>NC_136621.1:31959625-32142125 GCF_933228915.1 Telmatherina bonti
TCTATTAACCAAGAAGAAAGTCGTGTTAGGCTTTAGATGAATAGGGAAACAGAAGACTCCAGTTTTCTGGTTAGATTAGACTTGTCTCAGTTTGTTTGTTAGAAAAAAAATGTTGTTTTCTATGTGATAAAGATAAAGAAAACAATTCAGGTTTTTATCAACGTAAGTTGCAAAACCCAGCATCTGTGATGGTATCAGGGATGCATTGGTATGTTTGATTTCCATCTGTGTCGGGGAACAGAGATGGATGGATTTGGAGATTTCCTTTAGAATATTAAAAACTAAATCTTTCATCACACTAATCAGAGCTCTGTCAGAAAAATGATCATAATAACTTTGATTTTTTCCCTAATGAATGGGACAATACAGAAGAACTTGGTAATGATGGGATGAAATAAAAAAAAGTTGTTAATATGACGATTGACATCCACATCCTCACAGATTTGAAGAAGACAATTTTAAAACTGAAGTTTCTGTCTGTCCATTTTTTATTAAGTGATCTCTAAACTTAACTTTTTTTTTTTTTTTTAAACAGAGATAATTAGGTCCAGTGGATGATTAAAGTAAGCCCACCTCAAAGTGATGTAATTTATCTAAATATCTCACTCACAGTAATGTTCTGTATCATGGGAACCTTGCTCTATCCTTACATACCCAGAAGGGTCGACTGCAGATAACCTTAGATAATTTATCAGCAAATCCAAACCTGCCTGACATCTAACATAGCTCTGCTTTTTTTTTTTATCATAATATAATATATTCAGTGCTGCCCTGCAGTGGACTAGCGACCTGTGCAGGGTGTACCCTTCCTCTCGCATGAAGGCTGCTGGGATAGGCTCCAGCTCCCCCATGACCCTTAATGTGACTAAGCGGTTTCAGAAAATGAATGAATACAAAAAAAAAAAAAAAAAAAAAAAAACCTTTCAAGATTATATCTTAAAAAAAAGAAGAAAAATTTACACTCAACCAAACTCAGACCTCATCTATTCAGCATATTCTGCAGATAATGACACTGTTTTTTTTTCTTTTTTAAATCACCTTTTATTAATCATTGTGTTTAGCTAGAGAAGAACAGTTTTACAGATTCACAAGGCCAGTGTTTATATATCTTTTAGATTATGGCAGAAAAATGAGGGACAATGCACACTGAAATGTAAATGCCAACCAAATCCTGTCACTTATTGTGGTATCCCTGCTCTGTTAAGTTTGGGTCCACCTCGGCCCCAAAAACTCAGCTCACATTCAGGGTTTAGCTATGTTTGTGTAAATACTTGCTGCAAACAATGAAGCATGCTCCATCCAAAACATGAAATACTGGTGACCACCGCTAGGGGGCAGTAAACAGCACCGGGACTCTGAACTCGTGAAAAGGTTGCTTCGCCAGTAATGCTGTACTTCTGCAGCCTTTTGGTAAACAACAGTTTACCAACATGTTAATTAGGCACAAATGTTTGTCCCTGTGCAACCAACAGGAATAATTATAAAAACGGCGGTAGTTGCTAACATGGTCCAAGAGATCCTCTAAAGAATTATCTGCCATTATGTTTACCTCCCTTCTCATGTTCATGCTCTTGTTTACATCAGTGCCGACCACTGTTCAATTCAGTATTGTCCCTTATAAACACGCAACATGTTACCACACATAAGCATCACATCAGCACAGCATATAGGCTCAAGGTGCGCTGAGAACACATAGGTGCCATGATGTAAGGACGCGTTGCCAAGTATATCCAAGGTCTAAATCTTAACTTTTTCAAGGCAGAATAACATGGTTTAATTTGGTCGTTGTTAGGTTTTCAACTAAAATGGATTCCAACTGCAGTTATTTATTTGCTGCATTGTGCTTTGGCTTGGCTGCAGCAGCCAGAAATGATGTGCAGCATGCCACATGTTCAAAGCCTTTATTCCTCTAAATGTTGCCACAAATATGACCTGCATGTTTTTTTTTTGTTTTTTTTTTGTTTTTTTTTTGTGTAATTACACATTGAAAACCTTTACATAAATTCATTTTCAGTTTTTCTAAAAATGACTAAAATAAACACAACTGCATTGAAATGTTTCAGTGTGCGTTACATACTGTAAGCAAAAGCTTTAAACTGTCTTCTGTTTGATAAAAAAAAAAAAAAAGAAATAAAAAATAAAATTGAATCTGCTGTAGTACAGTCATTTTAATAGATTATTAAATTATGTGAAGCTAAATCAATCAGAGCCATAAAGGTAATGCAACTCAAAACTGCTCTGGAAATGCTGAAACTCTTTTCTGCAGGGAGAACTGTACATCATAACTGAGGACTCAGCTGCTTTACACCCACTGAATCTCACTCCCGATCCCCCACACCCCCATCCTCACTAATGACAACTTTCCATCTTCCATGGTCTAATTCCGATTGAAATATTATGTCCTGTACAAAATATGAGGATTTACTGCTCTTTCCATGAATATATTGACTTGATCAGATGTGAAAGTTAAGTCTTAATTTCAGCAGATTCCCCCACTTATTTTATTCATGAAAGACAGTCGACGGGGCTTAGATGGATTTCATGCTTTATACCAAGCCGAGTTGTATAATATTAGTTCAGAAAAATACTGTCTGAAAGGATTTGTTTACAGGTGAAATTAATTTCTAATCTTCACCATTTTACAGTTTTATGGCTTTTCTTTAATAAGGCCCTGTCTTTGTTATATTATTATTGCTGTATTATACAATATTAAATCTTTCTTCAGTGCTGTTTTCTACTCCCTGAATATTTCAGGGTACTTTCAGTGATAAAAATTAAATGAGCACAACTGCTGTAACTGTATTCATCCCTGAGGACTGTTATGTTGAACACATAAGGAGATGAACTGTAGCGTTTATCGACTTAAAGTATTGGAACCTGTTCTCTGGCACAAGATGTGGCTGCATGGGTAGACCTGCACTGTCCTGCTTTGGCATTTTCAGCTCAGCATGGATCCACTCCTTTAAAATGCCTGTCATAGACTTCCAACACTTTCAAAGGTGTGCATTAAAAGCTTCTTCCAGCTGGGTGTGAGAAATCGCAACCTACTAAATTGGCCTCTGTGAAAAAAACAGAAAAGTATATTTTGGGTCTTTTCATAGCAGGCAAAAATTTTTTAAGGCACTATGATGGGATTTGAGAGGTAGATGCACAGAATAAAACAAAGACCCATGTGTGACTTCAGCTTTGACAATGTGATGACATGATTTTTTTTTTTTTTTTTCAGCTGTATTTCTCCTCTTCTTACGGAAGAGTATTAGGGCCAATGAATTAAAAAAAAAAAAAAAAAAAAAAAAAAATTCTAAGAAAAAAGTCAGAATTCTGACTTTAATCTCAAAATTCAGACTTTTTCCTCAGAATTCTGACTTTAATCTCAGAAAATCCCCCTATTTCAGGTGGTTAATTTGCTTGCTAGTGAATAAGAATCTGTATCCTCAAAGTTTCACATACAAAAGCTGTGAATGCAGGAGTCCCAAAAATGTCTTCTGATGTGCAATAATACAGTACAGTACTGTTGTACTTTCACAACAATAGGAACAATTCTAAATCAATTATTTTAGCGTTTTCTTGCAAAAGAATGAATACACAGATCTAAAATGGATAAAGTTGACAGCACCTTAACTCATAATGACTTACTCCGTGGGGTAAATGTAACTAATCTCTTTTAATATTACACTGATCGAAGTCAGAAAACAAATTACACCAGCGTTTATGAATAACTAATACAGGCGCGTATGTTCATAAGTTCTTGAAAGTTCATTCATTCATTCGCATAATCTTTTTGGACAGTGTGCGATATAATACAATCATTCATTCAGTCATTAATCCATTCATTGTTTTGAACCCGTTTAATCCAAGTAAATCTCGTGGGGAAACTGGAGACTATCCCAGCAGCAAGAGGCGGGGAACGCTCTGAGAAAATAAGTCAGAATTCTGACTTTTTTTTCAGAATTTTTATTTTTTTTTTATTCAGTTGCCCTAATACTCTTCCATATCTTCTGGCCAAATTTTATTTTAAGGAGGTAAACAAAAAAAAAAACAAAAAAAAATGCATCTTTTAGTGATTTTTAGAAAAAAAAAAATCCTTTTAAAAGTTATGATGAACTTGTATTCTGAGGAATGATTAGATGAGGTGATTTTTAGTTGTTGAAATAAACAGTGCAGGTTGTTATCAAAACATTTACTTACATTTTTGTGAGACAAAACTGCAAAATACTGTTCACCCAACAATTTGTTATGAAATATAAAATGTAACTATAGGAGTCTGAGTAACAGCAAATGAATGGGGGTGGGGGTGGGGTCATGTAGAGTGTTATGTTAATGTCTTGACTTCAGGTTTCCCTGATATATATCCTATTCACATATATATATATATATATATATATAATAAAATGAATAAGAAATCTGTTACAGGAGTGTGCAATGCTGGTCCTCAGGGGCTCCAATTCTGTTAACAGTGTTTCACCATGTCATAAAGCTGTGGTGATGTAAAATGTGCATCATAGCCAGTTCTGCAAACACACACATGAGAATTTTGCCAGATAAAAAAAAAAGAACATGAAAGGGCAAGAGTCAAGATTGAGCAGACTTTCATTGGATGGAGAGAGTTCAGAGAAAAGACAGGATGTGAATTTATAATCCAATAAGGTTCACCGTTTCTATGATGTCAAGTGTTATTAGACACCTAACTTTAGTACACGCCTATCTGACATATTTCAATAGTAGTTTTTTGTTTTCATCAAAGGTCGTGAATTAGACTTCAACAAGAGGTGCCAAAGTTGAGTATAGCTGCTCAAATGGGGGAAAGGTTTTTTTTTTTTTTTTTTTGTTTTTTTTTTAAACCTCAAATGTTATCAAAATGGTTTAAAACTTCTGACAGTTTCCTCTTTATCTTCTTAAGTCTTGTTTTCATTTCTTTTTCTATTCAATAAAATATAAAATATGTTGACACAAAACTGTCTTTTTCCCACATGTCAAAGAAAGCTTGTTTCTACACCCGGAGTTGTCAGCCGCCATTCAGGATAGTATTGTTATTATCCAGTAATTCCTGCCTCAAACCACAGTAACAAAAAGCATCTTCTTTTTACAATGCATTGTTGGAAAATTGGCAGGGGTTTGATACCAAAATACTGCTTCTTGTTACATCCCCAGATTCAAATTATGTGACTTTCTTTGAAGATCTACGTCGTGCATTTCTATGCACAAAAGTTGCATGTAAGCATTGCGTTTGCATGCCTTTACGCTGTCATTCCAGCTTATGCATATATCTGTCAGCATTCACATCAAAGCAACCCTGATGGGCTTTATAACTTATCCTCATAACAACAGGAGATGTTGGCTTATTAAAAAATAATATAACCTGTTTTATGAGGCTGAAAATGTCTGGAGAAACATCTGTGAAACAAGTTGTGCATTAAATATGTAGGAGCTACATTCAAAATTCCTTTTTGCATGGGATGGCAGAGCTATAAAGAGAATCCAGAGTGTGGGCCCCCAGGCTCATTCACGTCCTGCCATTCTCCCTATCTGACAGTCAAAGCAGAATGATCGTGCTCTCTACGCCTCACTCTTGCTATTCCTCCATCTCTGTAGAGGATAAAACAGTCAAAATGTTCCTTTCACCACCAGAAATTAGTGACTCAGGAATGTCTCTGATCGTTTTAGAAAATCAAGAGAAAAAAACAAAGCTTCAGAACTAGGTCTTTTTTTTAACTTTTCTTTTCCTGAGAGCAATTGTGCGGGCTAAAGAGTTCATTAATGCCGCTTTTGTACTGAAGTGGAGGCCTCTGGAGACATGCAGGCTCCCCAGGCAAGAGAAATGAAGGAAGGATGGGGGTGTGCTGCAGTATAACAGGAAAAGGAGCACAATGCTACTAGATAGATAAAAGGAGCTGGATTTCAAAGGCTTCTTTATAACCTATTAATGCACTGTTGCTTTATCCTTGAGAATTACAATGAACTGATTTTTCAATTTATCTTAACACAGCTGATTTTCCATCCTAATAAGATTGTGGAATCTAGGATTGTGCTTCAATCAGTATCATTATTTGTGCTGTAGATCTGTGTAATCCTTATCAGTCTTGGGAGTTTCTGGGTGTCTGACATGTTCTTATATTCATCAAGCCACATCTTTTCTTTTTAATTGCAGCTGCATCGTGTAGTTGCACGGTGAAAAAGAACAGCTACTGGTGGTGCATTTGTCATGTCTCATATGCTGTTTCGAAGGTTTGAGTCCGCTCTCCGGGAGAACTCACTGGCTCATTTTCTGCAGAGATCATTTAAACGCGGTCAGCATAAACAGATGATGCTTGCTGTGGTAACTCAGAGAGGGAGCATTCAGCAGAATCTAAGCCGCACAAATGTAGACATCAAGTATTGTTCCCTGTTGAATATAAACTATAACACACAAATGAAAAATGTAATCAAGCAAGTTGTGCAAGATTGGCAATTTCAATGTTTTCCAATTTGTCTCCAAATGAGAAATCAAAGCGACCTCGATGCCAACATTTAGCTAGTTGTTCTCAGAGGCAGCTTAATATTGAATTACACATGGGATGGCCTGCGTTTTATTTTATCTAGATTACAGCAAATTTGGGTGGTAAGTCTGTGTGTTTGTGTGTGAGAGAGAGAAAAACATTACTTGCACATGTAAGCACAGTATGTGTGTAAAAAAAAAAAAAAAAATATATATATATATATATATATATATATATATATATATATATATATATATTGTTTAACTCGTATTTAATTATCTTATTTTAGTTTAACACCCAAAAAAAGATGGTTTCTGACAGTGAAACAGAAAAGAAGTAGCTCCTCAAATCTTTTTTTTCTTTTTTTTACCTGCTATTCTGTTCCATACTGTGAAAAGAACTGTATTATTGAAGGGATGTTGCAAGTCACGCAGCGCACTCTGCACTCCCATGTTGGGTTGAACTGGGGCTGTCATTACCAGAAATCACTGAGACAGTTTGGTTGCCTTTAGAAGTGACAAAGCAACAGGTTCCTGCTTTCCATTTAGCCTAATAGCTGTAAAGTGCCATTTCTTTACTTTCTACTTTCAACAACAGTTCCTTTTAGTTTTTCTGTGAAGTCAGTTTGACCTTATTGCGGCTTAAAGGTGTTCTGACTTTGTGACTTTTTAAGTGTCTCCTGCCACTCAAAGTGGGCTTATGTCACACCATGAATGCCTCTAATATCTGTGCTGATATCCTTACAGTTTTACAAAAAGTTTGAAAGTGTGTGAAACTTGAACAAACAGGCTGCGTAATCACCAGAAATCACTCAGAAAGCCTCAGTTCTCTCCACAAACAGGAGCTGCAGGCTGCTCGCTAAAACTTTGCTGTCGTGACGGCCCTAACTGACCCTGTCCGAGTTGCCAGTTTCGGCTGATTTCAGCTGCACCGAACTCCTCCAAAGAGCTGCTCCGTCGGTAGCTCCGTATAAATATATTGAAAAAGAAACACCCACATTCTGGAGGTGTTGTTGCATAAGAATGCCATTACTCCGTGCAATATTTAGGATAACCATTCCTTGCTAAAAAGCTGAATGTTACTGATTTGGCAACGTAGCAGGATACGTTGCCTGGCAACGCTTTGTTTGGGGGGGGGGGGGGGGCGGCTCTCTGCTGATTGCAGCTCTTGTTGCATTAACAGTGACTATCACTGCCCTAAGACAATGTTCTCTAGCTTTATTTATTAAATAAAACCATGCCATTTCTCTGCTGCACCGCCATCATTTAGACTGACCGGGAGGAAAGCTCTGCCTTTCCCCCTCTCTTTTCTGCAGCGTTTGCCGCTCGCTCCAGACAAGAGGCAAATGCAGCAGGAGCGTCAGGAGCGTTTTGGGCGTCGAACACAAAAGTGGCAGTTTAGTGACCAGCGTTTTGAGCGTTTTTGACACTCAGAACGCGTTTGGTCTGAACACACCGTAATATCTGTGCTTATATGCTTACAGTTTTACAAAAAGTTTGAAAGTGTGTGAAACTTGAATATAATAATACATTATCACCAGAAATCACTGTGAGACAGTTTGGTTGCCTTTAGCCTTTTAAGGTCCTGGTCTACTGTTTGGTAGAGGTCAATTTTCAGTGACAATGATGAAGTTCTGTAAAAAACTGTAGATAAACTTGTGTGAGTCATTTCTACCAATTAGTTTAGTTCTGTAAAAACCCAAACTTTTAGAGTTAAAACACAACTGTTTCAAATTTTGAAAATTTCAATGTGAATATGTTATTTTTAACTTAAATCTCAACTATTAGTTGAAAAAAGCATTTATTCATATTATATGTGTCCAAAACAAAAGAAAAAGTGCAGAGAAACTTTTACTTTAGTGTTGACACTGAACTGGTTTGTGATGAAAAAGCAACAGGTTCCTGCTTTCCATTTAGCCTAAAAGATGTAAAGTGCCCTCTTTTTTTACTTTCAACAACAGTTCCTTTTAGGTTTTCTCTGAAGTCAGTTTGACCTTATCTGCAACAAGAAACTGTTTTGACTTTGTGACTTTTTAACTTTCTCATACTGAAAATGGGCATATGCCACAGCATGAATGCGTCTTATACAGTATCTTTACTTATATGCTTACGTGTTACAAAAAGTTCGAAAGTATGCTAAACTTCAACTTCCATCATACATGACTAACTGGCTGTTTACTCTTCATTAATAGAAGAGCCATAGAAAACATTTGCTGGGACACGGATTGAATAAAATATGCTCTACTGAAAGGAAATCTTAATTACTTCTGGTTTGTCCACACATTTCCAAGAAAAAATGGTTTATTTGTGTCTTTTCCATTGTGGCTTTGCAACATAAAGCCTTCTGTTCTGTCTTCGACCATGCATAAAGCAGCTCATACAGCGACACCTTCCAAAGTCACAAAGGAACCCACTTCCATTTTACAGCATTTGAATGGTCATGTGTCAAATGTGCATTTTCCTTTTAGTTGTATTTATAGATCACTTCAAATTTCCTTCTATGACCCATGCCCCAAAGACTGTCTTCATCAGATGTTACCTGCTCCTGATTAATGGGAACACTGGTTAACGATTAAGGAATCATAACTAGACTGTTTATATCAAAGACTGAACTTCAGAAAGACTGTAGTTGTAGCTAAAGGTCAAGAAAAAGAGAAAGTTAAACATTGTTAATAGCTGAACTGATAACAAGCTGCTGCCACATCCATAAATTCACAACAGAATTGTACCTTTAGTCTGCTGAAACCAAGCGGCAACATCTGGCGGTTAAAAGTGAAGCCTATGCAGAAGTGCATGAAACTGCAGTTCCCCCTTCATCCACTAGGGGCTGGCTGCAAAACAGAGCAAATCTCCATAGATTCCCATGTTAAAAAGACCAACTTCACAGCAGAAATAAACATGTTTACAGCCTGGTTCAAAGATCCATTTCAGGTTTAATAGGTCAGGTTTACCTTCATGACAACTGTGGGGGGAGTGAATTTTTTTCTAACTCGCCCATTTAAAAGTAATTTAATCTCAAAGTTCAGCATATTTAGGGGCGTGTCTTTTTGATTGACAGGTACCAATCTCCCGCTTCAAGTCAGAAGAATGTAGAAAAACCGCGGTTTTTAGATGGTTAACAACGTGACTTAGCTTTAGCCCGCTTACCTCCGTTAGCTGGTTAGCTCCTGTTATCGCCAGGTTAGCTTGGTTAGATCTTAGCTACAGAAAGCTCGGAGTTCGCTTGATGTCAATCATCCACCATGACGCTGACAGCCCCCCTCTCAGCTCCACCTTTTTGCCTATATTTGTATTTTCCAGGCGAGACGACGCGCATGCCTCTGCCAAGATGGTGATGGTAGGAACCGCCCACCGAGCTTCAATTCTGCTCTTCAGAAACCTACGAGTGACGTCACGGATGCTCCCTCCATCTCTATATCCAGTCTATGGCTGAAACCCAAGTAAATTCTTAAGCAACACAACAGAAATCAAAAGACAAAACAGCAGGAAGAAGAGACAGATCAGAGCTCTGATGGGTTTGTCGCAGATATCAGAAAGAAGTGCTTGTGTAAATGACAGTGTGCATTCATTAACGTACTTAAATCCAGAGATTAACTGCAATGCATGGGCTTATTTAAACAAGTCTGTCTTTTGGTCTGCTACATCATAATGCGTGCTGCTTTTGAGCCTTGAATGATATGTCTTTGTAACTGCTGCAGAGATGAAAGGCTCCATTTTGAAGTCGTTAGTGCTGGTGTGCTGGACCGGCTGCCTCAAATTCCTCCTACTGTCAGAAACACTTGGCTGGACACGTGTGAAAACCCTTCTGCCATCCGGAGCTTTTTATCACATGAAAAGGCTGCTGTCTGACCATGGGACATTTCTAAGTATGTTATTGTCCATCTCACTGTGTACAATATTCTTTGTGGCAAGGAGAACTTGAAGTAAACAAGGAGAGAACGCAGTTGTGACACTTTGAATAGTTTGGAAATCCTGTTTGAAATGGGCTCGACAGCATATCTACACCTGTCTACGGCTGTGACATTGATGCAGATGAGGAGAAGCTGCAGTTTATATACACAACTATGTACAGGTTGGATTTATTATGTGGCAAAAGGTCAATAGGGGGATTGCGTATCAAAAGAGCACCTTAAAGGCAGAGTCTCTTAGATGGGCAGCGATTTAACAAACATTACCAGAACTTTGTGTATGTAGTGTAAGTAAGAGAAAATAATTATGAATCAAGAATTCTAAACAAGAGTAGCATCATAAGAATTTAATATCAGAGACTGGAAGTCTGTAGTTCACACTTTAAGGCTATTAAAACTGTTTGGCCAGTAAAACCCTGGAGGTTGGAAGGAAGAGTTATTGTCATCTTACTTAGCTTAACAAAGTTTCAATGCTACCAGAATTAGAAAAAAAGAAAACAGAAAGACCTTATGCAGGTCTGTGATGCTGATGTTGGCAAGTCGTAGTATGTGAAGCGAAGTAAAACATCCAATCTGTTTCAACTTGATTCCATTTTGCTGCTTTGGTTTTAGTCTCCTGGCATCGTGCTTGTTGGCTCACTGACACCTCGTCCCAAGCTGACTAAGACACAAACGAAAAATCTGCTGCTTGATTTAAGAATCATTGACTTTCTATGATTTAATGTTGATACCAACCTCCAGATATGCCAACATCCCTGTTTTTAAAAGATGAAAACCTAATTTTCCACTCAGAAAGCCTGAGTTTTATAGCGATTAACATCCTGGTTTGGGCAGTTTGTCACTCCCACCTCTCTCATCTCATTTCCTACCATAGCTCGAGTCTGTGAAATCAAATAAAAGCAGAAAATTATACGATTAAATGCAACACTGCTTGTTGACAGAGGGAGGCCAACACTTCTACCACACTGCAAATGCAGCTTCACAGTACTTCAAGCAGTCACAGGGTCCATTCTAGTCACAAGCTTTTTCTGTTCAATCATTCACAATTTCAATCTGTCCCACCCAATTAGCATGCTTATATTCGAGGCAGCATTGATTCATTGGGTCTGCTCTGTGCACACGACATCAGTACTTTAATGGCTGTTATAGTTTTGCAATTTATCTCCTCCACCTCTCCAACCTCCTGCTCGAGCCAGTTGTTTTCTTTCTACATATTGTGTTCATTCTGATGTCGGGAATTGCTCGGCTGGATTGTGATGAGGCTCCTACCTCGGTGTATTTCCAAGTTTAAATTAAGGAGTGTGAAAACGTAACAACTCTGCTGGAGGGGAGTCTGTGTTGTAATTTCTCATTTTATTATTTGTGAACGTTACTCAAACAGAACCACACGGTTTCCATGCAAGTCAGAGTACAGTCCTGACTGGTTTTAAGAAAAGGTCAATTCAATACTGAGCAACTAACTAGTCATGCAACACACGTTTTAGTAAATAAGCTTGATATTCAACAATTCAACAACAGTGTGATTCAAAGAGAGACAATAAAACATTAGTAAAAAATAGAAGCATGATCTAAAAGTAAAAACAAGAAAGCAAGGGAAAAGAATTAACATTTGGTAAAGAAACGTGCAGATTTGGAATTGAAATGAACTTAAGATGACCTATAATAGCCTTTACGACTAAATTATTGTCCTTTTTAAAGTAAAAATGTCAAGCTATTGGACAGCACATCAACAACATGGATAATAGTCCTTAAAAGAACCAATATTTTCCTGCAGGAACTTGTCATTGTGTCTTTACAATTTCTCTTTGCGGGCTGTAGATGTGTAAAATACAGCCGCTGGATGGGAACAGTTGAAAAAAAAATGTTTTGTTGAACAAGGACAGACTTCTTATGTGACAAAACATGACAACAAAAATAGAGAAGAAAAAAAAGAAATAGTTTTTTTTTTTTTTTTACTTTTTCCACATTCAGTATCGTCTCTGTGTAAGAAGGAGGAGAAAAACATGACAAAAGGGAAAAGGTTGGGAAATTATCATTATGCATTCCTGACATGAGCCGTCAGATTTAATTGAAAATTAAATCAGATTACATAAAAGCCAGCAACTGCTACTACAAGTTCAAACTCATGGCGTGTTTAAAGTGACATATAAACATTGCCAGACTGATCTCATATGAAAGCCATCGGTATTCGTCACAGACATGCAACAGAGCACTCGGTTAGACATGAAGGCGACTTGTTCAATAGCTTACATTAATAGAAAGCAGTTTATATCTAAAGCAGCCGATCAGTCAGAAAACATCCTGGTCTTTTGTCTGATATCTATCAAACAAAAAAAAAAAAAAGTTGATTCTTCCAACACTGCAGTGATTCATGTCTAACAGTAAAAATACAAATTTCTGCAATAGCATTAAACACATTGCTTTTAGAAAACAAATAAGATATGAATTTATTTCTGAACACATCACCCCGCTCTAGTCATTAGTAACTTTTCCTGTGTATCCCTGCTCCGTTTTTTTTCCATTTATTCTCAAACGTAGCTTCAAGCAGACTGTATCTCATCTTCAGACTAAATGTATTATCACTGGAGTCTCCAGGACCATGTTCAGAGAATATACCAGCCATAATATTGATTGATCGAGCTCCTTACAAAAAGGCACAGATGCATTTAATGTGGAATCGAACATTTTAATGGATAGAACAGAACCTTTGTGCTGTACTCTAAGCTCCTGCTGCGATTAAGTGCAACAAGAATGGAATTAAAATGGCGTGAACAAGGTTTAATGAAAATTAGGTCTCTAAATCTTTACCACAGAGAGTATCAAACAATGAGGCCGCACAAATGCTCTCGTGCCCCCTCCCCTCGTGTCGCATGTCAGTGTGTCAGTCGATGAAATCATATTTATTTAGGCCAATAGCACAAATACCACATTTGCCTCAAAGAGCTCTATAATCTCTTAAGCATACATGCTCCATTATTCCTGAGCAAAGATACACCTAGGGCCAGTGCTGCCATATGGAGCATTAGGCCTTTGGATATTCATTTTCTCCTCCAAATGAACTCCTTCAGGAGCTCCTAGCAGGCTGCAGTTTATCCAACCTCAGTGTCTCCCGTAGTGTTGGCAAAGGAATGAGGAAAAACTCAGGAAACTAGAACAAGTGTGCTAATAAATATAAATCTAGAAAAAGTTCAATTTAAATGTATTTTATTTGAAATATCCCATACATTTGTTTTTATATTGAAGCCATTGTTTGTATTGGAGAGCCTGGTTTGTTTTCGGGACTGACATGTTTTTTTCTTGGTCCAAATAGCTGAGCAACAACACATTGTTTAATGCATTTGGACCAGCACAAGAACCAGCACAGGAAGGGAAACTTTCCAGCTCAATGAACAACCTCTTCAATGTGTTTGAAGTCAAACATTAAGTGTGGTGTACTGAGAGAATACCTGTACACACAACAGCTGATGCAAACGCCTCACAAAAAGCTCATCAGTTCACATGTATTTCCCTGTGATAATTTAATGCCAACCAGGCAGCAATCAATTTAATTTCTTGTAGGATCTGGCTTGTACCAACGCAGGCTCACTGTGTCTGTGTGTGTGTGTGTGTGTGTGTGTGTTAGATACCCGCAGTTAGATTTATTGGATTTTAGGATCTCTCCTGCTGTGTGCTCTGCGGTGCAAGTGGGCTTGACTCAGTTTCACTGTGAGGAGCTGGCAGTGTTTTGGACTAACCTTGCAGTGCAGGTATCACTTGGTGGAACTGTTATCATTACTCAATTAGAGAGAATTAGCCACTGGCTACCATGACAGTAGCATGCTGTGAAAACTGACACTGAATTAGACTGTAGGCGTGGCAAGGTTAATTCTAATGGAACGGCAATGAAATTACTCACAACAGGCCTGTTTTTATATGGATTATATACTGTATCAAGCCTTAGGATATTACTGTAACCAAACCTCTATGTAGGAGGGAAAAAAAAGCCTCCATGCATGTAAGAAATAAGGTTAATGGAGTGTGAGGCCAGGGAAGATCTTGTTGAAGATGCTCTTCAATGAAAATAAAGCTTTTAACCTTGTGTATGATGTATGTTTCATAAATTACAAGGCATTTTACAATTAAAATCAGTCATCAGTGCCAGAATTAGGATTTGATCTTTCAATATGGAGAACACCTGTCAGAAAGGTGATCTCAGATGTTCCACATGTAACATGGGAATATCATGGAACACACTAGATGACCTAATGAGAGAGACTTTTCTATGAATTTGAATGGAATGTGAGGAACCAAACAAAATGCTAACAGAATGCTATGTTAGCATAAGCTAAATGAGAAACACATTTAAATAGTGGGGGGAAACTGTTTGTGACTGCAAGCTCTGTAAGTATTTTGCATTCTCTCTTTGGCACTAGGACTGTACTACAATGTGGGGTTACCTTACCTTTACTCTGCATGATCTGAGTAAACTCACCCAGTTATTTCCAATCCTGAAACACGGTACTATAAAACTGATTGCCAACTCAGCGATTGAAACCAGGGTTTTCCCGTCTTGATCAGTGCGAGTTCCCATGAAAGGGTCGGTGTTTGCAACAACTAACCAATTGCAGACATGGAGAACCTCTGCAGACCGGCCTACTTTAATAAGGAAGAGTGACAATGTTCTCCAAAAATATGAACAATTCAAAGAAATCACCTAGGCTAGAAGCAAAATTGTTGCCACGGCAACAGCTTAGGAATGCTAGCAGAAAAATTATTAGTAATTTCATTACTTCCCTTCAAGAAGTACCACTGGACTATAGCGGGATTCCTCAATGAGGCGCATCGTAATTCTAGCTAGCTCAGCATTTATCCTGCATGCTATCTCTACTAAGAGACCTCTCCAGTCTGGAAACATCATTTCGATGTTGAGTCTTGTCTTATCTCTTGCTCTGTCTCTTTCCTAAACCCCAAACAGAAATGGTACTGAGATTTTAAGAACAATGATAGCATTAAACTGTACTGTGACAGAATAAAACAAATCAAATAAGGTTACTTTTCTTTAAAATTTATTTTAGTTTGATTTTAAAAACTAAATTTGATTGTCCCTTTTAGTTTGAATAAATTCTATAAAATTTTATCAATTCAATAAGTCAGTTGCAGATGTTTTTAAGTATTTAGTTAAACCTTTACAGGGCACTCAATGAAATACCTTTAAATTAGAAATTTTAAACTAAAATTGTCCTTCTGGTATGTACCAAGACCTCCATTCTGTTGTTACATTGACAAAAACAAAGTAATGAAAAATAGTGACTTTCCTCGCATAAAGGGTTAAACATTCCAGACTGTGAAATCAATCAGTTCAAGTGGCAACACAGTTCAGAAGGTCTTTAAACTGGTTTCTGTGCACCATCATCTCAGAGGTGTGTGTGTGTGTGTGTGTCTATGCTCCGCAATGCTCGTCTGACACGGCAGCTCATTTAATATTTACTTTGGTTATAACATTAACAATTGTTACTCTTCAATAGAGTAAACAAAAGTCTTGTTAGGAAGAATGGGTTGGTGGGTAGCAAATATGGACACTGATATGCTTGACAGAGAATTACAGAATTATTTCCTCTTGAGACTGGTTCTTTGTACAAGTTACTGTTCTCCCACATGTTTGTACAACTGTACCCATCATGCTTGAATAAGCATGAAAAGGAGCCATCTTTTGCCACCTAGCACAGACTTTTAGTACATTTTTTTTTTCTTTTTTTATCTTTTTGTGCAGTCCTTCAAAACATGCCCTCGTCTATTCACTCAAGTCCCATGTGACACTAATAGCTTGTATTTCAGCATGAAAATACTTGCCTGAGGAGAAAACCTCTTAATTTGATGAAACATTAAAACAAATGGTTTTATATTATGGACTGATTTATATCAGCAGTTATTTTTGCTTTACTGTTGCAGCTGAATAATCCATAAAAAGCTGCTGAGCAGGCAGAGAAATGTTTAAAGTTTCATCAGTTGCTTTTTATCCACTCTTTAACCTCTATGAAAGCACACCCCTCCTGATGGGTAAATATGGACTCCAGCTGATGAGCTGGAGTTCTCATTGAGAGCTAATGTTCAGTATATAGTTAATAGTTGTAGGGAGGATCATGGCTGGTGATGGGAAGAAATAACTCTTCCACATCCCTCGTGTGTGATGGAATTTTCTGGCCTGGTAGAGGTCACTCTCTTTCCCTCATTCAATTACAGACAGACATAAATCTAGCCGTTTCTCCAGCCATTTTGGGTGACTGCTGACCACTTTATTATGACCTTGTATAAATTTGCACAGGATGTCTCACTGTGCCACAGTGTCGCTTACACTGTGTGTTTTAAATTACGACTCTTGACAATGCCATATGGTGAAATACGCAGTAGAAGAAGAAAGTACTCAGTTATGTGCAGATCTCCAACACGGTCTGATAAATCTCTTTAAAAGGTAGGTTTAACATTCACCGGGGTACCAGGTATATTGTAACAAACTCTAGACACTTTGAATGTTGTGTAAAATCTCATATATTCAATTCAACTTTTCAATTCAACTTTATTTGTATAGCGCCACTTCACAACAATGTTGTCACAGGGCACTTTACATACACAAATCAACATACACATCATTTCAAGCCAATTCATACATATCCTATAATAGAAACTAACTGATTGTATCGAGCCATGACTTCGATCCAATCCCCCATCCTGAGCTGCACGCGGCGACAGTGGGAAGGAAAAAAACTCCCCTTTAACAGGAAGAAATCCTCCGGCAGAACCCGGCTCAGGGAGGGCAGCCATCTGCCTCGACTATATGTATATTAAATGTTGTAAAGCCATAAAATATTGTTGTTTCAAGGCATAGTGTGTAGGAATAACTGACATTTAATGGCAAAGATGGGCATGGAAATTACTTATAAATTACAAATGCCAAGTAGAGTTGTGAACAGACGGTAGCCATGTGTGAACAAAGTTCTTTCAGACATAAATATGCTTATATTGCGAATGGACAATGCCCATGGAGGTCTCATGTGCATCGATGACAGTCTTCTTCTATGTGCCTTCCAAAGAGATGCTTATCTGGAACAGTACTCTCATTAAACAAAACCAGTACTGCAGTTTTAAAGCTCTGAAAACTGTCCATGCAGAGACACCATAGTAAAAACGGAGGCACAAACATGCTAGCTGCTATGTGTGTATGTATGTGGATTAGTTGAAGCCAGATATAAATGGTTCAGTCTTATATAGAATAGAAAGTAATAAACATATATTTTAATTATGATGCATTACATTTTCCTGACCTTGGATTTTGTTACATGCTGCACCTTTATTATGTTACTCACAATCTAATATCAGCACCATGCCTCCAGAAGGTTGTGACATGGACAATGCTGACAAACATCTAGTGTAACATCTCATTGATAATTGGATTGATTGAATGCAAATGTGTTACATGATAGTATTTAAAATAACTTACTGTGTAAAAGACTTCATGAGCAAATAGTTAATAAAAATTGAGACATTTTCTCAAATTAAATTGGAAACAATGTGGTGATTAAATTATCTATTTCGAGTAATATTATGAAAGACTGAGAAAATCCCAAAACGTGTGTATGCTGGTGGCAAGGACAACATCTAATATTCAATGGCCATGACTCCTGTTTAGCAGCGTTGCATTAAAAAATACTACAAAATAATGGAAATTACAAGCGTGCATTGTAGAATCCAGAACCTGGGATGAGAGAACGTTGTTTCTTCTGGCATGGGAATCACATGATGACTGATTTACAGGTTCCAATGCAGCACATGCTGCAGTCATTTCTTCTTCAACATTGAATATGTTGATCATTTCAACAAGGCAATGGAAAACATCTTAAGCTTAAATCTTAATGAGCTAAAAACTTTTAACAATCATCAATGGGGAAATGCTCAATTGTAAAAACTATAGCAAATTAACATCTCCGTGTCCATTTCAAATCACTCCTCTCATGTCTGACACTTTGTAAAGCATTGCTACAAAAGGTTGTGAACTTATTATTTTCTTTTTTCTCTCAGCCCAAGGAGTTGGGCTGAGATTAGACAAAAATCATTGTTGGACCAAATTTCACTGGCTGGACAGAGCTCAAAGAAGAGTGAGGGCAAAACGGTTGTTGAATTAGCTTTTGTCGGGGGCTTCAAAATGTGAAAATCTGTCAAAGTTCAGCAGTGCTGTTTTATTGTTGGACTCTGGCTTTAGAATGTAATAAAATGTTTTGTTTTTTTTTCTGCTATTACTGTGATCAGTCATAGAGTAGATCAATCTACTTGCAAGGGTGTATGTTTGTCTCCATATCAGTCTCATAACGTTGGATAAGCTTGAAACAGCCCAATGTGAGTTTTTTCTATGAAGGAATTTTCTGTGAGGGCACTGTTTTACATTGGTAAAGACTGAAGCAGTACACCAGAAACCAGCACCTTAACAATAAGAAAAATAAAAAGTTTAAAAGAAATACATTAAAAAAAAAAAAAGATGTTTACAGTGAAAACAAACAGATTTCTTTGGTTTGATTCAAAGCCATCATCCTGTAAAACCATTAGCATTTCAAAAGACACATTCACACCAGTAGTTTTGTCTGTGAATGCACAAACAAGCACAGCGTGGTGTGTAAACACAAACAAAACCCGCATGTGTCGGGCATCAGGCAGCTCTGCACAGGAAAATAACTCATGGTCAGACAAGGCAGAATTTGCTAAAAGTTCTGAACCCAAAACCACTCGACACATCTCCATACTACATTTGGGTAGTGCAGCGTGAAAGCAGTCTCAGTCCAGGAGATCTGCTAAATTTTCTCAGTCTGTTGCCCTAAAGATGTCAACAGTATAATTTTCCTGACTTAGAGTAATTTTTTGAAAGCATCAAATATGAAATTTTAATGCCGAGTTGCATCACAAAGAGTTAAGTGTTTCAGAACAGCCCAATCAGATGCTTACACCTAATCAAAGGAAATGATGTGGAAGCACCTGAAGCAAGCAGTCAATGTAAGGAACATCCCAAAGCAGAAGCTTCCCTGCATGGAGCTAATGGTTTACGGGCTAAAATTAGATGCACTTGCACGATGGGGATTAGAGTTTAACCCAGTTTATGTACCTTCATGACTTTTGTGAGAATCTGATGGTGCTTTCCATTTTCACAAATATATAGCTTTCAAAGGATCCATAAAGCCAGTTGGTTAGGCTTACTGTAATTCACAGATTTGAATTAAACTTGGCTTACGTTGTTGGTATCCAGTGATAATAAACATGAGCTGAAGTGATGGTTACCCATCCATCCAACTATCCATCCATCCTCTACACCTACTTCAGCCTGTTCAGGGTTGTAGAGGGTTAGAGCCCATCACATCTGATTCATCAGTCTACTACAGACCAAAGGCTGAGAGACAGACAACTGTACACTTGTAAACTCATCCGTTATTGGAATGTGCACATTTTTTAACCGCATGAAGAAACATTTGGCAGTAATAGAAAACCCACACAGTGAAGGGAGAAATGTTGTAATAAATACATATAAAAGTCTGAAGAGACCAAGAGGTTATTAAACTCACTACTGTAAGATAGCACAACAAATAAACAATAAGCATTCAAACAAACAGCTTCAACTAATATAAAAACATTCATATCCAAGCTGAGATGGCAACACCACAGATATGAGTGTCAGAACCTGTATGATGATAGAGTAAGGTCCAAATGATGGCCATGGGAAAATGAATTCCAGCAATAATTTGTTTTTCTTTGTTCAACCCTGAGAAAAAAACTCACACTTGCTTACACCGACCCAACTCCAGCAGGCTGGCGTCCAGGCAGGGACAGACTGGCCATCTGTATGTCAACCCTTTTCCCCGTGGACCCACGTGTTGTTTGGAATGACACAATCTATTTACTGGTCTCACTGGTCCATAAAACTCCCAGAAGCTCAAACAACACTGGGCTGGACCACTCAAATCAAACGTTAGCCTCTTTCACTGAGTTCCTGCTATCTGACTTATTCATTCATTCATTCTTTCAGCGCAGAGGTTTGCTTCTGACCCACCAGCCTTTCCATTTGCTCGGAAAGTCCACTTCGTTTGCGGAGCTGTGAATGCGCTAAACGAATTCTGACTCGGACCAAACCAAACAAGATATAGGTGTAATGAATAAACTAACGAGACCAGGTGGATCTAACTAACAGGAACAAAGGCTACACAGGAAACCAGACAACAGAACTAAAAACTACAAAAATCTGGAACTTAGAAAACACACGGAACAAGCGGACCAAGTACAGAAAGCGGACTACAAAGAAAAAGTCCCTTCCTGCATTTGACAGAGCATTGAGTTGTGGGTAAATACATAGCGACCGCGTTAAGAGTCATCTGCCTTGTCTGTTGTTTATACTGTGGTCATTATTGCAGTGTATTTCTGCATTATACTTACATAAGACAAAATAAAAAAATAAAAAAAAAACAGCCATAGTTTAGTGGTCCATATTTAAGTCACAACAGAGTTTTCTTCTTCACGCAGGTCTTGTCTCTTTTGCTAAATACTATCCTGATGTGAATACATCCTAAGTGACACCAGAATTGGACAAACACTTGAAATCTCTTGGTTATGTGCCAGTGGAAGCAGCTACGCATCAGGATTGATGAGAAGAAAAAATGAGATGAGATGAGACGAGACAAGATGAGACGCCATCTGGGGGAACTGAAGAATCTTCTTTTTTTTTCTTTTTTTAGAAAAAAAAAGCTGCAAAATGTCCAAAGATGTTTGCCACAGCAGGACCTTCACCAACTGCTGAGGATGATGACGATGCTGGTAGAAGTTGTGAGTAGCTGCACTGCTTTCACATCACCGAGGTTCTGTTCTGAGTAAAGAAGCCCATTAAACCCAGTAAGTCTGACCCATAAGAGCCAGTTAGCATGCTAGCTGTTTACAAAGTTATGATGAAGTGATTAAAGCTCACCAATAAAACAACTGCTTTATTACCATGTCAGCATGTCTCTTACTTTAAATAAGTTGATATCAGTGTTTCCTGCAGGAGAACAGCTGGTTGTCTGGTTGTCGTAAAACTTTAGATTTTAAATGTAATTCTTTCAAGTCTTCCTGAACTAAATAATGACAATGAAAGCAAGAAAATGACTTTTAAACACCGTTCATCAATATTGACACATTTGTGATTCTCTTTATTTGCTAATTTCGTACTGGCTGTGAGCTGATAGTCAGAAAGATTTGGGTCAAAATGTCCGACACAAAGCTTCCATGTAGGTGTTTGTGGGCAAGATTTCCATTTATTTAAATTCTAGTCAATATGTTTGATGCAGCTGTTTGGCTCTTTATCAGAGAATCCAATAATTCTAGACCTGACTGGATTATTAGATAAAAAAAATGTAATTAAAGAAGAAAAAAAAAAACATCCCTACTTAATTTTTCATTAAACCTGACAAGACAGACAGTTTAAACACTTTCCATCTGATCCATGATTTCTTCTGTCTGTACTTTCTATTTTCTTTCTCCCTCTAATACAAAGCAGGATAAATGTTGCTCCAGCGTAGATGTTTATTTTATTAACACACAACACACTTTTAAAGGTTTAAATGTTTTTATTTTCACTTATTCCTCCTAATCTTCTACTTGAGATGTTGCACGGTTCATATTCACATTTAAGGAAGTACAAAACATTTGTCGTGCACGTGATCGTGTGTGGGTCGGTCTGGGTCAAAATGCATGGCTAATTTTTTCCACAGATGACTCTTCATCTCACAATCAATCAGGTGCCAGCATGAGAGTTAAGGAAGCAAGAAACAAAACCAATTAAGGCTAAGTAATTAGCAAGTTTTAACTTGCTTGATTTAAGGTTAATTTGGTGTATTATCTACATCTACAGCAGACATATAGTTCACTTAGACTTCGGTACAGCAGAAAAACAGCCAACTCGGTTTAGTTTGCTGTTCATGCCACGGGCCAGCTGTTTGTGGGATGCTCCCAAACAGATGGACACAAAATCAGAACAAAATCTCAGCTATTTTAACTAAATGACTGCAGACCAGTTGCCCTAATGTCTCAGGGGATGATGGCTTAACTCAACAAACAAGCAAACATCTTATAGGATCATTATAGTTTTCTTATTGAAAGTTTATTTCAAGCAGAACTCATTTTGTTTAGACTTGTCATGTTCCGAAATGTTTCATGTTTGTCATTTTTAACCACAAAAATAAATATTTCCATAGAAAATAGATGTTTTTTCATGTGAACAATTCAGCGGATAGCTGAATAAAACTCTTGCAACAAAGTCTAATTGAGCCTGCACTGTTATATGAGAAGCTCCCAGGTGGATACTTCAACAACAAGCTGGACAAACAAACCACAGTTCGTGTGATTGAAAGTTTATGTGTATAAGATGGTGGTCAGGAGTACCGCAAGAGACTGTACTCTCACCATTTCTCTTCACACTGGATACCTCAGACTTCCAGTACAACTCTGAGTCCTGTCATCTGCAGGAATACTCAGATGACTCTGCAGTTGTGGGGTGTATCTGTGATGGACAAGAAGCTGAGTACAGAGAGCTGCTGTCAGAAGGTATGAAAACTTATCATGAACATGAACACAAACAAACAAACAAGAAAAAAAAACAAACCCAGAAGAAGCTAAAAGAAAGGACAGAGCAGACTCTCTTTCTTAAGGCAGCTGAGATAATTCAGTCTCTGCACCAACACGTTGCATGTCTTTTGTAAGTCTGTAACTCAGCTCTGCATCACAACCAGGAGACGTAGAGAAACCGAACAGACTGATGAAGAAGGCTGCTTCTGTGTTGGGAACAGCTCTGGAGACGCTGGAGAAGAATGTTGCACAAGCTGCTGAAAGTAATGGACCATTCTTCACACCTTCTACAGAACAGTGAGGAAACAAGTGTGTGACACACAGGCTTCAAGGAGACAAATGGGGAACAAAATCAGTTGAGCAGAATATACTGGAATCTATATGTGAATTAAAATCAATTAACCTGACAGCGAGTGGAAACATCCATTTGATGCTGAATTAGAAAAATAAAAAGAAGAAAGGTAAGCTTTGTACCCTGTCACTCCAACATAGTTTGACAAGAGGCCCCCAGGTCCAGTATCACTGCTTCAATGGAAGCCACTTCCAGCCCTCTATCCTCATCCACAACAGCCCATTCCTCACCCTCCTTCCCTTCCTAACTGACAAACTGTCCATCACGCTAAAGGTCAACAAAACCCTATGGATGTGGTCCCCTTCCAAACTCTCCCCACCCAGCAGCGTACTGTCCATTACACCCAGAGACAGCAATGTAGTCCCTGCCCTCTCTCCTCCCTCCAGCTCTCCATCACTGCCATCCTGATGAGGAGGTAATTGAGGAGGTTCCACCCAAGAAGAGCAACATCCAAAGTGCTTAAAACATGTATCAGTGAGCCAGCTGGTAGTTTGACAACAGCTGGTCGACATTTCGCAGAACACGATGGAAACTTCTACAGAGGCTGGGGCTGCATCTGTAAAACAACCATATATACTATATATATATATATATTTTTAAAAAAAAGCACCTTTTCAGACATGTTGCATCGGCTTCTTGGTTGTGCTACACAAACAGAAATTGTGCAGACTTCGTTTTTGCTCTTTCTACACATTGAGGCTGAGATGTACAGCAACACATAACCAATCTCTTTCATCATCAGCGATCTGCAGAGATGTGTAGGAGGACCAGATGAATGTGTGGCAGTGCCACACAGGTCATGGACAAACATGAGTTCAACAACAAGGATGGGATGAATAATCCTGTGATCCATTTCCAAAGTAACAATCCTTTACTTTAGCTGGTGTGTGCAGTGAAGTATCTCCAGGTATCACATTCACATTTAGATGTTTGTGCACCGCATGATTTATGTCCAGCGCATGTGTTCTGTGCAAATGTAGGATATAGTGTGACCTTTATGTAGTTGAAAAATAAAGGCACGGTGCTTGGGTATGCATCACGTCTGACTTTCATGCAGGAGACTGCACCGAGCATCTATTACAATGCAGCAGTTAAAGTTCACCCGTTTTATAAAATGATCAGGCTGAAAAAGGTATTTTTATTGCTTCACTTGTTCGTCAAAGTAATTCTGTTTCATATAACCACTCGACTAAAGTTAGACAATTAAAAGAGGGTAATTGCAATATTGGATAATTAAAAAAAAGAAAAAAAAATCTCTTGACAACCCATCAGTCAGATAGATGTTTGGTCAGAAGTTGTTAACAATCTGTAGAGGTGAGCCATACCAATGGACCTGGGACCTCGAGCTCTCAGTGACATGAAATGTCTAGAATTCCCTCACTTCCTAAGAAGGATTACAATGTGAAACAGGTTTGACCTTTAAAGAACACATGAAGAAGTAAACATATGAATAAATAAAGACCGTGACGCTTGAGTTTTCATTCCGCATATCCCAACAGCGTCTACGGTGAATTTGCTGCGGAAACCAGTGTCAGGGGTTTGAAGGAGAAATCGTCTGTCTCCTCCAACAGATGTGTCTTTTTGCCGTAACAGTTACAGTGTAAATAGAAGTAAGTCAAACTGAAAAAAAATCTCAACACGAGCGAAAGTGATATTCAGCTGATAAACTTTCTAATCTCTTCAAGCGTGGTGACTGGCTTGAAACGGGGGCAGGACTGCGACATCCGCTCCCTCTGCGGCCGGAAGAAACTTCCCTTTCACTACGGTGATGTCCATATGTGCAGATGGTAAACTGTTCAGTGTCAGAAGGCCTCTGACACCGTGGACTGAAAGCCAAATGAACATATTGCAGCAGCTGGTTGTGTGCTCTTCGTCAACATTCTCCCTCTGGGCCTGGGACAGTCCTCCTCTCCATTTTCAGAGCTGGTCCAAAAGGAGGGTTGTTAAACTAGGTTAGAGCTGTTAATCTAGACATCTCATCATGTAAAAAAAAAAAAAAAAAAATCCCACATTATTCCAGCATTTCTGCTAACATTATGTCTTATTTCATTTTCATAGAGCGGGCCATCGTGCCTTGTTTTATTTCGGTGGTGGAGATGGATGCCCACGGGGATTATTTTAGTTGAAGAGGCTCCACAGCCAGGAATTAATCCCTCCATTAACTGGATTGTGTTACTACTCCCCCCGCCCTTAGCTTTGTTACCTAAACAGAGGCTACTGTGTTGTTGCATGGATGCCTGGTCTGTGCTGTGTTTAATGGTCATTAGTGGTATCATGTGGACGCATAAAGACATGCATTTATCATCAGGGGTTGAACTGCAGACTTATCTAAATGCCCGACTCATTATGGGTACTGTCTGGCTTGTCGATGCTTTCGATTTGAGTCAAGAGATCAAGGTCACGTGCGACAATTAGTTGAGCCCCTTTTTGTCTTTTAACAGCAGTCCGGGCCTGTGATGCCTTCAGGGACTGCATAGAGCTGCCCTGTAAAAGGAATTCACTGTGTCCTCTCTTCAAATGACCCAATTCACCAGAATCAGTCACCGTGAAAGCAGGTTGCTGCCGGGTATCAGCGGTATCCTTACAAGCAGACAAGCTCTGTAAAGCTGGATTTATACTCGTGCAGTGTCTGCGTAAGGTCGGTTACGGTGTCGCTTCCGAAGACTCTGTGTAGGTCCATGGAGGTTTGATGTGCACCTCCTGCAATGCAGCACGGTTACACAGAAGCACTCCTTTGTGATTGGCCAGGTTGTGATTATGTGGCTCTGGATTTGTGGAGCTTTTCGCTGGGTTTGTGCAGTAACCGCCATTTTTATAAACACACAAATTGGGGGAAGGCAATGAGCCAAGGGTCAAGTAGGCTAGGAAATATGCATGTAACACTGCACCATGGCAACCACCAATGCTGGTCTAAAACCACCAATGCTGGTCTAAAACTGGAAATGCCTTTCTCAACTGAACCATCAAAAGAACCCCGTCATGTGGAGTTTACCAACTTCCACCTTCAGATTCAGAAGAGAAACTGAAACATGACATCGTAGACCTTCGCTTGATTGCAAGAGCACATTTCCCTGGCGATGCAGGCTCTACTGTATGCAGACGCCGACCTGGCTGTAATCTACACTCCACATCGGTAGCGTCCACACTCATTTGTATTTGCCTTTGGAGTGGTCCAACTTCTCCATTTTGGGCTTTCTATCCTTGCTGAGTGGTGATCTCTCAGCTACTGCGTTTCTGCCATCAAACTGCTTCTTTTCTTCTTCCCCCAACTTTTTCTTCCTGTCTCAAACAACTCAGCGGGCTTAAGAGATTGAAAAGGACTTCAGTGTTCAACATGGGCTCGCATACCTGAGAAAGTTGGATTTGTGGAAAGAATAAATGTTCGCTCAGAGTTCAGTTCAGAGACTAAAAAGCAAGAGGAGCTGCTAAACTGTATATAAGCCATGAGAAATGAAAAACCAAACGTAGCTGAATAAAACCAACACCTTACATAAATGTACTGGTACTTTTTTGTCAAAAACTAAGTTACAACCTTCAGCTGAACTCGTAGTAAGAAAAGGTGAGTTTTTAACATTGATTTCTCTCCCTGCAGAGCCAGTGGGCAGCGAGAGGAGACAAAGCCTGGTTGTCTTTAGCGCTGGTGTGAGTGGGTGACTGAGCGATGTCTTTGGAAGGACAACCTTGATTACTTGGAGTTCACCATATATATCGCCCAATGAATAACAGCTCATGTATTTCTGGGCCAAAGTGAATGGCAATCCATGCAAGAGTAAGAAAGACACTGTACTCCAAACACAAATGTCAGGGTGGCACCAGCGAAGGTTGCTCGGGTCCAGAACTTTGAATTGGAATTCATGTCTTTTGATTGGTGAGACGGAATTTTTTTTTCAATATCTTTTTCTTTACTGTAATCAGTAAGAGGGGTAGAAAATGTCAGCCTAAAGATAGAAACTGAGTGCAACAGGTTAACAGTTTTACCTGGTGCCAGGCAAAGAAATGGGGGGAATCATCTCAGATGTCTGTGGGACTTAACTGGGAAATGTTTGTTCTTATTTGTAATGTTTCATTGGAAATGCTGAATTTTAATGAGGGAGAACTTTCACCTTTCACTGGTACAAGAAAAAGTCAGCGTTGCACCCTTTAGGCATGATTGTTTACCCAATGTGAGACCCTATTTCAGGCTAAATCTCCTGCATGTCTGATAGAAATGATGAAAATAACCACAAAGACAGCATTCACACTGCGGCAAATTATCTGGAGTCACAGCAAAGAAGGGTTTGACCTGCAACCCTGAATCAATACAGCTATTCCAGTAGCAGCAGATTTCATCTGTTGATCTTGGATCCCTAATGAACATGTCAGAGCCACAAAATTAATAACAGGCTGTAATAATACTCAGAAACTAATACCTTAGCAAAAGAAGAGGCTCTTATGAAGGACAGGAAGAAAGACAGGAAACATGGAGGGTCAAGTTGAGGGATTTATTAGAGAAGGGTGAATATAAAGATACTGTATGCAGGGAATCTATTCTCTGAGCAAACCACAACTAGTCAAACCTCTCCGTCTATATTATACGCTACACAACTTCCAAGCAAGGTCATCATAGTTAGTTTCATAATCATTAAATAAACTGATTTAAAAAAGGAATACAACAGACCATAAGTGTGCTTTGGTAAAAAAAAAAACAAAAAAAAAAAAAAAAACTAAAAAATGGGAAATAATGAAGAAACAATCACCGTATGGATTTTTTTTTTTCCCTCAATCATTGGGAACATGGAACCTACTTGGATGCTGTTTTATAATATCTTAAACAAGTTATTCCTAGTACTAGAGGTTAACAGGTTGAAAATAAAAAAAATAAAGAAGGTTCATACCAACATTGATATCTTGCCTCTAAAATGACTTCTCTACTCATTCCTTTCATACAGTTTTAGTGTTCACAAGCAGCCAGTCAGTAGCACAATAATCATATAGCTAGAATATCAACGGCCACATTTTTTCTTTTTTTTATTTTAAATGCCTCCTTCCTCTTCTGATATGTTGGAACGTCCATGTTTTCAGAAGTACTTGCCACATTTTGGCTCTCACATATTAAGCTACAATAAGATCAATAAATACTGTTGTATGTGTGTGTATGTGTACGTGTACGTGTAGGTGTGTGTGTGTGTGTTGGCCGTCTGTGAGCCATGAAGACCACAGTGTTCACTGGAGCCACAGTAAGGCAGTTTAACGTGTACTGCAGTCCTCCTGAGCTTCACCAAGCACACACAGAGCAAACAGAAGTGGGTTAACACAATGTAAAAAGGGACTTTTTAACCAACTTGTCACCGTCATCTTTTCTTTTGTTTTTATTTTTCCCCGTGACTTTCTTTTCTTTTGTTAACTCTTAGAAGGAGTCCATAGCCTTGAATTCACTGAGGGCCTGGACCGGGGAGATGTGTTTCTTCTGGGAACCTCGTCGTACACGTGTCTGGCATTCCTCCGGCTTCTCCCTTTTTACCAGCGGCTTCTTCTCCGGGGCCTTCATGCGCCAAGACACCACGGGCGAGTTAACCGCGGCTGTTCCATACACCTTCTGGTACTTGGTGGAAGCTACGTAGGACGCCTTTACCGTCAGCACCACTGCGTTCATTAGATTCTTGGCCGCTTGGATCAGAGAGGTGGCGCTGTCCAGCTACAAGAATGCAAAGACAATTGGAAGCGAAATGTCAAAAGGAGAAAAAGAGCAATTATTTTTCTCGGCCTCGGGAAGCACATTAGGACATATTAGCTACATGAAGCACCTATGAGGTCTGTGCTGCAACTAGCAATTAAGAGGGATAAAAACACAGCCCTCACTATATGACATCTTATTTTAGCAGTTCTTAATGAGCAGAGGCAGGGGTCAGGTGTACCTCTGTCTCCATCTGTTTTGTTTGGCTGACATTTAAGGGTCGGTGGCTAGAGGGGCCTCCTCCTACATCACACTGAGACGAGTCAACTGTTTCGATTTAATGAGTGCGAATTCCAGCTGGCCACCATGAGAAGGTTAAAATCTCAGCAGGGCTTGTGCATCTCATGTCAGGGAAACTATGAAAGCGGCATGAAATGATGAAAAACTACCTAAGATGCAAGAAAATCCAACATCAAGATGTCAGAGCAGAGTTGGAATTGACGAGGATGGCGAACAAGTTAATGACATTTACTTTATAGACTAAATCGGTGATTGCAGTTGGAGGTTTGAACGAAGTCTTCGTTAACCTGAAGACAGAACTGTAATGGACTTTCAGTTTGTTCTTTCACCTGCTCTTTTCCTCTGGCAGGATTCCTGTAAACATGTTCCACACAAGCCTGACATTAGGGCTTCTGGAAAGAACAGAATGTACATAGACACACTCAGGTACACACTATTGTTCCAGTTGCAGCTCCAACCTGGATTTTGAAGGAAAAATCTTGTAATTATGATATTGTGAGCTTCTGTAGAGGACAGATGGACAGAATAATGGCTGAAGAAGTTTTGTATCTCCTACTTCAAAGTGTCTTTGGGATGTAAACATCTACAGAGGACATTATAACTCCTGAAAGAGATTGTCATCATAAACCTCAGTCTGGGGGGGTCCTACACCAAGAACTGACACAACAATGTTCCCAGATGGAGTTGAGGGGAAGGTTGACTAAGTTGACTGTTGGTTCACCTTGTCCACAGGTTGGGGACACTTGGTCTGTTGGCTTGAATGAACAATAAAATCTTTGCACCTTCTCACTGCTCTGAGTGTCCGTTGTTCATCGGGAGATTTCGCTCCAACAGACTTAAACTCGCCAAAGGCTTTTTACCTTCCTGTTAATGAACATTAATGACTGCAGCTCTTCTGTCACAGAATAAAGAACAAAGTGAAACTGGAGCAGCGCTGCGTAGGTAGTTATTTAATGCAAACATTTAAACATAACCCATAGCCATATTCGCTACGGATCAAACTAGGAACTGCGTGAACGCAGCTGTGCCACAAGCTTAACGCTGCTGGAACACTAGAATCAGTTCCTCTGGTGAGTTTAGACTTAAATGGTTATGAATTAAGGGAAAGGTTTGTGAGAAGGGAGTTTCTGCTCCTGGATAAAGTTTGACCTTTGTTATGTAACTAAGCACATGGTGACATGATGTAGGACTGCTTTTCCACTAGAGGAACTAATAGATTGCACAGCATTATGAAATAATAAACATGGAAAAACAGGTTTCCTTAGTTTAACCATCGGCTCAGTTGTCAGAACCCAGCGTGACATATATGATACAAACAGTTTCTGAGACGTTTGGCATCACTTTATGGTGCAAACTTTCATAAAAAATCCTGTGAAACACAGTCTTATTTTTGTCTTCTATAAACACCAGAAAGCAGATTACAATAAAATTTGACATGTAACATGGTAACAAATGGAAAATAGTACTTTTTTATTTTACATTTTATTAAAGGACAAATAATGACCTTATATATATATTAAAAAATGGACTCATCAGATCTTTTTTCATGGGTTTGTTGTGGAATGGAAACAGCAGTCTAGCATTTAGTTTCTGCATCATATTGGATTCAAAAGACGGTGGTCAAAACTTTATCTGTGGAAACCAAAGACTTCCATTAAATTCTGGTTTGATGTGTTGAACAAATATCAAACAGGAATTCTGCCGCTACTTTGCTGTTCTGAAAGGAAATGGCATGATTTGTGAAATGACTTTGAATGAAATATTTCTGATCTTGAACCTTTAAATATATTTTTCGAAGCTTTGTTGATTCCAGAGTTCCCACCAGAAACTTTCAGTCATGCACCGAGTCTGCACATTTCTCTGTCTGGGACTGTTCTGTTCAATCATTCTGCTCATCATAAAGTCCAGATGGAAAGCCCTGCGTTACCGTGATGTCCATGTCAGTCATGAGACAACAGATCTGATGTGACAAGATGTTTCGGAATGAACAGAATTTGGATTTTACGTTGTACGAATGTTTGTGCTGTTGTTAAGAGAGGCTGTTTAAATGGCACTTGTTAAAACTGAGGTTTTTATTTTGTTAGTTCAGGACAACCATTGCCACTGAACAGAATACCACATGCATGACTTCACTAACTGTTGTAAATGTTGGCTGGTTAAAAACACACCCAATTTGAAGCCAATTGCTGATTTTTCAACACACCTCCATCATCCCATAACCTCGAGACAACAAAGCTTCTTATGTTTCGATGAGCACTTACATCAGGAGATGTCTCAAGAAAACAACAGACTGCTTTTTCCAGTTTAGCAGAAAAATGTACTAATGTGGGAACAAACTTCCTGATCTGAAGAGAACAGAATAATTTACTCACCATCTCCAGATAATGGCATCAAAATATATAATTGCAGGCATAGATGTGCTCTGTTTCTGTAGTTAAGGGATCCAGGTTGGAAAATAATTGCTTTAAAAATATTTTTCTAATATGTCTGGTGTGTTGGAAGAATAAACGAAAACCTGGTTGATGCAAAGTTACAGCTGTCTGACTTACTTACTTAATAATACAAATAAATGCAAACTAGGAGACAGACATACTACTGTGTGTAGAAGCTGCAGTAGGAGATTCTATAGTACGTATCAGTATAACGTAGCATATGCAGCCATTTAATGAGCTGTGTGGATTGAAATCTGTTGTACATTCATAAAAACCTTGTTTAATGTGCACTTAGCGCACACCGAATATTGTTAGTTGCAAAGAAAACACCCATCAGATGGTAGAGATTGGTGATCATGGAATAAATCATGCACTTATAAATAGTTTTTGAATAGTTTTTAAGTTTAAGTCCATTAATACTAATCATATATATATATATATATATATATATATATATATATATATATATATATATATATATATATATATATATATATATATATATATATATATATATATACATACATACATACATACATACATACATACATATATATATATATATATATTTAGTAGTTTTTAAGCTTAAGTCTATCAATATGTTATTGATGTGTTAGCTTGACAGCCCTGCAATATAACGTTTACCAAGAAGTCTGATAATTTTTGATTTGGTTACAAGTTTAAATGTGAGTTTTAGATTGAGAGGTAATAATACGTTTAAGGTATGAGAAACACAAATGGAGAAAAGCCTGTGGTGTCTGATTCTGGTATCATTACATGGTAATCATATTACATCCGCCTTAATCTGCAGGACCCATCATCTCATCTTCTGAGCTCCATCCTGACCTTGAACCAAAAGGCTTGTCCAGGCGCATTGCAGAGCATAAAAATGGTCTTAAAAGGATTAAGTTTACTGATTTAGAGCTTAAGACCCATCTAGAGTGTGGCGGATGGTGAACAGACTTACCCCAGACACAATGAGCTCTCCACCCAAGTTCTGCACCTCAGCCTTCACCTTGCTGCAGATGTTCAGCTGATGACAGTATAAAGCGATTCTCTGCAGGTAGGCCAGCAGATCCTGCTTGCAGGCCGAGTCTGGACACTGAATGGAAAAGCAGGAACAAAAGGAAAATGTAAGATCGCATGTGATGGGTTTGAACTGAACTGCAAAAGGACAAGAAACAGTCTTTAAGGCCTTCACATTGAAAGATGGCTCATTTCTATCATTATGTTTTTTTCTTTTAGCCTTTCATTTCAATAAAAAATTTAATCCAGTTTTACAAAACAAGAAAATCCAGCACAAAAGTATATTTAATAACTGATGATGAAGAGCAAATTTAGATTTGGTAAGCTTTGTATTCGCAAGGATTCTGTGCCTCCATCGAGAGGCAGAAACCAGCAACATCCATACATGCATAAAGTGACACATGCTGTGAGGTACTTGGCAGGAAGTGGCTTAGTTGTCGGAGACATGGTGGGAAATGCTCGATACATTTCACATTGTGGTTTCACTTAAAACACTAAAATGGCAGGGAGAAAAAGTCCTTGGCTTAACTTCACACACTGATGACAGAAATCTATGCCTGCCAAATAAAGAGCACTTGTGTGGTTTTAAAAGGAAGCATTGTTTTCAAAGCAGATATTAGATGTGACTTCACTTTCAAACCGGATCGTTTATAGGACTCGCGGTCTCTGATGTCAAAGCTGTTTAAGGCAGAATAAACAACAACATCAATCCCAGCAGAAACAGTGGGGTTCCGGTGTTTTGGGTTGCTAATTAATGAACGTCTCTGAATTGTGCGTGCAAGATGTTGCTCAACAGTTTTTCCAACGTTGGTTTGTTGGCATGGGTTTCAAAGGCAGGTTCAATTCCACCGCAGGGCGTCAGGCTCATTTCTTCCACATAAAACATCTTCGCCGCAGCACAAGAGGAGCAGATCAATCAACAAAAGACGGACTTTCAAGCACAAAGACCTGATTTCTTAGCCTCTGGAAACTTTTTCTTTCTATCCCTTCTTGTTTTTGGGGGGAGCCAGAAGACCTGGCCTGGTCCCGCTGGCCTTTGTGCTACTTCAACAGCAATGAAACCGCTCGTACAGAGCAGCAAATGGACCAACATGGAATATGAGGACAGCCTCCTCAGGTGTCCTGCTATCACACAGTTTGCCCCTATTATTCCTTCTGGAAGCCTTCCAGAAGCCAGCTATGGCCCACTAAGCTCCCAGTGGGTTGTGAGTACTGCATCAATTGCCTAAACACTCTGCACATCATCATGTAGAAACACCTATCTTCTAGTTATTAATATTAAACGATCCTAACTAGGATATTCAGCAGTCCTGCGTGGGGCAATGCACAGCTCATTTCCTCGTCTTGTTGGCTTATGTGAAAGGGGGGGCTGGCGCTAGTTAAAAATCCTGCTGTGATATGAATATACCGCCCCTGAGCCACATACATGGTCTCTTTCAGTTAAACAAAAAGGCCTCCCATGTTACTGACAGGCCACAAGTGCCTGTCACTGATGATCAGGAATACTTCTCTCATATGGGAAGATCTACGCTGCTTTAACTCGGAGATATAATGGCAAAGAGTAGTTCAACATATTGTTTACAAGGCTTTGCACAACACAGTAAATGAGACTAAAGTTGCCACTGGTGCCACATTAAGTGACACTGAGCAGAAGCTGAGGTGGAGCTGCTAGCTCATAGAGCAGCCAGTGAGGCAGGAGGGAGCTCCTCGCCGGGCATTATCGCTGCATCGTCACTCCTGGCTAGCATCAGCGCTAACAGCACTTCACACTGCTGGAACAAACACACACACACACATGCACGCCACTGCCCCAGGCAAGTTTGACGCAGACGTGACACAATTGTTCCCTGTTGTACAGCTGACTAGTAGGCCGATTCTACAACAGATTCCCTGTTGATGTAAATAAACTTTACGGCCCATTACTTCGCCAGCCTCAGTGAAGCTCCTTCCGTCTCCCTCTTCATCTGTCACTGTGAAACAGGAGTTATTACAGACTGGTAAGAAAGTACTTTGTGCCTCGCAACTCCAACTTTGTCTGACCTTTCCAAAGCTCCTCATGGTGATGACACTTCTTTCGCTAGGGAGGTGTGTGTAGAAGATGCTGCTGTTGCTTCTTGGCATCATTTGGTAGGAAATTTAGTAAAATATGGATGATTCAGGAAGATAAGCAGAAGAGTGGAGTATTTACGGAGTGTTGTTCATCACGCTGACGCAGTTTTCTTCAATACGTTTGGTTTGTAAACATGAGTAATTATGAAATAAAACCCATTTTCCCTCTCTTGTCCTCTCCTGTTATTTCTCTTTGATAATGTCCAACAAATATGCATTAAAATATATTTGAGAAAAAGGCAGAAAAGGCTTTTAAATGGAGTGCATGGTACCTAACTGGAGTGGTAATTATAATGGAAAGTTGTTGTTTGTTACTGGAAGAAAGCTGGTAATGCTTCTCTTTGCTCATCTAGTCTCTCGCATCTCCATAAAGACGAGACACGACTGTAAATCTGGAACATACTGAACTCTCTTGTTCCATTTTCCCGATTAGCATTTGTTTTCTCCTCTCACTGAATGTCACATCTGATCATCTGACTTCAAAAGTTCTCTGCAGAAAGAGTCAGATTTCAAAAACATTCATCTGTTGAAAGATTTTCAGCGAGTAAACATGGTTGTAGAAGTTAGTCGGCTCTGACTCCGGCAGAACCAGAACCTGTTGACCGGGAGTTCCTGTTTTAACTGAGGAGTCTTTTAATTACACATCAATAACGCTTGGTTTCACTTCGCTTCACGCTTTGCTTTCTTTTTTTATTTTTCTGTGCCCAAAGCGACAAAAGCATCTGCTGTGACAACTAAAGACAAAGCTGGAAGTCTGAGTGCTTGACTTTAACCTTGTGTGTGTTTCAGTATTTATAAAAAGGAGCTCGACAGATACTGGAGTTCCTTAACCCTTTAAGGTCCTGGTCTACCATTTGGTACAAGTAAATTTGCAGTGACTTTGATTAATCCCTTTAAAGTTTTGTGGAAATAAACCTGCCTGAGAATCTCTACCAACCCGTTTGGGTATGTAACACCCAAACTGTATATTTTATGTATGTATATATATATATATATATATATATATATATATATATACACACACTTATGTATATAAAAACACTACCGTTTTTAATTTCAATCATTTGTTATATTATTATTAACTTCTTTTTAACATGTCATCCATATGCTAAAAGACATTTAATCTGTTTATACTTGTGCAAAACAAATGGAAAAAAAGCAGATAAACATTTTTCTCCTGTCTTTTTGTTGGTATGAAAGTTAAAGGGTTAGAGTCGCATCACGTAACTTTGACCTTGAAACTCTGCATTCAGACTTGTTTAATGACACAGTGACATCTATTGTATGCATTACCGAAGCCGCTGCTGCCCAGCAGCGTTCTGAGGCTGAGACACCGGACTACACAACGTTTTTTATCTGGTATGCTGTGTGACGTTGCAGAAGAGTTTTGCTTTACATGCTAGAGCTCGGCTATGAACATAAGGGCCGTTCTGAACCACCATCACCATCGCAAGAAAAGTCATTGTAAGATGGTCTTTTGCTGGCTGAGGAGGGCTAACAGGTCAGGTAGGATACAAGATGGAGGCCGAATTAGCCGTTGATAGAGGGCACGTGACGGGACAATGGCAAAAGTTCTGTAGTGTTTCTTTAATGCTACTCAAAGTTTAAACTGATAGAAAAAGTCTGAAATACAAATGAACATTTTTAATTATTGTAAAAAAAAAAAAATAAAAAAAAAAGGCGAGTCGTTGTCAGTGTTACCAACAGTTGCATGATAGCTACTGCAAGTTATACAACTTGTTTTGGTAACCAAAAACCCAGAGAAATGAATAAGTGGATCATAGAACTACTGAATCACAGTGATTCAGACACACTTGCACACACCATCCTGCTGCTGGAAACGATAGCTAGCTCACCAAAGCAGTTTTAATACCCGTTTGATGAACTCACATTTCTCAGATAGACCTATAGATATATCAGTCGTTCATTTTCATGTCCTCTAAACCAGAAACCCCAACAAGGTATAAGAGAAAATATTCCAGCAAAAAGCACTGCCATACGAAGGGGAATGGGATGATGTTTTACACAAAGACTACAGAATAAGTAGAACAGGAAGTATTATTCCAGATATTTACAATTAAAACAGTTCTATAATAGAAATACAGTACAATGTAAATTCTGAACAAAAATAATCAGCAGAACTTTTATCCGAGCCAACAACTCAAAGAAATGTTGAATTAAACATTGTTATTGTGGTAGAGAAATGGGAAGAAGAACTGGGTAGTAAGACCAAAGATGATGAACAAAACAGTTTTAACTGTTCGGAAAATGATTGTATTTGATCTCATCACAATCCTGAATGTAAGGAACTAACCCATAGAAATAATAATAATAATAATAATAATAATAATAATAATAATAATAATAATATTGTCATTTTGTCATTTAAAGTGAGGAAATATATTGACCGTTTTTTTTTTCTAAGAACAGATAGAACTTATGATGGGATACATCGTGGAGAGCACTGAAGAAATGTAAAGGAAAATACTGCAAAGACAGGACAGATGTTTCCTGCTTGCCAAAAAAAAAGCAATTGTGAGGAAATGGGACAGCATATTTAGGAGATGGATGGATGAAAACTGTCAAAGAAAGACATGATATGAAACTTTTAACTTACAAAATGAGAATCTAAGAGGAAAATCCATCATTGAAGAGGATGAAAAAATGGATGACGTGTACATACCAATGATGAAACTAGGAAATGAAAACTTGTAATTAAACACAGTGCGTTAAATTTTGTAATGTCAATTGAGCTAAAAATGATGTAGTTTTTTTTTTTTTTTAAAAAAGAAAGGTCCAACATCAGGCCCAACAATTACCCAGTTTCCAGTTTGATTAGTTTTCTCTGAAAGACAAAGAAAAAACAGATCTTGGAGCGTATTCACCTTTTGCAGGAAGACTGAAACATCTAAAGGCTACAATACAGCAAATGTTTCACTTATAAAAAAAAAAAAAAAACTGTTTTCAAATTGAACATTTAGCCTGCAGAAACGGCAAGATGGATGAACTGAAGGTAACGAAATGACTTCTCCTGGAATGGATTCTGACTTCTTCATTCATCTAAACTCATTTAGTCATTTTACAGACTTTAACTGTGATTTGAAAGGATTTGACTTGCAAGAAAAAAAAACAGAGAAGGAAGAGAGAGGGAGAGAGAGAGAAGGAAGGATAAAAACACACACAAGTTTGACATTAAAGAGAACCAGTTCCAGGAGTAGCAGCAATCTTGATGTAATAAAATGAATGAATTCAATATTTAGCATGCGCTTCAGAGTTAATGCTGCAGATGAAGCCGCATGCGGGAAGGGGAAGTGGGAGAAAAAAGGAAGAAAAAGAAGCATTGCTGGAGTGAAATGGGGTGAAGATCCCTCAGGGAATTTTCTATGTCAAGTGCTGTGCTTAAATGAGTATGAAAGAGCTTGTCGTCCTCCCATCCTTCCACGGTGAATTGCCTTCTGCTTCACATGTGTTCATCAATAGGGCTGATGAGGAGTCATGGTGACAAGGTTTGCTACTTAAGGGACTTGTGTGAGAGCAGTGGAGCAACCTCTCTTTTTATTGTCAAGACGCAGCGCTGTCGACAGGCACAGATTACCTGACAATAAGTCTGAATGTGAAATACTTGTCTTCCTCATAAACAACAAAGACAATTGATCAAAGTTGTAAAGGATCTTCCTGTAGCGAAGCAGTTGCCCGTTACCTTGAGTGTTTTAAGTAATAAAGGAAAAATAATAAAAATATAAAGTAAGGGTGGCACATGTGGGTTCGGTTTAGGCACATTTACACTTTATTCATATTTGTTCACAGTTAATATTCACTAATGTCATTTGTTTTCCAGACAGCTGTGGAGGAAAGAAATGATTGGATGTGTAGAGGTGGTATGATAATGGCGTTAGCTCACCTGGTTGGTGTCCTCTCCCTTGGTTTATTCAGGCAAATGTTTCCCTAAGGGCCTGAGTACTTTTTAAAGATTCCAGGAGAGGCCATCAACCAGATGGGTGGCACTCAGACCAAGGGCACTTGGGTTTTAGGTTTGGGAAATGGTTTTAGATCTAATTATATAAATTTATACTATCTATGGATAGGTGTTTTTTATATATTTATAAAATTCCTTTAGGGAGTTGGTTTTAAAATGTATTCAAAGGTATTTGTTATATGGGAAGCACCTCTGTTGAGTGGAATGTGGTTTAGCCCAATCAGCAGCAGAAGGGATAAATGGGGACATTTGGGCTCATTGGCGAGGGCTGCTGGTGGAGGCGAGGGCTGCTGGTGGAGGCGAGGGCTGCTGGTAACCATTGGTGATGCCCCTGGTCATAATACTTACCTCTCCAAACAAATAAAGACGTTTGAATTGGAGTCTTTTTGAGTGGATGTCACTGATTCCAGCCGCTCAGAGACAAGCATTCTTCACACTTCCATTAAGACGCTTCACATTTTTATGTTTTGACTTTATACAAGCGGGAATGACAGACACGTGACACATAACAGGAAGTAAAAAGTTGCTCATTCTCCACTTCGTGTCCTCAGCAAAGCTCCTGTTTCTCCAAGCGCTGCCGAAGCCCGTAAACGTTCAGTAAACGCCTTCGGTCTCGACTTTTCTTCAAGTGAGAATTAAAAATGGCACGCCACCTGCTGTGTTCATTACTGCAAACTTATTTACCTTGTGACATTTTCACTCCCACTCAACTCCTCTGAAACACCGACTGTCACTTGGCAGTCCAAGAGACGAGAAGAGTTTACACATGCAGGCAAATGAAGATCTGGCATCTGAATGACAAACATGACCGCAAATGGAGACAAATGTTCCTGCACATGGGAACATACATGAGTCATATGGAGAAGAAATAAATCAACTCATCCCTCTGTTTCAGCTCATTACCAAGCAGACAGCGCTGCGGAGATGCATCCGTAGTTTGCAACTTTGTTCTGTGGTGCAATATGCTGTGCAGGGCAGGACGGAGTGACACCAGAAGAACATTCCCGGTGCTGACCGAAGATGCCTTCTGTCCCGCTGACAGCTTTGCAAACTCCACAGCCACAAAACGAACAGGCATTCTGCTCTGTTGTAACAGCAGAAGGCTTGCTGATTTATTCTTGTGTAGTCACATATTGTCACAACAAGGCATGGAAGGCAGAAAATGTAAGGGAGTGTGTCTCTTAGTACTGCCAGTCAGTAATAAAATCACACCAACAACTGGATACTGTAAGTGACCCGGCCCAAACAGCAGATGGAACACTTAAAGAACCACATATGTGCCCGTTTACAGGTTTATACTTTCATTTTACGCACTTTTAAAATCATTTCCAATGTTTTGGATTAAAAAAAAGGGAAAAAAAAAAAAGACATTACAGTACCTGCTGCCTCTTTTAGAATAGAGCACTGTTTTATCTGCTGCACCTACAGAGTGTTTGCAGCTACATTACTGTTCCATCCAAACACACCTCGAGTGGCGAAACGTTCAGCTGCTGCTGGGTAATATCTTAAATTCTTGGACTCATTTTTATGCACAATGGTTGTAATGGTTCATTTTTGACATACAAACATTAGTTTTGATTGCAGAAAACAGTAGTTTTGATTAAAAACATTAGTTTTGATTGAAGTTGGAGAAGTATGCTTTCTCAAATATATTATTTTTAATTGGAACCTAATTTGTTTATATCTTTACAAAAAAAAAAAAAAAAAAAAAAAAGATTTCTCTCCGTATTGAGTCCCTTTCTGTACAAATCGGGACACATTAGCAACATCTTATCTTTAACTCGGACCAAATCGACTGCTGTTACTGAAGTGTTCGTGGAAATAAAACAGCAGTCACACAGATCCTAAACAGTCTGTCTGGGTTTGTTCGTGTACTGCACAGTTGTCCTAAAGAACCAAACAGATTGCAGTAATCTCTTTGGGTCTATTTGCTTTCCTTTCTTAAGTTTGTAAAAAGAAACTCCAGATTTTTTTTTTTTTTTTTTTTAATCTGTTGTTTTAAAGAAATATGCAGGCCTCCCACTGGCAGCAGGATTACAGGAGAAGATTCCTCTATAGAAAATCCAAAAGTTCAGAAACGTAACACTTCTCCAGCTCAGCAGCGCTGGATAGAATCTCAGGGTGTGACAATGAAACCATCCCTAATTATTCCGAAGCTGTGCAAAGCTAACAGCAGTTGCAATTACAAAGACAACAGGCAGCCTCCATAAATCACACAGCTCAGAGCTTAAGTTTATCCTTGCTTCTTATTAGAGACAGGTGACAAAGAACATCATGCATTACCTGGTGTGAGTGTTTTAAACTACCTCCTACTTCATTATGTGTACCCACACACACTCACACAGCATAAACACTCATTTCTTTTCACTCCCCACTTTCCCTTGGCAAAGACCTGATTGATTAGATATTGAAAATGGTCTGTCAGCGCGTTTTAGAGAGGTACTCATCTGATAATGAATGCATCACCTCAGTTGGAAGCTAATTATATTAGAGACACAGGTTGGTTCTGCTGTCTTGCTCTCTCATTGTCGGCCCCACTGGGAGACAAAGTCATGCAGCAACACCGCTCCACCGCTGCAGCCTCGCTCATCAGTGCTCACAGTAAAGATTTCCACTGGCCATGCACGCTTACTCTGATTTTGCTCAGGGCCACTTTCACACGGAAAGCAGAAAATTATCAAGACTAAAAAATAAATAAATAAATAAAAACGACAGTGACAGATAGAAATTGCAGGCAAAGTTGCAAAGCTACCTGATCCGCAACAGCACGAGCTAATTTGTCCATCCTGGAACCAGCCTCTGCAATCTTCTTAGCAGCGTTGATCACATCTGAGGAGTTCTTCAGGGGGCCTTTGCCTCTGTTAAAATTCAAGGAGTGAGAGAAGGAAAAAAAAGTCGGTGGGAGTTGTGCAGAGGCAGCGGGCATGCAGAGCTTTTTCCCTTTTAATACCGAGCTCACCTCTGTGTCACACAAACTTGTGTATAGCTGCTAATTTGCTGCTTCTGGCAGCCTGGATGTGAGGCATTAAAATCAACCTGCAATGCAACGTTTCCCAGGTAATGGATGAAACAAATAAAGTCTGCCTTTGTCTCCCTAATGATGCATCTTAGAGATGTGCTTTGAACAAAGAAAAAGCTGGAGGAAACAAATGATTCATGTTTTAAGAGTTTTTTTTTGTGCAAACTCATTAAAAGTCAGAGGAGCCTCTGAACGCCACATGACGGTATTTTATTACGTGGCGCTTTTACCTTGTGAAGTCCGTCATCTCCATCATGATCATGCACATCTGCTTGGCGAGCACGATGATGTCGTTGCCGTTGTCGTCCCACTTTGCGACTTCCGCATCGAGCTTGCACTTCTCCTGTCTGAAGCTCTCCACCTGCTCAGCAATCTTCGCCTTCTCCTCCTGAGGAAGCTGTGCCATGATGGCCTACAGACAACACAGGAAACAAAGGCGTTAAGAGGAGGAGGAGGAGGAGACTTGGAAAGGTTAAGCATAGAAAAATATATGAAAAACATGGCTCAGAATGAGCGATGTGCCATAGGAGAGGAATTAAAATAGAGGAGGGCGATAAAGCTGCAGAGCAGAGAACGGTAGGGAAATGAAGAAAAAGGGGAAAGAGGTAAAGGGATTAGTTAAGGAGAAACAGACTAAAAAAAAGTGAGCTGAAGCTCCATTTTCTTTTCTATCCTGTATACCTTTTGATCTGCAGAACCGTAAACTTCAGCATTGAGTTTAGAGACGGACTATTCCTGCCCTTTTGAAACGCTTTGGAAAAAAAAGTTCTAAACTTTGCGTTTAACGACCGGACCTTTTCAAACCCCCCGACATCTTATACCCGGAAAAAGCAAATCCATTTTTACCATTTTTTTTGCTCCCATCCATAAGAATACATTTGCTCTCTCAGCAGCCTTCGGGGGGGGCAGGTCTAAAACGGCATAAATCTTGTGGCAAGGTCATAGGCGCAGTTAGGACCCGGTATTATTTGGGAGATAAATGTATAATTACCCTGCTTCTTAGAGCAGAGAATGAATAATGCATTTGTTCAACATTATGTCGGTGAGGTGAGGTGGAAGGGAGAGTAACCTGGTTTCTATTAGGTCGATTCTATTGACTTGAGAGGAAGATAGAGAAAATGAGTACAGTCAAAAAAAAACCAAAAAAAAACGTCATTTTTGTAGGTTTTTTTTTTTTTTTTAACCCCATCTATTATTGATCGTCCTCCAAGAACTGCTAGTCTAGTAATGAAATGATCAGCCTGGTCCCCCTTCACCCTCTTCCTTTATCCCTCTGGTGTGTAGGGGGGGGGGGGGGGGGGGGCTGAGATGTGCGTCACATTGCCAGCATCCCTTTGCGAGATGTGCCAGGAGAAAAATAAAAACAAAAACCCCAGACGACTCCTCTTGAAATTCTTTGAAAGAAAACGAGGAAGAAGAGGAACGATCGCTCAGTGGAAAAGATAAAACTTTCTCATCAGTGGCCAACAGATGTGTCGGTGAGTTTTAGCCTACTGATCGCTGTCTGAGCAGAGCTTTGATGACAGTTAGCTTGGAAAAAAAAAGGAGGGGAGGAAAAAGTCGACTGGCATAAACAAACACACAAAACGAGCCCCCTCAAGCCCAGTTAGATTTCCTCTGCTGCTGGTGCCAAGACACACAAACAGCAGCATGGAGGCAAATCCCATTAAACAGCATGTGGGGTGAAAGCACTGCTCACATTTAAAAACAAACGGCAAGTTAATATGTTTTTACAATGAGGAGCAGGCCATTCAAAACATACAGATGTTTGCAGCAGAGCACATTTAAATTCTCACTGAAGGTATGTTTGCACGTACTGGGAGCTCTGGGGTGCCTGCATCCTTTGGTGTGTCTGGACAACATCATACGCAATTTAGTTGATTTTAAGAATAATGTGGTGATTTGCTGACCCGTCCTCAGTAAACCTGGATCTATGCTGCTGCTGCAGGTACGCCTCTTTATTCAGCCTTTTGTAATCTCTACCTCACCTAAACCTTTACACGTATGAAGCTCAGATCACCTCAACTAGGCTGCAAAGAATACACACATCAAAGTGGACAAAGATCCGCTCGTGTCTCTGCTTTTCACACACACTTCTCCGTTCTTTCGAGCCGGCTTTCAGCCGATCGGCATTTGATCTACACATAATGTTGTATCCGAAGGCTACACGCTCTTAGCGTTTTATACAAGTCTGGCTTGTGTCGGCTGACCACCTGAAATCTTTCACTCTGCATGGGGGGGGGGGGGGGGGGGGGGGGGGGGCACAAAGAGATCAATCTGTGTAAACAGAAACAAGCCCGTGGCTTTCATCCAGTGGAAAATCTGTGTCGTAGCTGTCGACTCACTACTGGCCGAAACATGTTGTTTTCTGGTGGTCAAAGTCAGACTGCCCAGTGTCAGTGCGTTGACAAACATCCTCTACATGCTTTTGCTGACAGATTAAACTGGTTTCAACCAGCTCTCATGCCTTTAATTTAAAAAAAAAAAATGTTCATGTACTGGATTTCAGCCTGTTTAAAATACATACTAAGTGAGGACAATGAAGTCATTCCAGTCCATTTACTTTCAGTGTGTTTGTGTTCTCAGTTTGCCGTTTGGGCTCCCTGAGGTACAGGATGCAGATTACACGCTCATGTTCAGTGTAGCCAAAAATATAAGGTAGGCAAAGCTGGACTGTAATTGCTGCCTAATCAACAGCGACACCAGTGAGTGTGCTGTGATATTCAGCAGAAGTCTCTGACTCCGGGACTGGAAGGCAGTCATTAACATCTTTGCTATTCATATCGTTTCCGCAGCAAACTGTTGAGGCATCAATTATTCACTCATTTCTATGATTATGCTAAACAGCGTGCAGCTTATGTCAAAGGGGGAAGACATGTATGGTTTTGCTAAATGCCAGTGTTATGAATTAGATAACGTAGATGTAACTTGAGAAACACTCTTGTTGCTAACTCAAAGCAAAACAAGGATGCTCCCCTACATCCTCCCAACATAAAAAAAAAAAAAAAAACAACATTAAATCAAGCCAGACTGCTCCTCCAAATAGCTAAAGGGAGCAAAAAGTCTCTTGAAACTCAACAATTTGGACGGAAAATTCCCTCTGCAAAATAAATAAATAAATAAAAAATAAAAAGGGATCAAGGGAGGCTGGGGAGAGAGAGAGAGAGGGGGGGGGGGGGGGGGGGGGTTTGGTGAGTATACCAATTCGCTCTGAAAATGGTGTGACAAAAGAGAGCACGTCAGGGAGGATGGGAGGGAAAGGGGGGCTGAACACAAAAGAAAGCCGCAGCACAGGGGTAAACACATGAGCCAATTGGGATGTCAGGGGAGCAGGAAGGCCCTTGGTGAGGCAGCCCCCACCCCCACCCCCTCCTCTACAGCTCTCTAGAATTCACTTATCCCCAAATCCCTTCCCCTTCTTTACTGATAACAACAAGGAGCGGGCCTTGGGAGCTTAACATCGTGGCAAATCCGGCCGAGGGAATGTTGTGCCAATACGCTGTGCGACTCGGCTACGTCTGCAGGGATTAAAAGCGCTCTCCGGGTTTCTTCACCAAGAGCGGCGTCTCGAAATGACTTTAATTTGTTTCATTTGAAATAAACTGGCCAGACACTCAGAGTTCAATTTTATGGATGACCTATCAGAAGGGTTATCCAATCAGCGTGTTTAGAAATGTTTTGGATGTGTGTGTGTGTGTGTGTGTGTGTGTGGGGGGGGGGGGGGGGGGGGGGGCTTCTATGTTTGGCTGCCATGTGCATTATCTGTGGTGTGTTACAGAATTCAAGTTAATTTCTGATTGTTTTAAAGAGATCATATGCTCAACATTTGTTCCTTTTTCTTTCCCTGTTTGTCTGCTTCTACGTACAGCAGCTCTAATACTTCTACCTAATGCACATCTACAATAACAATGACGGGTGTAGAGCCACAAAATCAAGTGCATGCTGTCAAACTGACCTGAACTTCTTTATTTTTTTGCCTACAGAGAAACAGAATAAATAAAAAAAAAAAAAAAAAAAAAAAAAAAGGGAAGTTGGAGATGAAGAGAGTTAAGACAGAGCTATGGGGACTGGTTCCTGTCTGCGATGCCAGTGCAGTGGACGGGCTTGGAGGGATCACGGCTGTAAACCTCAGTGTGCTTGTGTCAGCTCCTATGGAAAAAATGGATTATACTTCCTCTTGTCTGTTTGAATAGAAACACAGAGGACCAGCGTGGACTTGGCATGGCCGTGAGAGGACAGCAAGCTTTATCCTGACACGACAGGCTGAGGCAGATGGAGTAGATCACCAGTGGTTCACAGCAAAAACATCTTTTATGGATGTGCTTGCCTTGTGCGTGTTTTAAGCTTTAATCTCAGAGGGCATGACACTGTCTCAAGAGGAGAAAAACAGGTGATATCAAGCTTTGTGAAAAGCAGCACGACGGATTTATAGTACAAAATCATTTGAACTAAACGGAATAAATCATGTTTTATAACATTATACTGTGCATTTATTTGATATTAGCGGACATCCTTGTGGGATTTAATCCACCTTGTATCACAGTTACAAGTTATGACAAAGGGACATGTTGCAACTTGCAAACTGTTCCCAAAAAGTGCCGCCCACTCAAATCTCTGCTGACTGCCAGGAGAGCGAGTTAACAGTTTGGCGCTGTAAAGCTCCTTTGTGTACAAGCGTTGGTGCATCTTAGCTCAGATGGCCCTGCTATGCTACACTGCAGGAGCCTTAGTGGGAGTATAAATACAACAAACCCAAAGTACTTCACTCCCAGAACCCCCACAGTCATTCTGAAACAGCCCCAAATCAGGATCTGTTCTCAGTGTCCATGCTGGAATTTTATATTAAACTTTAAAGACTTGACGTGATTAATTAAAAAATAACTTGTTCTCTTGACTATATCTAAGAACACAAACGATCCTCATTTTCTTGTGGACATTATTGATCTGTTTAACAGATCTACAAATGCAGTTCCTCTGATTAATAATCTGTTTTTATTGAAATGAATTGTTGGCTGTTTCTGTCTTAATCAGGTTCATTCAAGCTGACATGAAACCAAAAACTCCTAAAGACGGTTCCATTTTTTCTCATAAGTCCAAAAGTGAACATTTACTGACGTCTTCATTCATGCTGAAGATGATAAAGATGTTGTTATGGAGTTCGATAATGTCTGATGGTATGTATGGCTCAGCGTAAACAAGTGTTTTCTGTTCATAATCAGCCGTCTGCATTGCAGCACTGCGGTGGTTTTTTTTCTTAACATACTGAAAAATGACACTTTTCTACAGTTATCTGCAAGCAAGAGAAGGTATGGTAAGAAAAATGTAATATGCAAATATATATTGGTCAATATTTATCTTCCGCTTCCTGACCTACAACTTCAGGCCTGTGCTTCAGTCAGAAATTCTGAATTATTAAGGTTTTAATAATTATGAGGTTAAAATATTTCCTCTTTACTTCTTTAAATCAAAAGGTATCTGGTCGTGTTTTATAAAAAAAATATTTTCTGCTCACATACACAAAATGTTATGAAAGGCTGAAATATTCTAAAACTTGTATTTTAATAGTGTATTATCCATATTTCCATGGCATAGTAAGACAATTTTAGGACACAATTTCACTAAGAATTTAACAATCACTAACATCTTACAACCGAGTTTGAAACTACTTTCCATCTAAAAGATGTGTATAACTATATTCCTTGTGAATATGTGGTTAATCATATACAGTTTATTGGAATAAGCTGAAGTCTCGGTAATGGTGCTGCATGTTAAAACACTGAATCAGTTTGATGACTCCTGCTGGAGTCCCGGGGAGATTTAGTTTCAACATGAAAGGTTGCTTTCAGCCTGTGTTTTGGGGGTTTTTACAAAAAAAAGGAAAAAAAAAAAAGGGGTTTGAAGCTGCACAGTAGAGACATTTAAATCAAATAAGCTGCTGTTTTGAATGGATTTATTTCTCCCTTTTTTTTTTGTGTTGGCCCAATGTGTGCAGGCTGTATATTGCATAGAGACTCAGGCAAGCATGGGCCACAGGGAGAGGCACTGAGCCAAGTCATACTGCTGCCATCCACAATCCATTCAACATGCAACACACCGCTAGACCCTCTGTGTAGTGGAAGGGAGCAGGCACTGATACCCTCCTAATGTCCTTTAAGCTGAGCCCCAAGTGAAAAATTGCTAATGTGCAACAAAGCCCAGACCCTGGTGACCATGACCGAGGCCTTGGCACGGCACTGTGCTGTATTTTAGGTAGCGTCTGAAGGGAGTCTGGTAATTACTTCTTTGTTTGTGATTGCAATTTTACACCTGCCATCCCTGAACGGTGCTTATTTCAAATAGCGCTTCTTGTTAGGATGATTTAAATGCTATGCAACTGGAACCAGTTGGATGCACTGATTCACATGTGGCCATGGAAACCGGATAGATGTGAGGGAGTTTGACTTGCACTTCAACTGAAGCACTGTGATCATTTTTACAAAGTATTTGGGCTTGGTGCCCAGCCTTGACCCAAGCTGTTTGTTTCACTTTAAACATCTTTGTTCATTACTTATGTCAGACGGGCACAGTTTAAAAAGTGCAGCTCAGTGTGTGTGTGTGTGTGTGTGTGTGTGTGTGGTGGGGGGGAGGGGTTCCCTACCCGAGCACTCTGTCCAGCAATAAGCTGGTCATCTTCAGTCTGCACACTAGTCCTGCTGCGAGTATCATAGTCTTCTTGTTCAAAGTCAGAGTCATCTTCCAGCTCCTCTGGTGTCTGAAAGAAGCACAAAAGCACGGTTACACAAGCAGGTTAAAAAAAAAAAAACAATTTTTTTTTCCCTTAAAAGATCGCAGAGAAGTTGAGCTTTCTTAGAACTTTGACCCAGTTGTGTGGAAATTGTACATCCATTTATTTCTCTGTTTCCTTCAACACACAATATCACAAGCAGAGTTTAAGTTCAAACCTAAGTCAGCATGTTGGTAAAGGTTCAACACGAATAAAAGAATCTGAAAAGTAGCTGGATAAGACGTGTGTAAAGCTGAATATAATCACACACTCAATGCTTTTTGTGATTCGTTTCTCCCTAAAAAAAGATGTTCTCTGAACTTTTATAAACACTTCAATAAAGAATGGAATGATTCATTGATTTTTCAGCATAATTTATGCTGTTTTATTTTAAACCTCCTTATTTTGCTACTTCAGCTCAATAGCCTGAGGATTAGATGAATGTGAGTGAATGTCTCATTTGCATTATCTTCATGTTCTAATGGATTTTCATCCAGTAAGCCCAACCACAACACTAGTTGTGATCTAATACAGGATAGTAAGGAGGTGCAGTGGAGTGCTGTTAAGGCACCTGATTGGTTACTCCAAAAGACTAGTAGATCTATCAACAACAGCCAGAGGCACTCTGATTCAAGCTTGTTAAAAACTCTCCTTGGAAATCAAACCTTAACCGAGAGGCAGCAGACTAATTCGTATTTATGCCTCTGTCTTGCATGCCAGGCTACTAAATCATATTACAATCCCGATATTCCCACAGGCTCGCATTGAGATGCTTTGATCTGAAAGCATTTAGAACTGGACGGTGAAATCCAGAGAAGAGCCAGGTACTGACCAGTTCAGTCAGTCAGGTTAGCTAATTCAGAGAAAAACTGATAATAACAGCGGTTTACAATGTGATAAACGAACAGCCACATGTTTAATGCATTCACTGCATCACCAGCATGCATCTCATTTAGCTGTGCTTGCAAGTCCAACTGACCACACCTAACATTTGGGTGTGAATGTGTTCACATATTTGAGAGAAATATAAATGCATAGCTGAGCTTTTCTTTCCTTCAAAGAATATTCAGAGAAGTCATGTAAGATCTGACTAAAGCCGTCCTCGCACATACATAAAGACTGTGTGAAAGAATTCAGCCCCCTCATTTGTTGCAATGAGGTCAGTGTGTGGCGCACCAGAGGTGCCAACTCAGACGGGCTGGTTACCGTGGAGATTGCTTTCAGTGCACTGAGAGATTCTGCTTTTTAAACTTGTGGTCACTGTGACAGAGAACTATAACTATGATAATTATGTTAGAATGTTTCTAGCTTGTAAGAAAAACAGCCCGCCTTGTTGCAAACCTCTTAGGAGTGTTTAGCCTCTGATAAGCATTTAAACTCAACGTTCCTAAACCAGGAGTCTCAGATTACGTGTCAGCTTTTGAAACATGTAATCCCATCCATGCTGCTGCTTTCATTTTATTTCAGTGCTGGGGGGTGTTAGCTCTGTACGTCTCTGTAAGACATGTTGTGAGTCTATTAAACCTGGTAAAATTGTGTAAACATGGGTAGTATTGGTTGATGTAACAATTTGAGATTTGTTGTGCAGCTCTATTCATTCTAGCTGTTCAGAACCTGTCTGCTCTGTCCAACTGTGTGTGTGTGTGTGTGTGTGTGTGTGTGTGTGGGGCTACATAAAGACCATGTGAGAGCTCTGCGTTTCAAGAAGTTTCATTATACTTTATTCTCTTCTAAAACCTGCCTCAGATTTGATACTCTGCGGAGAATTGCCTTCTTAATTGACTGACTTCTTATGAGATCAGTCCTGTGAGAATTCTAAAAAAGCTATTATTCGATTCAAGTAGAAAAAATAAAATATTACACAAGGAAGCGACATTTGGTATCTGTATGATGGAGTCAGACGACAGAAAGAAAAAGCACAGATCTTCCAAGTTGTTTCCTCAGAAAGTAATTGAACTTGGATGGGATTACGAAGCCAGCTGGTCCTGGGCAGTTCAAAGCTGCCTGTTTTACATTATTTACCAACATCAAATTATTTTCCATAATTAGATTTTTTCCAGAGCTGCACTGGGAAACCTTCCAGCCTGCATAAAGTTGAATAAATGAATTACATGGTGGAAAAAAAAGCAGGGGCCAATGCGGGTGAAAAATGTAGATACTGTAACATCAGAGTGAGGGTGTGAGGAAGTGGAACAGCTGGTAGCTTCTTGTTGGGAGGCATTCTTATTGTAACATGTTTGCAAGTGTTCAGTCTGCTTTCTAAAACAGATCATGTGACAGATAGATTTCAATTATGTTTCTTCTCTTGCTGAAGGCAGCTATATTTTTGGTGTGGAATAGCGACAGTAATGAACTCCATTTCAGTCAGCAGCACATACCTCTGCAAATGTAGACTAGCAAAAACGTGCAGCTAGATCCCAAAAGCAAGAGTGGTTAGAATTTGTTATAGTGCGTCTACACCTCAAGTTATAGCCTGTACAGGTGCGTAACTTTAACATTGAAACAGTTGGAGGGTGTCAAGATGACACCAAATTAGAACAAAACTCATAATTATTCAATATTAGAAAACCAAGACTTCATTCAGATGTTTGTATCTACCTTAAAGACTGACCATAAGACCTGGCTTTTTGATAAATCTTGCAGTTAGGAGTGGTCTAGCAATCCCTCAGTTATCCTGCCATAGGCTTTGACTGCTGAGGAACATCCCATTCCTTTTCATCTCTCTGCACCTTATCTTCCATGTGTAAAGTATTGGCATCATTAACGTATTTCTCTATCTGCAGGTCTTTCTGGCTAAAAGTTGCAGCACATGTCGGTCTCTCTTTCCTCTCCACCTCAACCAGTCGAGGCAGATGATTGACCTTGAGCGAGGTTCTGCCAGAGGTTTTGTTTAAAGGGAGTTTTTTTCCTTTCCACTGTCGCCTTGTGCATGCTCAGGATGGGGGATTGTATCGATGTCAAGATTAGATGGAATCAGTTGGTTTTCCTCATCTAAGCTATTTATTATGAATTGGTTTATATTGATGTGTGTATAAATTACAAATTTAGCTGAATTGAATTGGATCTTAATTGTGAAATAATAGTCAAATGCTCTAAATGAGAGGTAAAACAGAACTGAGCATGCTCTACTCTTTGAGAACAAGTAATGCACATACCCTTATCATTAGGACAGCTTTCCTGATGTCACGGACGCCATCGTACACCAAGCGGGATGCATCAATGAACTCATTCTCCTCGAAGGCCTGTGGGGGGTTTGTACTCAGTGCCTCGATAGCTACCTCCACTTGTTCAGCAAAACGGGGCATGACTGCAGAGAAATGAGTGAAGAAGATGGTGACAGAGAAGAAAAAGAGAAATCAGACAGTTTATCACACTTGTTACTCATCTGCTGCTTGCTATGACCATTAAAAGAGAATAAGGAAGTGAAACCATAAAAATCAGTCTTTTATTTTCATTTGGAGGCATAATCCCATCTTGTTTTTATATTTTCTTGTGAGGCATCACAATGAACCACTCTAAAAATAAAAAAAAAATGCGTTTTAAACACTGTCTAAACACCAAAGATTGATCTAATGTATGCTTTTCTTTGGACTCTGCAAGTGTGTGTGCATATGGACCGAGTTGGAAGAGGACTGTGAGCGCTTGTGGTTTTCTAACAGGCAAGCCCGAGGGTGCCCAATCAAAATGTCGATTACAGGGAAACAAATTCATCAAAGTCTTTTTCAGTCAAACAAAAGCCATTCAACAAAAGTAAAGTCCCCATTGACCATAAAAATAGTTGCTTTTTGTTGTCAGTATCAACCAGCTAGCCCTGATGGAAGAGCTTTATGCTCTTTGTGTGATTCAAATGAATTGTGCTGAATGTGAATAGACTTTGTTTCATATTCAAGAATACAGACTAAATGCTTCAATATTTAGCAGGCCCTTTCTCCGTGATACACTGCTGTGGCACAAGAAATGTGCAGAAGAAAATTTGCATCACAAAGCCCAGATTTACCTTGATAGACAGTCAGCAACCAGATAAGATCTTTACCAAACTCCGCAAATACTAATGTTTTACTTTTGATAGTAGTTTTGTTACCTTTTCACATTAAATACACGATACTGCAAAAGATCTCATATACAAGAATGAGTTGAAAATAGAAAAAGACATAAACAACAACAACAGACGCGTGTGAACTCAGTAGGTTCTGTGGATTTGCATGGAGCCTACTATCTTTTATATGGATTGATTTGTGAGAAAACTCTTCTGGGAGGAGAGGACAGATCTAATGAGAAGAGATGGACATGAAAAAAAATATATTTAAAAAAAAAAATATATCTGTATATTATATTGAAAAAACAAACAAAAAAACCCCTCCTCCCTCACCCGCTCCTCCCATCTCCCCAGGGTAGGGCGGGTGGCCGTTCATCCCTCAAGCTTGGGTTTTCTACCAGAGTCCTGGAGCTTGAGGATCCTACGCAGTATCTTAGCTGTTCCTAGGACTGCTCTTTTCTGGACGGAGATGTCTGATGTTTCACCATCTGTTGGAGCCACTTCTCCAGTGTGGGAGACACGGCCCCAAGTGCTCTGATCACTATGGGTACTACTGTTGCTTTCACCCCCCAGGCCTTCTCCAGTTCTTCCTTGGTACTTCTCCAGTTTCTCATGCTCCTTTTTCCTGATATTTCCATCATTGGGGATGGATACATCCATCACTACAGCTTTCCTCTACTGCTTATCCATGATCACCTTACATATAAATTTGTTTTTTGTTTTATATATACATATAAAAACACAAGATGCTTCTGCCTGGCCGATGACCCCCACCAGATAGCCAACGGTGTTATTTTATTATTGTTCACATTTTGCACTCTGTTACAAGCTTCATTACCTCACATGCACTAAAGGTGTATCTGCAGTGTACTTATTTGTTTGATATAAAACACAAGCTGTATTTCAGCAAACATAAAAGCCACTACAAAAAGTCTCTCCCTTTTTTTCTTTTCATTTTTAATTCAGTTTAATCCACTTACTGAAGAAGCGTAAAATAGGCTTTTGGGAATTGCTGGGAAGGCGTTTTAAATAGAAATATTTAAATGTTCTCCGAGCCCCTTAATGAGCAAAGTTGCTGATGGTAAGGAGCAATTTCACTCATTCCAGTTGAAAAATGATGAAGGGAATTAAATGTGACCATGTAGGAAAGGATTTTTTTCACCCGCCAGGCTTAAGCATAGTTAAAGTGAGAAGTTATGGAAGTACAATGAATGCTTAAAATCTCAAAGCAGAGATGGTGTGCCCCAGTGATGTGCTTAACAGGATCTACAGAGCACACAACCTGCGCCGTCTCTGATGCATAAACCTCAATTTCACATGAAGACACTGTATTATGATGGGAAAAAAGTAAAGTCAAGCTGCATGACCGTATGGAGCTTCATTAATCAGGACAAAACTAAAACATCTTGCAACATATACTGGTGCTTGTGGAGTAGTTTATGTAAATCAGCAACTATATTCTTAAAAATTTTGCAACTTGAGATGGCAAACAAGTGTTTGATTATTTTGTTGTGCTTGGCTGCAGAAAAGGAGTTACTGGTGTTTTCTTATCCATTATGTATCATGTGTATTGTGTATTGTGGCTGGAGGGTTGCATTATTTTGTTTTTTTTGTTTTTTTTTTGCCTTTTAAAGTCCAAGTTATTGTGATAAATATGAAGGATTGAGCTTTTCAATGCTATTCCTGAACTTTATTTAATGTTTTCTATCATTTTTATTTATTTCGTTTATTGGATTTGTTTTACATGTTTACTTATTTTCCATCAACCATCAATAGTTTCATCTCATCTTCTCTAGTTGCAGCACGAGAGTGCAAGCGGAAGTCTTACAGGTTAGTGTTACTGATGAAGTTTCTCATTAGCAGCTGTGTGGTGTTTTGGTGCTGATCGCTGGTATTAAGGCCCATAGGCAGCAGGAATGGTGCATACTAGGTAGAAGTTGTGTACAAAAGACAATAAAGTGTTTTTTGGTTTAGAAATTGATCTCAGCTTGTTCTCAAAACATAATGTATTATAACTGCATTTGTCTGTGATGCAATGTAAGGATTTAATCAACAGTACACTAAATGTAATGACAGGAATACAGGCCTGCTGCAGAAAGCAGAAACATCAGGAGCAAGTATCAGAAGTTATCTAGATGTGTATTTAAAGGAATCTCAGCTGCTATTTACAACATTGAAAGCTCCACCTTTGCTACATTAATCCCCTGCAGCCATATAAAGGCAGCAGGACAAGCTTGTTGACAAATCTGCATCGTCTAATTTGGGAAGTACCACCCAAGAGCACATCACCATTACACAGGACCATCCGCTGGGTTTACCTTTATTAAAGCACTTTAAGATCACAGCAGGCTGCTACTCTACTTAATACTTAAGGCAACACTGTGGAACATTTGTAGGCATCTTGTAAACATTTCTAAAGGTGACAGAGATGAAAAAGCTGAAATTTTGCTGGATTAATGCACTCGCATATAAACATTTCTGTCGTCATGGTTAAAGTCTTCTGTAGATCTTCCTCTTGTTAGGAATCGTACCTTCTTGGAGAAGTTAGTTTAACGGATGATATCATCACGTGTTACACCGAATGGTACAGTTATTTTGAAGTAATTACACTGATAATGCAGTTTATGGACAGTATTAGAGTCCTAGTGAAGGCTGATGTCTAGTCATGTAATATCCACACTGCAAAAAGTCTGCCTTAAAAAACAAGAAAAAAATATACAAAAATTAAGTAAATGTTGCTTAAAATAAGATAAATTATCTGCCAACAGAACAAGAAAATTTGACTTGTCAAGACTTCCTAAAACAAGTAAAAGTACTCTTAAAACAAGAGGAATTCTCTAGCATAAAAACTAAGAATTATCTTATCTTTAAAAAAATAAGCATATGTGTACTCAATTTAAGATTTTTAATCTTACTTAGATTTCAGTTTTTGCAGTGCATAATGCACAATCTGAAAGTAAGAATTGCATTTCTGAACATGCTGCTGCAGACTGGCGACTGGCCTGATGAGCAAACCTGTAAAACATCACACCAAACCAGGAAATGCATGTTTGAATTTGTATCTGAGAAAACCTTTGACAGAGTTGAATGAGAAATGTCATGAGACCGCCATCTTAATGCTGGAATCTGAGTCAGACAGAATAAATTCCCATGATGTGCTTTAAAACGACGTGAGGGTTAGTGTTGTACACTTAACCTGCTGGAACTAGTGTGGTTACAGGGCTAACCACAACCATTCACAAAATACAGCATCCCTAAAGGAAAAATTTAACTGTCATTCTTCTTCTTTGCCGTACTTATAACTCACTGCAACCAAACTATTTAAACTGTTATTTTATTTTCATCTTTCTTTGGCTGCTTGTAGCGTTTCACCATGCAGTTAGAAAAACAAGAATTATCTAACACCACTTCCCAAGTGAGAGGTGAGTTGCACCTCTTCTCTCAAACTGGCTGTATATCAGAGAGCTTTTCCATTTTCATGCTCAAAGTTCAATCAGATCCGACTGTGGAGTGAAGTGAAGGAGGTGGGTCAGCTTGCGCTAATGCGTCTCGCCCCGTTCAACACAGATTTCTAATGGAAGCAACGTTTGGTGGGAATGTGACGTTATATACAACTTCAGCCTGACCTTTAACACATTGAGCCACTGCATACACATGATTTAACACAGCTTGCAGAGTTAGTGCAGGCCAGTAACTGCTGCTTTGCTCTTCACACCCTTTAATATATACATATAAAAAAAAGATACCGTTTTTCATGCGGGTCATCATACTAACAGCTTCAAAGCTCCTTGGCTTCACCGCAAAGAAAATGTTTATCACTTTTTTTCATCCCAGAATACATTACAAACACCATAAAATGTGTGAACAAAATCTTTGCTCACTGATCTCCCCTCCTACACTGTAATCTTGGTGAAAACATTTCACCACCCTCCTCAAGCCGCACCGCTTCTCTCATAGCAATCGCCTCATCAGCACGCCGTTCTAACTCCCGCCTCTATTTACGCACTGATTAAGAGACCTTACCTCGTCTTCTTTCAAGCTACGAGTTTGCCATCTGCCTCTCATTCTGGAAAATACTGCTTCAGCAATCGCAACAACAATAGACACAGATTTAAAAAGTGACTCACGCAGTTATGTGTGTTGTGCACCTTTGGGCCATAAAAGGAGGCCATTTTGAGTTTTAAAAGAGCACTGATTCACTTCCCCATTTCAATTTATGTAAAAATGGCTTTCTCTTCATTGGTAGCTGGAGATGTCACCAAAGGGGGTTTCTGATTAAAGATAAAAAGAAAAAAGAAAGTAGGGGGTGGGCTCTCTTCCTTGGAACTATTATTTTAGAGGCAGACAGTATGAAGTGTCTTTACTTATATCCCTTAAGTCTGGGCTGCATTTCATTTTAGTGCACTTGATCCACCGATTTACAGGCATGACATGTGGGAAGCAGTGTGAGCATATGTGTTATTACTCGCTGCAAAACCCTGGCTAAATCCTATTTTCTGTGCCCCAACATAATAACAGGGAGCAACATCATCCCACCATTTCTAAATGGCAAACTGAAGATATATCTGGTTTTTAATCTACCCCTCTGCCGGCAGCACATTAATAAGCACCTTAAAAGTTTGTCCGTCTTTTGAAGAGGCAGGTACGTTTAAACTAAGCGTTAGCATTAGGAAGACAAGTGTATCAGAGAGGAGGGAACTAGAGGGCAAAAGGGAGAGAAGTCATAACCACTTTCCCATTAGGTTATTGATTTTTCTCCCTCTCAAGGACACACTTCAATCCCGAACCTGTGTGCGGACTGTCTGTCAGGAATCTATGGCTGAGCTTTACACAGTGCGCCTCAGCTGCCTGCGCTTGGCCCGGCCATAAATCGGACCACGCTCGATGTGAGAAAAGAGGGATGGGCAAATTGAGACAAGGTTAAAGGGCAAGTACTGATGCCGTGGTGAGCGCTATGTTGGTGTGGCAGCTGTCAGGAAAACAAGCAAGTGGCGATGATTGGCATGTTGCTGTGGGCATAAACACTGGGGGCAATCATATAGAAACAAACAGCCACCTCAAACACACACACATGCTCAGGCAAGACATAAATGTTTTACACATGCGCACCACTGAGACAAGGGAAAAAGGGGACCACATCAATGAATTCCACTAAAATCCTCGCTCAAATCGCTTAGTGAAATCCTTGTTGACAGCTATTGATTTTTTTGGTAGAGTCTAGTTAATTGGACTCAGTACCCTCTAAAAAGTGTGTGGTCCTATATCCTTTTCCTTTGTTCAGCTACACTTAATCATCTTTCCCCCAGCTATAGATTTCTCCTTGACTGTGCTCAGATCCATAGACATCAGGTCTGAGAGTGAGGGGAGAGAGGGAGGCAAAAGTTCACAAGGATCAATAAGTGCTTTATGGTCCAGATCAGATGTGCATGGTAGCCCTTAAAAACCCCCAACTACCACTAAGAGGCAAACAGGAAGGGGAAACACAACAGCTCTTCATCAAAGAAAAATATGGAGCCAATGAAACCGTGGTCTAACGCGGTTGTTCGTTGCCCACCCTAACATCTCTATTAGCATCGAGAATCGTTAAAATTGAAGACTCAAGTCCCCCACGAGGCCATTCAACTGGTCTATTTGTTGCATTTATGTAGGCTGTATCATCGAAGTAGTGACCTTAAAGACCTCTCGTTGGGGAAAAAAAAGTCGTTTTTAATGGTGTAATAAAAATAACCCTGTTGTGTTTGAACATAAGGAAATACAGTCAACAGAAAGGCTGAGCGTCTCCACACTGGAGTCCCAAGCACTGAAGTCAGATTCAAAGCAAGATTTCATCAGAAACAGACATTTGACCCCACAAGGTTGAGCCAACTGGTTATATCTGCCAGCTGAGAAGAGCTCAGTATGAGTCTATTGTTTTTTCACTCTTTCTTTCTTCTGTTTTTCTGAGCATTTCATCCGCTGTGCTCACTGTGGGGCTCAATAAAGCAGAGAAGATGACAAACACATCCAGAGAGGACAAGGTGCTGAAATATAGCTGCTTCTTTGTTACAGGATGTCCTAAATTACCGATTAAGCATTGAATTTAAGCAATAAGAGTCGTCCGGTTCTGCTGTCATGCAGAGGACACCGTTTGCAAGCGCTGGAGCAATGAAACACAGTCTAAGACCATAGTAGGCCTTCTTATATCTCAACCAATTTAAACCACAACAGGATTTTTTTTCATAGAACAAAACCTCTAAATGTATTTTGTGATATATAAGGATTCATTTTTGTCTGGAGTACTTTGAAATGAATTGGAGTTTATTTACTTTTAAAAAGCATTGTACCTTAAGGGATCTTGTGAAACTGACTTGTGTGTACACCCTAAATTTGCTAAACTCCACACATCATTGTGTTATCAGGTTTCAGGTAGATAAATATGAGACATACCACACAAATGATCACCTGTACCACCTACAGGTAGATGGTATTAGCTGTAGCAGCGGATAGAAGCAATTTCAGCTCATAACTGTCCAGATGTTGATGCTGTCACCTCTCGCTCAGACGAGCGATGTCATAGCTGCAGAGGTTTATGACTTTCACCAGCTACAGGCACATTGGAGGGCTTTTCCCAGATGGGATAGGTGCAGTTTTCTGGCATTTTAAAACTTAAAATCACTCATTACCATGCTGTAACACTGAATGAGGTGAACTACATCCTTTGCTTGTGTCCCCATTAAGACCACTGACGGGTTTTCTGTACTAATACAACAGGTATTTGACAGATTTTTTCAGTAATTTCCCCTTTTTTTTTTTTACATCAAATTAGAAATCTCTTTTCCAAGAGTGACCTGGCGATGAAGGCAGCACAGCTATGAGTTTTTAATATGCTACCTGAAACACGGACATCTACTATGAAACACAACAGGTACATAAAAGGTGATAAAATGCTGCATGGGATGAATAATACAAAGAAGGTTGAAACCAGTCACATGTTCTCCCAGTGTGTGCATGGCTTCACTCCGGCCTCCTCCCACAGTCCAAAGTCATGTATGTTTGGTGAAGTACGTTTTTATTTATCATTACTTTTGTCAGTTTCAAGTTGTTCAAATGGTTTTCGTGGGTTTTTCTTTGCCCAAAGACTTCATGTGTTTGTATGTCTCCAAACATTAACAGGCTTTTTTAGCTGGAAAAGATCAGCAGAAGAGAGAGAGTAGATTAACCAGGCTAGTGATTTCTGATATTTTTGTCTTCCTCTTTTGCCTATTCATCCCAGCGCCCTACTTCTTTTGATGAAAAAAAAGAAACTTTGGCAGTGGCATAAATTCTGTCCTCTTGTAAGCATCAAAGAAAACTGACCAATTCTGACATTCGACAAGTTGAGAATGTGAGATGTGTTTCATCAACACCTCCACACATGCAAGCAGCCACAGGAAGCGGAGAAACATCACACTGATGCAACGTTTGCACCATGTGTGGACAAATTAGGCCTGGATATGAATATCTACATGTGCAGGTCAGATCTCCAGCTATTCTGTCTTTTGTTTTCTTCCTTGTGTTTTTAAACAAAGTGGCAGAAATTGGATCCAAATTGCAAGTCCACATGACAATGACGGCTGTTGTTTTTGGAGCGAACCATTCCTATTGTTTAACTTCGTCATACTGCCGCAGTGAGTTATTTGTGTAAAACTCAAAGCAGAGACCAAATTGCTTCGGCTTGTGTCTCCTAATGTTGGTTAATGTAAACTGTGGGATGCATCCAGATTCCTGAATAAACTGTAAAAAGCATGAAATATCTTGAAATGGTTTTTATGCAGCCAGTAGCTGTGCTTCATCTGATCCAATCAATTGTATTGTTGTGGAGTTAAGTGTGGCGTTTGTCTTCCTAAAGGTACAAAAGCCTTTACAAACAGGAAAATGTGCAGGATTTTTATAAACAGTCAGGTAATAATATCCAATAGATATACAGTAATACTAACTTAGGTTTGTACTTTGACAGATGCAAAAGACAGATGCTACATCCAGCTTTAAGTCGGACAAACTCAGAGTGCCTTAATTTAATCTTGTTATTTAATCTCTGACTATATGCGTCCTTGTTCGAGCATTCAGGTCCTCTATTAGGCTTGTAAGTTTAAACCATTACAATTCCATTATGATGTCAGCTCTTAAAAACATTAAATACGTGATAAAGGCCAATCGGTGAGCAATCAATGTGATGTTGCAACATCAACAGTTCTCCATTTGTTGTTTCTCAGTAATGCTGACATAAAGCTTCTGGGTCGTGCTGACTCTTGAAACAAGATCCATGTTCCATGGAGGATTAATAGAGCAGCAGCATAGTTATAAAGCCTTAGCATGTGACAAGGTTATAGTTGTACAAAATTGATCTTAAGTGTCCATGAGATATTGCCACTGTATTTCTCCAATTAATTACCCCAATCAATTAAACTGAATTATGCAACAGCGGAACAGCATGTGCTTAAGACGCCATATAACCGGTACAGTAATAGTTGGTTATGGTGCCGCTGAGCTCCTGAAGAGGGCCTCAGACAGATGGCTGTGTGAACACACGTGATTCACCTAATGCTGTTTTGCGACTTATCGGCAAACAGGGGAGGGGAGCTGATTGTGTCTCTCAATTATCCTGGCAGATGAAAGTAACGAGCGAAACAACAGATATACCGCCTCGCTAAATGGGCTCTAATGGAAGAGGCAGAAACTGGGACGGGAAGGATGGGCAAGAGAAAAAAAGAGGAAGGGACGAGGAGAATGAGGCCAAACCACGTGGTTTGTCATAAGATGTTCTCCTTTTTTATAAGCATAAAAAAGAGGCAGCGGTTAGATTTCACATCCCACAACAGGTAATTGGTAAATTACTCATTTCCTTTCATCCTTGTGCTTTTTGTTTTGGCTGTCCTCTGCGACGGCGTTGTTTTGAAGAAGATGCTTGGGTGTACTTTTACTGAGCTTTTTCAGAGAGCAATAATATTCCACAGAAACATAGGAAACAGAAGACTGATTTTGTGTGGTTCCACTCGGGCACTTTCTCAATGCAATGCACAACAATATGCTGCTTTACAAATGGGTGCAGTAACAAACAAAAACAATTTTTTTCTTTTGCTTTTTTTCCTAATTGTGTGATGCAAAGAAAAACATAAGGGACAATAACAAAAACTATTAAAAAAAAAGTAATATATTTATCATTCAGCCAAACATACCTCAGTGTATGTACAGGAAGAATATGAATCATGCAAAATATATATGTCCAACAAATGACACTTTAATTACTTTCTTAGGGCCAAATGTTAATAATCTTCTAGAAATAATAATAATAAAAAAAAACAGATGTAATTAAATGAAAAGCTTTATAATTACTTAAACTCCTCAAATCAAAATAATTCATAGTCACTGAATTCTCTCAACTACAACTCTAAATTAAAATAATGGAAGCTCATCAAGCAGGAGAGGCAATAAGAGGATAGCAAAGCACTTGAAGGCAGCGGCTTCTTTAACTGAAAGATGCAGAGGAACGGCCTCCTTTTGACTGCAAAGACCCTCAGAATGAATCAGTGTGGAGTGGGGGCGCATTGTTCTCCTGTGCAGCCACGCCTGCACAAATGTGACCTTCGATGAAGAGGCATCAAAAGGAAACAATTCACGAGTCTTCATCACAGTGTCAGGAATTTTTCAATTACAATCGAAACAAGATGACATTTCTGTCCGCTGTTTGAAGTTGAGCAAAGAAAAAAAATATGTGCATGCAACATAAAAACAACAGGTTTTCAACTCTTATGCACGGGGGGGTTGATGGATCCTGTTTGCAGCCATCGGCACTTTAACATTTCACATGCAAAGGGAAATATGGGTTCAATTGCATACAAACACTTCCTTTTATTTTATGTGATGTAAACATGCTCTGAACCATTATAGACTACAATGCTCTTGCTTTTTAATTACAAGTTGCATACTCTATGCTCTGAGTACCAGTCTAGAATATGCAGTACTGGGCAAATATAGCATGTAGCCTCTTCATAACGACAGCCTGCTGTATGGGGAAGCATGTAAACAGTGCAGTATGGGAGAAAGAAGCACCAAAACTAAAATTTAGCATGCCAAAAATCTCGAGGAAATACTTAACTAAAAGACTTTGCCAAGCATTAATGTTCATATTAAAAACAAATCAAGGTCTCAAGCAGTTATATGGGAAAGTAACAAAAACATGAAAAGAGTCACTTTAGACTTTAGAACTTCCGCTAACTTCTCCACTTTTAAGCAATCTTTGTGAACAAGGTGTTGCATGAAAGCAGTGTTGTTTACACCGATGCCCATGTCATGGCCGTATGACAAAAACTCTGTGAGAAGCCAAAGAATAGAAGAAAAAAGAAAAAAAGAAAATCATGTCTTGCTTTTGCTTTAATGAAGTCAACTTAAAAAAAACAAACAAAAAAAACACTCTGCTAATGTGTTTTTCTTTGACTGTCTTTGAAATTAATCATATAGGACGAGAGTATGAAGATGAAGGAGGTTTTACAGTGAAGTATTTACTCTCCCTGACTATGAGGATTCATATCATCAACATCTGCCTTTAGGTTTCATAAGATATTATTCTATGGAACACCTCGATTAAAACATCCGTAAAAGTGCTCAGGTCAACTCTCTTAGCTTCTATTTTTCCAGTTACTTATCAGACATTACTTATTCCTGGATGAACTGGGCTGCTGTCTTCTGGTTTTCACTCAAAATAACATGTGACAGCAGTGTAAGAGGGGAGATGACCATTTAAAGTTTCTGCTGTTATTAACATGCATTTACTTTGGTAACACACATCTTCCGTAAAAATCCCACATCTTGGCTTCTGCTGAGACACAGATTATGCATGCAGCACTTGTAGCTGTGAAGATATACTTTTTGTTTGTTCTGAATATGTCAATTTGGACAGAGGGAAGAAAAATATAGTCCGTTTCAAGAACAGATCTATCCTGTTGACGCTGATCTCTTCAGGTGAAAGGAAATGAAAGTCACTCAGGTTTAAGGTTAATGTCTACGTTTTAGGGAGGAAAGAAAAAACATGATCATCCTGTGTTTTATCAGCCACAGAGATAAACTCAGGCCTCCATGAGCCTGCAGAGTACGGAGAAAAATGAGATGAAAAACTGACAAGAGGCAAGTGTCAGTGGGGTGCACAGCTGGTGTCCAGCATCTGTGTTACAGCCAAAACACTAATCAAAACTGTGGAAAACTGAGCATTCAGGCAGCCAAGGTGTATCCGTGAGTCATGACCAGAATGAGAAACTAGTGTGTGTGTGTGTGTGTGTGTGTGTGTGTTGGACTCCACTGGAAAGTGAAGCAACATGTAATATAAAATTAATAAATTCAAGCATGACTCCTTGTGCTGTGTTACTTTGTGTGCAGTCCACTAACCAGTCTCAGACAGGAGCTTGATGGACTCCAGCACCCGCTCAGTGTAGACCCCCGGTTCATAGTTTTCCATCTCGGCATTAATGATGTGGACCACACGAGCAGCTCGGCCACGGATGGCTCCAGCAGTTCGGTCAAGAGTGTCCACATCCCCCTCTTGCAGAGCAATTACACATTTGTTGACATCCTCAAGGATGTGGTTCTCTGGAGAGACAAAGAAAAGGGGAAAGAAAAGATAGGGTTTCAACAAGGAGGACTCAAGGTTTTCCCTTGTTGGGAGCCATAATTACTGTTTAATGATCACATTATGCTCAAAAGAGTCAATTTTCTTTGTATCAGAAAAAAAAGATTAGCCATATCTTGAAAATGTGTTGCTGATAATTACAAAATTATAAAAACTGAAAGTCATTCATGTTCCTTCCTGAATGTGAATATGTTGCTTAGTTTAATCAGTCACTCTTTTTCTTTAACCCTTTAAAGCCCGACCCATGAAGAAATAGTAAGAAAAGTGAAGTTTTTTTTTTTTTTTTTTTTTTTTTTTATATTATGGTTTTACTTGACCTTTTTTTAAAGAAAACGTACCAAAAAACATGTGATATGTCAAAATTATTATAGTGTAATCTTATGCTCCCTAGTGTCTATTGGGGGGGCAGAAGACAAGACAAGTATCATATTGTGTTCTCAAGGATTTGCTAAATAAAGCGATGCAAAATGTCTCAGAAACTTTGTGTATCAAATATAATACATTTGGAGTTAAGAATGTCTCTTTTACAGATGCATTATGGGGGCACCTTTAACGATGCTGTGTGCAATGTCAACAACAAACAAAACAACAGAACATGGAAAAACCATCAGTGGTGAAATGTGACCCATAAACCTTTTCAGAAGAAATTCCGACTCATTTTGACTTTGATTGCAGCAACGGCTGAGATGGCTCAACAAAAGGCTGAAAAACTAAGTGCAACCAAAAAGAAACAGAAGAATGTGTTGAAACTACTGTAACTAGTTTAACTGGCTGCTGAATAGTGACACAGCTGCTGATAAAAAGAGCAACTTTGAGAGAAAGACCTTCTCAGAAGTAAAGTTTATCAGCAGAGAGAGAAAACAAAAACAGAATACTTTCCTTCATCATAAATATCAGACTGGGAATATTGCATCATGATGAAAATAACTGCATGGGATCAGGGAAATGTCCAGGATTTATTGTCTGTGTGAATGCAGTTTGCTGCACCATCCAGAAATGCAGGTTAAAGTGTCACGTTTGAAAGCCCGTATTTCTGCTTTTATTGGGGGGGGGGGTGCATTAGTCTCAATGGATGGGGACTTTACACACATGCAAAAACACCATCGATGCTAAAAAGGTTTTGGAACATATGAAGATCAATGAAGATCAAGGATTGTTTAGCAGGCAGAATCTTTTATGAGACCATTACAATGATGGAACGGCACTTCTGTCCAAAATGTCCAGCCACTGGTCTGCTCGGTTTATGGGCTGTAGAAGAAGCATGTGGTTCTGACATGTTGTTGCCATCAGTTGAGTTGATATTTACTCTAAAATAGTAACATGTCTAACAGCACAGACCTCCAGCAAGCCAATGTCATTTTCATTTTACCAATGATTGTGGCCATTTTGAGTTAAACCTTTATTGGCAAAATGACTCCTATATACACACATCAAAGAACCTTTTTAAAAAAAAAAAGAAATCCTGGAACCAGGCAGTGATCCAGATCCACATCACCTTAAAAAATCTAATCACATCTTCTCTATTTCATGTTTTAGATTTCATGAAAATTTAAGCAAAATGTGTCCATAACCTTCTGATTTATGTTGCTAACAGACAGACAGACACCACTGCCTTTGCAGAGGTAATTATCAACATTTCAGATGTTTTCTGTATGCATTTTATATTTGGAACAAAGTAAAACATGAACAATGCATCAAGCTTGCAAATGAATTAAAGTACGTTGATGTTTACGTTAAACATCAAATGAGCGAATCGCTTTTCGTTTCGCCTCCTATCCTCAACTCTTCCCACAATCTCACCGTAACATGTCCTTGTTTTAGCAGATACTGCAATATTAAGTGTGTGATCACACTGATACATGGCAGATTCTCTGAGTGGGAACAACAACACACACATTGTTTTTTCTTCATCTGGAGTTCCTCCTGCTGCGTACCTGACACAGAAAGGAAGTCATCCACAGAAGTGATGTCATCCACGGCCTCGGTCAGGATGCGCACTTGCTTCTCCCACTGATCCTTGAAAACATCCATGTTGTCCTGAGCCACCTTGCTTTGAGGGCGGGCAGCCAGAGTGAGCGCAGCATTGATAACCTGGCATGGAAGAAGGGTTAATGGCGTAAACACACACCATATGTCAACGTCAGTGTGTTAATGAGGATAAAATCAAGCCTACAAAAACATTAGGAGGCTTCAAACCTATCTGTGCACGTGTACAAGTTGTTTTTCAGTCATAATGAATTTTTAACTCCATGCACCATTAGATATTAACTTCCTGTTTAACTATAGAAAACACTAAAATCTGATTTCTTTTACATCTGTACATTATATATTTTATGTATTAACGTAGGGAAGGCGGATTCAGATGAAACTGAACTGAGACTTGATTGGACGTAGGTTTTATTAGTTTGAACATAGAAAAAAAAGGAGAAATAATTTTTCAGGCTTTAAAAAAATAACTATTCTATGAACAGGACCAGACAGTTGTGAAGTCTTTCTTTAGAGCGAAGCATCACTGACAGTTACTTTTGTCATTTCTTTTGATTAGTTGTCAAGCTGTGACATGAACGGGGTTGTATTTAATGCAGGCTGGATAAGAAGCGTGTGATATGTGGTGTTGCGGTTTGAGTCTCTGTCTGTCTCGTTTGTATAACTAGAAAGATGCACACACCAAAGCTTAGTAACGTGGTTGGCAATAAAAAATGAGGAACGACCAGCAATACAAGTTACTGTCAGAGGTAACTGCTGAAGCATCTCAGCTAATCAGGATTCAGGTTAGATTTGTTTTACTTCCTGCTTCTGGAAATGTAGGTGGTGACTCTAACGGTCACAATGACGCACAATATCCCTGACTTGAAATGCACACAGATTGACATAACTTATGTTAAAAGCACATAAAAAGAAATGAGTTTTAGGAAGCATTTGTCACAGGAGCAACAACATCATCACAGAAAAACAACGTTTTCATATTCAATGTCAGATGCCTAGCACCTACTGTAGCTACTACTCATTAAAAACAGTGCAATATTTCTTTTTTTCCCCCAGTATTTCCTGTTTTTTCTCCAGTTAAATGATTTTGTAGGATGGGAATAGACACCCTGATCTGGAGATGAACGTTACTGCATTTGTGTGTTTTCATGTGTTTAAAAAAATAAAGAGACCTGGGTTAAACAGATTAAAAAGAGATTAAAATATCATCAAATCAAATCCAGTTTTACTTAGAAAGCACTTTCCACTCACAACGCAACAAAGGGCTTAACAGAAGATAATTAATTTATGCATATACATTTTTTTAAAAGCCTTTACAAACCAAAGTTTGTGACACAGCAATTAAAAAACTCACACCTCATTATACACAACACACAATAACACTAGAAAAAACATGTCCATCCACACATTCCTTCGTCACTCTTACATGAATATAGGTATAAAAATAGAAATAGAAATAAACATCTGCCTTGACGCTGCTGAGGGAAATCCATTGTTCCTCCTCAGTCAATGTGTGTGTCTAATGTGAGGTTTTTACAGGTTAGTGGGTTTCAGCAGGTGTGCATGCTGGAGCTCGCACATTAGAGTCTTAAGCTCAGTCTTCGCATCTTCATTTCCCAGTACAGCATAAGTAGGAAGAGCTTTCCATTTCTCTTCCTACTTGTTGTAATGTTTCCCGTGTGAATAAGGCCTACCGTTAACCTTGGAAATAATGGATCGATTTTAACATCCTCCTTTGCCTGCACTGTGAGAAATGGTGCTACAAATCCCTCCTACGCAAAAGTCATAGTCCTTCCTCTGATTCTGCCAGCTTTTACTCGTTCTCTGCTTATTCAAAGTCATAGAAAAATGGCTGAAAAGATTTTTCTTTTACATTAGCTAAAAAAAAGAAATAAAAAAAAAAATAATTACCAAAACATTTTGGCAAAAGTTTTTATAAATACTGCTCTTTACAAATAATACCATTGTAAGTACTCACCTGTGGACATAAGCTGTCGATTTGGGTGGCAGCCATTCGTACCAGCTTCACCCCTTCTTCATTGTTGGAAATGGAGCAAGCCAAGTTGGCCACCTGAATAAAAGAAGCAAAGAAGACACAACTCTTATGAAATAAACTTGAAACTTTAAGTATTTTTACTTTTTCTCCCAAGTTAGAAACTTTTGTACTGAAAATATAAATGCTTCTTTTTCAAATCTCAGGTAGTGAAAGATTTCAATCTGAACTGGCTGTAAATACAGCTTTATACTAGTTCTTTACAAAGTGGGGGGGTCCAAAGTTAAAATTATACCTCTTTCTGGATTAAATCACACTCAAGTGGGCTGATCGATTTTCCAGTCTGGATTAGGCTCAGCATTTTACCCATCTTACTGGAAAGCAGTGGGCTGTCATGTTTCAGGCCAGTTGTTGTTGTTGGTGGTGGTGGTGGTAGTGGTAGTGCAGAGGGGGGTAAAGTTATACAGAAAAGATCTGTGATGTGTTCAGAGAATATAAACCAAGCAGAGCTCTTCGACAAAAAGACCCAGATCAACGGGGTTCGGACTAAACATGGAGAAGCAGCATTTGGCTCTTCTGCTGCAAACAAGTGGAACAAACCGCCAGTGGAGATAAAACTCTCGCCAGATGTAGAAACTCTTAAATCCAGGTTAAAATAATTTCTTTTCTCGTGCATCTTTGCGTTACATCTGCACAGTAACTCTTAATTAATCTTGTTCTTAATTATTTTAATATGATTTATGATTTTATTGTCGATATGCTATTTGTGTTCTTTTATACTTTTCTACACCTTCTCGCTTTTGATATTTCATGTAAAGCACTATTAATTGTCTTGTACATGTAAGGTGCTATACAGATAAACATGCCTTGCTTGCCTCAAGCTCACCTTGTTTTGCATTGATTCTACACAAAAGTCAAACGCACAAATAGCCACTCATGTCAAAAAAGTCACAATATTTAGGAAAAGTAGAAACCAGTAAGGTTTTGAAGTTTAACCAGTTCAGCATATTCATGAATAACTTAAACAGTTAATCTTTCCTGTAATCTCATGTCCCAATGATCTTAAATAACTTGGCAGGTGAGGCAGCGAGGCCAGCGAGGGGGGGGGGGGGGGGGGGGGGGGGGGGGGGGGGGGGGGGGGATGCTGATGTCTTTTAGCTGCTGGTTGTGTCCCGCGAACTTCTTCATATAACTCACAGTGTTGAGTGCCAAGAGTAACGAGTCAAAATGCACTAGAGTAGATACCGTCCAGGGGTTTGGAGGTGGCATGAGCCTCAAGGATATCTCTATAATTCACTGCAGACATTGAGGTAGACTTATTTTTATTTATTTATATATTTTTTGTCCCTTGGTTTCAAAAGTTAGGCTGTAAAAATTTGCCGCTAAGGTTTCAAATAAGAGCAAATTGTTCTGTGTGGCCCTGCGATGGACTGGCAACCTGTCCAGCAGTATTTTGTGTATATTTTGATAGTTATTAGGCTGAATAATCACTTGTAAAATAAATGCATTTGATGTTTCTGGAGTTTAGAATAAGTTTTAAACACACTGGCTTCAGGCTACTAAAATTTTGATGTAGGCTGTTATACAATATATGTAGTTAGTTTCTTTGGTTCTTTATACTAATGGGATGCCAGGGGTCTCCAACTCGCATCCTTGTGAGCTTCGATCCTGCAGGTTTTAGTGTTTTCAACATGAACCAAATCAATGGCTCATTAACAGGCAGGTGCTGAGGATGCCAACAAGTTGTTGGAGAACTTTTTAACTTGAATCAATGTGTTGTACCAGTGAAACACTAAAACATGCAAGGACTGGTGTTGCACACCCCAGATATAGACAGTGGTATCATCAGCATAAAAATATATACATTAAAAAGAATGTTACATAAATGTCAGACCAGTCAAATGTAACACATTAATAATGTGATAAATCAATGCATGCACAGTCTGCATAGTGTAGGAAGTGATGAAGAGTAATGTTGTGGTTCTCAAGCAAAAACAATTACAGAATGGGTCTTTTACATGAACTGTAAAGATGGTTCTCTGGACAAGACAAAGCTCATTTTCATCTGCTGTCTATGTAAAATGAGTTACCACCATAGTTCAACATCGCAAACACAACTGCCACCTGCAAACAGCTGATTTAGCGACCCCCCCCCCCCCTTCCTCTGGATGGTCCATGCCAGACAGCTTCCAGTGGAAGTCCTGATAATTTGACAAAAAGCTGATCAGGATAAACTAAAGAAGGATGTGACGCAAGAAGTCTGCAACCAATTTATTCCCATTTCTGTTAAAAAAAACAAAAACAAAACTGTATGTCCCTTTATTGATAAACAAACAAACAAACAAACAAACAAAAAAATAGATACTTGTAACAACTATTTGGAGCCACTGCAGTTTGACTCAGTGAACGAGATTTACATCTTGTGAGTAGAAACAACAGACCAAACAGGAAACGGCTCACTTGACAAATGTTGTGATCAACAATACAGAAAGTGTTTAACACATCTACAAAGAGAGGAGCATCGTGTTGTTTCTTATCAAGTGAGTTAATAATGTCACCAACCACGTCAGCTGCAGCAGTAATTGTACTCTCGGCTGCTTGAAAGCCCAACTGCTGTGGCGGCAGGACATTATTATCTTCACAGAGACCACGCAGTTGTGATTAGAATAGAGATTCTAGGATTTTTGCACACATGGGACGGCTTAGAGATAGGTCAATAGTTGTTAAGGTCGCAATGGCAATCAAAATTATTTAGTAGCATCACCTAAGCAATGATCCATGTGGAAAGCACTTTGCCTGAGGTGAAGTTTGCCTTAAAAATGCTGTGATGGCATTGGCACTGAGGTCATGAGCTGAAACTGTCTTTTTGGATCTTTTTAAAGCATTATATACCTCAGAATATACAGATGTTGCCTTGTTAAGTCGGAGATAGAAAATAGGAGAACATTTTATTACTCGTTTATTACCTTTGACAGAAGATAGAGATGGAATATCAAATATGTCACATGATGCTATGAAATGACTGCTTTCTCCATTTCATTGTTAAAAATAGGCCAAATCTTTGCCTCTAATCACGAGAAGCAGTATACAAGACTTCTGATTTGAGGACTTCTGCATGACTATCTGCAGGAAATTCCCGTTGTTTCTATGTGGGGACATGTGATTTATTTCAAAGGCTCATAATGTTGGAGATTTTATGTACTGCAGTAGCATTACTGCAAGGGACATCTGTGTCAAGATGGTTTATGTCGTAAAGAGGCATTGCACAGGCTGGGATGCAGCCTTCAGCAGCAGAAATATAATCTAGTTCGTTTAGTTTCTAAAAAACTTGTGATCCCTGCAACATCTAAGCAGAAAGCTAAATGTGTGAAGGTAACATTTCCAGTACGGCTGTGATGCAGTTTAAGCACGCTTACATCATTATGGGGCTTTAGTGGTGCACAGAGACGCTTTTAATGCACAACCTAAGAGCCAGATTTTTATTTCATGAATGAAGGAAAAGAAAAGTGTGTTTATATGACTTTTCATTCATTTAGCAGAAACTTTTACCCAAAGCAACCTAAAAATTGAAGAAGTTCCTCTTGAATTTTAATTTGACTCCTTTATATCAGGCATTCACGTTTGCTTTTCACTTGATTTCTGAGCAGTTTTTAGGCCAAATTTGGTACGGTAACTTAACGCATCACTCTACACTTCATTTTTGCCTCGGGCGAAGATTAAATGTGCTTGAGAAAATTTAAAGATTGTGTGATTCGGTGTCTGCATGCAGTATAACATAGAAACTGGTTGGACGATTTTACAAAGTTGAACAAAATTAGAGGTGCTATAAAATATATTTAACAAGCACGCCGCTCGCTCTTTATTACACGATCTCGCACGCATCCATAGTTTAGTGTTCCTCATGAAGTCATCAAATTTTTTCCACATCGTGACTGGCACTCACATTTAATTTTCATAACGGCAGACTCTTCATAATCCAATAGCATCACTAAGCAAATCAGCATGAGCCCCGACTCTGAAACTGAACCATACAGACACAAGCCTGTTGGAAGCAATGGGTGCCGGTCTGTATTAGCGCTTCCACCGCTCACGTCCCCGTCTGAAAGAAACTGAGGTAAATCAAATTTGCTTTAGAGGACTTTTGCTTAGAGCTCTGTCTCTTTACTCATGACAGCAATGAGCACATTGATGGATTAGCGTCCTTTATGTGAAGCATGGCTTGTATGTGTTTAACGTGGCATGTGTGAGACACAGAGTGTGACCGACAGTCGGCGAGAGGCTGTTTGCAGAGGATTTGTTTGAAAACCGTACAAATCAGATTTCCATAGCTTCATGCGTTTGCTTACTGTTTTACATTGTTCTACACCAAACAGAAATATTCCTGGAACTTTGAGCATGTTGCAATGACTTTGCATTTGTTTTTTTTTCTTGTCTTCAGAAAGCAAATTTGAAATATATAAAAGGAGTTATATAAACTAAAAAAAAAATCCTGTTTTTCTTTTTATTTTCACAGTCTTGGTGAATAAACTTTCTCCCATTCGAAGTGGGATATGTTTTGTTCTTATGCAATTTCGTGTAATTTTTGTGGGCTATTGAAACTGAAATTACACAGAAAATGGTCAGGGACAAAAAGTGGTACATTTTTTCCTCATTTAACACCCTCTCCAATTACAGTATAACTGCGATACTTGACCAACAAGAAGCAATGATCTGTTCTGACTTTATTCACTTACACAGCTTCCCATCTGTAGTACTCCTCTGCCCTCTGACTGCTGCTGCGTCTCATGTGAGGCGAATGGGCAGAGGACTCTTTGGATGCTGGAAACATGCCCAACAGGCTCACTCCTACTCCCTGTTACCCAACACAGAGAGCAAGGCCAAGGCCAACGCTGCAAAACTCAGCCAAAACTACTAATTGCAATTATCTAGGAAGCACTTCTCCTTTGGGTGTTTATTTTTAAACAGGGGAGGGAAAAACCAAGGCAGAAGGTCTGAGACTACTCCATGCAAGCCTAACGCTGATACGGTCAAGGATGCTGGTGCAGAATAGCCAATTGAGAGAGGCGCAAGCATGTGCATGTGTGTGTATGTGCGTGTGAGACAGAGAAGGAGCAACAGGGAGAAATCCCTGCTGAATGACCATTCTTCAATTTAGCCTTGAACAAAGAACTATCGATTTTGTCCTTTAGCTCTGCTCTGGATAATCACTTCAATTCTAATTTGATGAAGGTTTCCATGGCAGTTAGAGATATGGGCATTTTCATGTAAGCTATCTAAATCACTGAAATGGAGCTGAGTAACTGGAAATGGAGAATGCACATGTGATGTCACCGCGGCTTTCTCTGCCATGTTGGCAGCACCCGGCTACTGATTGTGTCTACACTTTCAATGTAGCGTAACCGTGTACCAAATGTGTAAAAAAAAAAAAACGCAGCGAAAGAAGCGTCTTTACTGTGAAACTTCTCGGCAGGTGAAGAGTTGTTACGATGCAGAAACACTGAGGAGGTCGTGATGTTGCCGGCGTTTGATCAGTTTCTTCGAAACTTTACGCAAAAAACTACTAGGCAGATTTTTGGGATTTTTATGTTTTTTCTGAGAATGTGTTCTTGATCTTTCATTAAATTGGTGAAATCCTTGGTGGAAATGAGCTGCTTCTGACAGAGGTCTGTGCTCCCCAAGAGCTTTTCTAGTAATTAATAAGTTAAATCAATATAATATGTGAACAACAAATGAAGTTCAAGTGTAAACTTGTCACCAGTCTGAGTATCGGTGTGTTTTCTGGAAATTCCTACCTATTGTGAATCTAAAAACTACAGATTATTACATTACAACACCATCTTACTGAGAACATATTTAATGAATATTTATGGTTCTGATATTTTCATTCCCAAATCAAATATATCATCTGTCTATTTGCACAAATCCTGATGAATGTAATAATTCCGGGTGTTATAAATGAAAAAGATACATGTCTACATATGTAGGATTAATTAGATTAATACATGTTGTTAAAGCAAAATGAGCAGTGCAATATGAAAGCAGTCAAAAATACAAGTTAGTATACTCATTTATTACAATAATGATAAAACATACAAGTAATTTTGCAGTATCTGACGGCAGATCTACTCTAAAAATGTGGATAAGATTTAGAAGCTAATAGACCAACAAACAACACAATCTGGTGATGTTCTCAGCTGGTGTATCATCCAGACCAGTACAGCTGCATTTAAAATCCAGTACATATTGTGTCTGTAGCCAGTAACCCTTCCTACATGAACTCTTAGGGATACCACCTGACCTGCTCTCTCATCATCCTGCTCATCTACCTGACGTGTTTTAAATGCAGCCATCTTTAATTCTGCCCACATTTAGCCCAAGCTGTTTATATATCTAAGCCACGGGAAGCCTGAACCACATCAACTGGAAAAGTTGTCCACTGTTCTCTGGGATGTGTTTATCCAGCATGTCCACTGCACTGCACCAGGACGGACACATAGGATGAAAATCTGCTGCTACAGATGCTCTCTGTGTGCCGATCACGAAGCCACTGCTGCTGCAGTACACAACTCAAAAAAATATTATAGGATCCTCCGAAATTCAGAATAAAATGGAGGTAATAAAGATGAGAGCCACAGCTGAACCGATGTAAACAGACTGTGGGTACTCCCAAAATGGAAATAATGACATCAGGGCGCACCTGAAGTTTTTTCTTTTTTATTATTTACAGCACTGTATTGTTGAATCGTATTGCTAATGTGTAATCACGCTGCAGATATTATTGTAATCTAATAAAAAACACGTCGACATTCTAACATTTTATGAAATTCATTCAATCATCATATTGTTTATTTTGGGAAACTGTAGATTATAGTTGAGTCTGACGACTGAACCACCAACTTGCACAAATAAAATCTCAAATTTCTTTATTTTTACTTGTATAGAATAAAGTCCTCCTACTTTGTTTCTGGATAAACTGATAAACCTGGGCCAGTTCACCAGAACACAGTCAGAACGTGAGTCTGTCTGTGAGCACGATGGTTTCTGTCGTCAGCATTGTGTTTGATTAAAACAAGTAGACCTAGAATACAGTATCGAACGCTTTCTAAACGCACACAGCCATCATGAACACATTTGTTTTAGCCTTTTTTTCTCCTAACACACTAACACAAAACTACATATGTCCCTGCCTCAACGCAGACGGAGCAGAACATGTAAGAGAGGAAAACAATACGCCGAATGTGAAACAATTATATACCGGCTCTCTCTGGAGTACTTCCATTTGGTTTAGTCACAAGCCGTCAGCTCCATGAGGTGATGACTGAACGTGCACAGTGCGGGCCGGCAGTGACAGAAACAGGTCAAGGTGTATGATTTTAGGTAACACAGGCAGTGGGGGGTTATGTGAGGTTCAGGTCTCGGAGGACTCCAAGCAGCAGGAGCTGACAACCCGCTGTGACTGACTAAAAACCACGCCTTTGAAAATCAATCCCTATTTAAGAGTGAAGTGCATATTGCCTCAGGAGGAATGCCCACCGGGCTTGCAACAACATCAAAAGCAATGCCAGACCTTGTGGCATATTAAACAAGAAAAGTGTGAAATAACAAGAACAAAGGCAATGGATTGTGAAGCATGTTCAGAATCATAATGACTCTTGCTGCTTGTTCCGCACTTGGATCTTGTTTCAGATGGAAGCAGCTTTTACTGGCAGACTTCTCATTTTCAGAATTACAAACCCTGCACAAGAACTGTTCAACAAAGTTATATAAGCAAGTGGTCCTAGTCCGTTTGTGCAATATAGTAAATAATATTATATGCTTCCGAATAGTTATTTAACCTAAAATCTGTACGACGGAGCTCCAACATAATGTGCGAGTCACTTTGATTACAGATTGCTGTTTAATTCTCCCTCGGCGACCTTCTTCTGTCTACCCACATACCCTCGACTAAAAGACAAAGTGGACCTGAATTGCGAATGACTCTAATGCACTTAGGAGTTCTCTCTACACTTCTTAAGTCATAATGGAAATGAGTTTAAGTCAGTGTTTACAAAGTGACAGGTTCACTAATATGTGGCTGACTGGGAGAACATCCTTCCTCCACAAACCGCCGCCCCCGCAGAACCCCCTGCTTCAATGACAAACACAGTTGCTTGAACAAAAGCAGGCGCATGGAAACAAGGACTGTGTCTTACTGTTTCTAATGATAAATCGTTGCAATGAAAGTAGCTCTTTAATAATGTGCCACAACAGAAGGCGTCTCCTCCCAATCAGGACTAAGTTGCTGCGTCACATCTTGTGTTTTCATCTGTTGATTTCACACGTGCAGGGTGACAGTAAAATAAAAGGGATAAGCGCTTCCATGTAGAGTAATATAGTGACATTATGCTGAAATGCAAAGATCTTTTGCATATTTGATGTCACTGACTAATAACATTACTAAAGACATCTGAATAGAACTACATTGAATGTTAAAACAGATTGTCTAAATGTAAAAGTGACATTAAATGCAGAGAAAAGGGGAAATTAAAAAGCTTTTATTTCTATTAATTACAGTAATCCCTTGTTGGTTTTTATCCTGTAGTGCTAAACTGTAACTGACCAAGGTTGAAACACTTACAATGACCCCTTGATGGCAACATGAAAGTTCAAAGACCTCATTCTATACGGTCAATGACTCCTTAACAAAGCTGCTACTGGGTCAGCAAAAGCAATTGCACGCGTCCCCCTTTCGACCAAACCTTTACAACAGGAACAGCAGAAGACGAGGAAACGAGACAGTCCGCTCTGTGCCGCACCGACAATAGTGACACGGCACGGCTTTCACCGGAAAATGACTTACACATTAATTACCCTGTGATGTGTTTAAAGCTTCTCTTCAGGGCGTCAGATGATGACGGTCACCTTTCGACGGGACTGACTTTAGCAGAACGCGGCGGTTTCAGTCCTGCTTGTGTTCCCTGATTGAGGAGTGGTGAGTTTGGACCTCACATCGACGTTTTCAGTTCTTTCATTTCATGATCAATACCGTCTGCAACGTGTACAGATCTCCTAACCATGAAATGTTGAGGACAAGAATACATATTTGGAAATTCTCTTTAATCTTACCTTGATCCTGGCACTGCTATGACCTTCCACTGAAACGTGCCACCTTATCAGGCAAAAACTCTATGCTCCTTTTTTTTTTTTTCTGCCCCCTACTGCAGCATGTGTCTTAACAGCGCTCATCATGATACCACACAGAAAATTTTGAGTTGTTTTCACAGATAAACATCGGAGGATTGGTGCAGATCAGGAGGAGAGCTTGTCTGCAGTTTCCCATTCGCACATGCACCATAGGCGGTCGAAGCATCAGTCGCTTTCACACCATCCTGCAGCTTTGCAGGGAAAACAACAACCCAGACGCACCGCTATCAATCAAATAAAATCAATGCACAAAGAATACCTTAAAACATCACTTTTACAAGAATCAGGTAAACTTCCTTAAACTGTATTTAAATGATTTAAATGCAAACAGAAAATAAAAGCGACATAAACAAGTAGATAAAACCCTAACTCTGCTCACGGGTCAACACTGCTGACAGGCCTTTGCTGCTCAGCTTTAACATTTCTGTAGTAAAAGCAACGGGAACTATTGTTTACATGTGTATACATCTCAATTTCAAGGCAGAATTTCACCCACTGGGAAAGACAACAGGGTTGCAGTCCACACATGAGGCAGGACATAAAAAGAATTACAGTGCACTGCTCCTGTCATATCAAGGATTACACATGGCTACTGCCTTATCAGTGATGATGACTGTGTTCATGTTCATATCTATACTACATAGACTGTATATATACATACATCATACTGACAAATGAGTGGAAAGCAACATACAGGCAGTAGAACTGAGTATGCAGCAGCAACTATTATCTGCACACACACTTGCCCTGCTGTGCGTTTCCAGCAGGGCTACCCGCTCTATTTAGACATGGACCCACTCTGAGCTGCACTGCATTTAACTTGCTCTGTAAATTTAGCCAAAGAGTCTGATGCAGGTGATGCAGATGTTTGCATTCTCAGATGCAGGTCTGCAGAGGTCAAAATGACTTTCTTTAATAACACAATGGATGAATCTGTGACTAAAACAAATGCAAACAGTATGTAACAGCCTCGTGCATAAGACTACTTTTTACCCTCATTACTGCAAGACGTTCAGTCAATGAACCTTGAGATCCATTATAGGACAAAATCAAATTGTCACTTCAAAGTGAACAAGCCTGAACTAAAGTCTAACATGCAGTGAAGCCTTTCATTGATCCCTCTGTCTCAGGGAGAGGATATTAGTGTGAAAGTTTAGCTGAACAAAAACAGCAAAACAAAGCAAAAAAAAACATTGAAAGAAAATCTGAAGGTTTTGCTTTCCTCAGCCCACATTGCAGGTGTTTGGATTATGACTCAGGAACAGGAAGCATGCCTGCCCTTTCTGCTGAGAACATTGCTTCACAGTCACAAAGCAAACATTTGTAAGCTTCTGTATGCTAAAGAAAAAAGTACAATCTAATTTTTAAATGAGCAAAGTTTAAATGGTAAATACTGAATTCCAGAAAGGAAATACACATTTATTTGCAACAATATGAATTTGATTTACAGCAAGCTGGAAAAAAAAAATACAAAAAAAACAAAAAAACAAACAGCTCTGTGTGTCTCCTTTTACCTACCTACCAAATCACTGGTAATAGCTGAGTGGAACGTTTCGTCAGAAAAAGCCATAAAGGAAAATGGATGAAAGATGCAGGACGGAACCTCCCACTTTCACCAAGAAAACTACCTGGCAACGCAACCGTTTCTCTTCTCACCCCTTTTGGGTCTATATAATTTTGAACAAAAGAAAATAAATAAATAAATACAGCACAGAATAGCCACCACAATCACATCACTGTTACCTTGACAACCACGACTGAGCTTGCATGAAAGGCTGACAGTGTGATTTACAGTGGTCCTTTCTCAGCAGCCATGGCTGAGGTTTGACTACGCCTGCTAATACCACGGCTGGCTCCTCGATAAATATGATAATTTGCTGCAGGCTCCTGCGGAGGTGAACCGGCGCTGCTAGCAGGGAGAGGTTAGAATCCAACACCGGGGTGGATGACAACATTGTTAAGTACAGACGCATGCAATGCAGTTCTAGACATACATTTATACAAGGAAAGAAAGGAATGGACACACCTGATGCGACACAAAAGGAGCTCACAGCAATCTGTCTGCAGCCGGCTTGTTTGAACCTTTTATAAATGCTAAGGACCAACGGATTTTTATGTGACCAACGACGCTGTGGCTTCAAAACGCAATTTGTATTTACACTGAAATTTAAATGCCTATATGAAGAAGGCCCTGGGAGGACAGAATGGGCACCTAGAGATAAATATCCACAATGTAAAATTTTATTGAGCTCAACAAGGGACAGAGATAGGTAATTGAAAGCAATATAAACAAATCAAATCACAGACATCCTGTAGAGGAGTGCCTCACTGTTAAGCTTCTGTTTAAAATCCTGGATATTGGATTATCTTGTTCACATGGCTGTGAATGACAGGGCATTAAAGAGAGAAAGGAGAGGAGAACAAATGGCTGACTCACTTCGCCTTAGGCGTGGAACAACTGCAGTATTCACACTTTGTGTTGGCCTTGGTGTCTTGCAGCTTTCCTGTGCTTATGTTGAAAGAGCAAAAGCGAGATAGACTGATTTCTCCTCGTTTTGCTGTGAGCAGACAGAGGGTAACTGCGGGTGGTTGCTGCCGTGTATGCAGGCAAAATACATGTATCAGCAGTACAGTACAGCAGTTTGTTCATCTTCTGATCTCTTTTACATTTTGGTCGAATTAGAACTGCTGTCATATGGATGATACTGAATCTCTCACAGGTCATCTCCAACGGACAGCCCCACCTGAAAAAAAAAAGGAGGAAGAAAAAAAAAAAAAGAACTAAGCCTATTTTAACTGAAGTATTGATTTCTCTTTGCTTTCCCCCTTTTGCTCTCATCCACCATCTTTTCCAAGGAGTGCTAGCCAAGCAGTCAGGCTTGGCACCAAAACATAATTATGAAAATGGACCTCTGGGTTGTTTCTTTTAATCTATTTGTACGTGCCACAGTCCCTCTGCAACAGATGCCATTAAAATGTGGTTCGGAGGAATTGATGTGCTTAACCCATTCAAAATTGGTCACTGTCAAAATCGGGAGTTGAGACCAGCACCGCTAGTTTGTAGCCAAAATTAAAAGAAGACTCCCATCGAAAGGCTGCACAGACTCACATATTGTACTCTCAACGGGCGTAATGATGTCTAGCTACAGAGGCAGAGAGAGAGATTTCAATGCTTGATAGTTTCTGTCAAACACTGGCGTCCATGACAAGTGCCGGCTCAGACAGCAATTGCTGCTTTCTCAGTAACTTACACATCAATGACCAGTGAATTCAAGTGACACTGCCAAAAAAACCCATGCCCATTCTCAAGATATTAAACCATGAAGCATAAATGTGAGATACAGTTGCCACAGTAACACAGAAGTTTATCTACCCAGCATGGTAGCATCATGTTTCATTGTGCTCATATAATGTCTGAAAATGGGTCATTCAAAAATCTTATAATAAAAGAATAGCACCTTATTTTTACTCATAACAAGATTCTAAGTTAATCTCAAGGATCTCTAGCACCACAACCCAATCTCAGACAAAATGTGAACACAGCAAGACCTTGACATTTCTCTACATCACATCTCTCTGCCTTCTCACATCTATCTAAGGCACAAGAAAAGCATGATTAGTCCTGTTGGATAATAGATGCACACAGTGGGAAAGGTCAGCGGTTGTCATTCCTTAATGCCTCAACCTTTAAATTGGGGATCGGCTGAAGAGAGATTATGATTCATAAGAATCAATAATTAGTCATTCTGTATCATGCACATGTAAAGCATGACAGAAAAATGTAAGCATCTGAGATCAGGGACCGTTCAAAATTTCAAATATTCTCTTGTGTACTGGAAAAAAAATGTAATATGAAACTCATACTTCAAGCTTTTAAAGAGCAGACGTCCCCCAACTGGGGGATGTTGAGAACAGATGGTAGTAAACGGTGCCAAAATGGACGTTCTGCTTCACCTTATTAGCGTTGGCTTTTGCAGAAATAATGTTCACATGTTTTACGGTGATTTAATGGAGGTTTACAGATACAGCAGCATCATTCCAAACAGATTTTTATATTCATCCATTTTTTTTTTCTATTCAAGACAAGCCTGAAACCTTTTCATTTCTTCTATGTGGTATTTTTATTTATCCTTCAACAGCGAACCATGTTGATATGAACACATCTTAACAAATGTTACAGGTCTTCAATCGTAACATTCAAATAAACCTTTTGGTTGCAGACATATATTCATTTTATTTATGGGTGTGACATTTTTTGAGCAATGCTGTAAGAAACAAGTACAGGACTCAAAGGGTTAACTAGAAAAAAGGGCCACAGAGATTGATTTTAGTAACTTCCATTCTCCCTTTACCCTTTTCCTCTCTATTTTTAGCCTACTAAAAGCCAAGTTTTCTTCATTAATGTAATGTAAAAGCAAAAGACGAGTCCCTCAGAGAGTTCAGATGAATCAGGTTTGTGTTTTGGGGTGTTTGCACCAGCAGATTGCCTGAATCTGTTGGTGGAAATGCCACACTGAATTCGGTGCTCTTAAAATAATGGGAGTATGATTATTCCTCAGGTAAATTAAGTGTGAAGATGTGAAAGGCCATCATGGTAATGGATGCAGGCAGATTTAAGGGTGTAATTAAAATTAAGATGACCATTAACCCTACACCATTATTGTGGTGATTCCTGTTTCCTGGTGGGCGCGGTCAGCTGACAACTGGAGGCACAGCTGATCCACATCTCAGCAATCAACGAACCACCTATTTTTTTTTTTTTTTTTTTTTTTTGTCTTGTCCAGCATTTAAGCAAGCAGACTGATGTTCTGGATGCTGTGTTCTGCTGAGCAAATTTATTTTGCCAAGGGGAACTTTTGTAGATGTAATGATCCCCTTGTATTTCTTGATTCTTATTTTATTTTTCAATTTGTTTTGGATAATAGCTTGTATTACAGAGTTTATGCTGCTGGACCCGACCGGAAAGGACAGGAAAGGGGCAGAAAGAGAACAGAAAAGAGAACATAAAAAAAACAAAAAAAAAACAAACGAAAGAGATCAATGCATACATGTATATGCACATACATACCCACCTACATATATATGTATATACACTCGCACATACATTATATATATACATATATACATACATACATACATATACACATACATACACATGCATACACACACATGTACACATACATGCATACATAAAGATAGATATACATACATACACATACACATACATACACACACACATATATATATATATATATATATATATATATATATATATATATATATATATATATATATATATATATATATATATACATATATACACATATACATACTCATATACACACACATACATACACATACACTCACACATATGCATACATATATACATATCCATACACATACATACATACACATACACATAAGTACACACACATACCCACCCACACACATAAATATATACACCCACACAAGCCAACTCTAGATTCGTGGAGAACAAAACCGTTGACAATCATGAGGACCAGAAACTAGCAAGTTAAGTCAAAAAGACAGAAAGAGAGCTACCTGCTGTTAGTGAATAAACTTGCTGGATGACTCAGTGACTGTGACACATGCAGAACATTCATGCAGAACATTCAGAGTGGAACGTGTTTAGAGAAGAGTGATCATGCCAATGTGACCCCGCCCGCCTACAGCTAGAGGAAGGCCAGGAGAACCCAGAGACCCGGGTAACCGACAGTCACCCCCAGGTACAGATCCCAACCCCCCCCACTCCGGAGCCAGCCATGCATCTGCCCAGGAGGTGGCGAAGGAGGTGCCCAACCAGAGTCCCCCGCAGTCAGGGGGAACAGGCCCCAGCAGGCCCAGGCCGGCAAGGGCCGATCCCGCCGGGCACCGGCCACCTAGGGCAGACAGAGCGCAGGCCCCAGGGCCCCAAGAGCCCGTGAGCAGCCCCCCGCCCCCGCAGGCAGAGGGCACAGCCCACACCGACGGAGGACCAGGATCCCCAGACCGCCACCCAGCGGCAGCCAGGTCGCACCCCAGCGCACCAGCTGCGCCCCCGGGTACAGGACACCACCCCCCCACCACCAAACCACACACACATAACGAACCACCTATTTAAGACCAGCTCTGCCTGCTATCCAGCGCCAGATTGTTGATTGCCCTGCGGTAAAACAGCTCTCGGCCTCAGCTCACGTTGCTTATGCTTGACCCTGATTGTAACCTGTCCTGTCTTCCTCCTGCTAGAGAAAGCCTGCCTGCCTGTTCGTTCGCTTGCTCCCCTGCCTGCCTGCCTTCCTCCTGATGCCCTCCAGTCTGCCAGTCTCTGAAAGCTCCGTTGGAAGAATTCACAGGAATCTGTGGAAAATCAATAAACCTCTCTCTGTACTCAGAAAGTGTCCGCTCTTTGGATCCTACTAGCCCCTCACCTACAACAATTATGGATTAAGAAACATTTTTTTTTCCAATTTATTTATTCAATCTATTTTATTTAACTTCAAGACACTGTATTTGGCATTCCTAAAATAATATAAGTGGGCTTTGATAAGTATTGAAAGCTTTTTCAATGAGCCTTTTTTGTCTCCAGATTATATGCTTGACTAAAATTTAAAACACACATAGAACTCATCGACTGAAGGTGATCAAACCTGTTGTAAACATCTCTTTGTGCATTGTGTGGTCATTATGTAGACAAATGTTTACAATGCAGAATACTAATAACACTGAGTATTTCTCTTTGGTTGTACAGTAGGTATTACTTTGTAAGTATAACAGTAATAAACTGGCAAACTTATTAGAAGGAGAGAGTCATCCAAAGTCTCAACAAGACTTAAAAACAAAACAGCGCCAAATTCACAATCAGCAGAAGCTTCTAATTAAATGACTTTTGCTAATTACTGCAATAAAGAACAGACATAACTTTTGTTGAAGTGAGTCCTGGAACTATTTCTATAATAGGTGCTCTTCTCACATAGGAATGTTAAACTTTAAATTAATTGCAATTAAACTTAAAAGTAAAAAATAAAAAATCATGACAGGTTTTTGCTTTAATTAACTATTTTTATAACAGTGGCCTTGGGACTTACTACTTTGTAAAGTGATTTACAAAGTAACAGAAAGCAGGTTGAGAAACCTCATGCAAAAAATCTGAACCTGAATCCATACAACATGTTCTAGACCAGTGTTTTTTAACCTATTTTGAGCCAAGGCACACCTTTTGTCTCTGAAAACTCACAAGGCACACCACAAACCAAAATGTTTTTTTTGTTTTGTTTTTGTTTTTTAAAAAGGCCATATTATTAATAATATAAAGTCATCTTGTCAAAGTGTCTTGAATAGAAAAAAAGATAAATACAAGAGAAAGGAATTTTATTATTTTTGACCTGGGCCTCTTTGGATGAACACTTTGCTGCTTTTTAGACCAATCAGGTGAAATTTGATCATTTCTCAGGGCACACCTGATGATCTCACACGGCACGCCAGTGTGCCACGGCACAGTGGTTGAAAAACACTGTTCTAGACCACTTGTGTGTATGCAAATGTGGACACTCGTTTCAAAGGTTGCCATACATCGTTGCCCTCATACTTCCATCTGTCTTTTAAGTTGCCATCGTTTTAAGTAGTTCATTCACTAGGGGGCAGTGCTGAGTTCACAGTTAAAAAATGCACTATGATAATGATTGGTAGCAGTAATGCATCGCTAAAAACTTGTTTACAACTGTTTTTGCTGTTCTCTATTTCTTCTGCATCTTCTTGGGGTGCTTTTTATTTGGTGGTTTCTTCGTCGTCCTCTTCCTGTTCCTCCTCTTCTTCTTTGGTTTGTTCTTTTTGCTGGTTGCAACTCAACATTGACCCTGCGATTTCCACTGGTATTGCTCCATTTTCTGTATCAAGTGACAGATAGGTCACTGATACTATGATACTATGTATCAGTCTTCTGTGTCGAGCATAAAAGGCCTTTCTACTCAACCACTCTATCTATTGTTTAACAAGGATCTTGTATGACAGGCAGTGAGAACTTGTGATTCCCTCACACTTCAGATCAAACTCAGGGTTCACCCATCCTGGCATGGTGCAATCAGTGTGTTAAAGGTTAATTAGCCAAATCAGGGGTCAAACCTGTTAATCCACTCATGCTGCATCTTTAATGTGACATTACAGATAAATAGACAGACAAGAAAGAATTGATTTTTATTTTTATTTTTTTTGGTTTGAGGGTAAAAAGATTACTTTATTGTTAAAATTAACCATTTCTAAATTGTGGGGCTTTCACTGTCTCCAGGAAAACATCCTCTTCTGTTAGAAAGGCAAAATTATTCATGGCAAAATAATCTTTAAGATTGAATAAAAAAGATAACCTTTCATTTCAGATTTGAGAGAAGACACACTTTAACTTTTCAGCACAACAGCAACAGTGTTGCATTTTATCATCTATTTCACTTTTCTGCAAAAACTATTCATCTTTTCTCTTCTTTTATAGTTTTTGTTGCTTCTCACACATGAAAAACTGTAGTGTTCAAATTACATTTACTGACAATTTACAGCACTGATTCTCAACTTTCTATATTTGAATAGATGTAACCGTAAATGGAGCTTTTTACTCTTTTCAAAGACAAGGTTGGCCTTCAAAAATGCATCAATCAAACCCCTCACTCAATGCTGATTTTATATTGGCTGATGTTCACATTTTTGGTCTTATTTGGACAAAAATGTTAAAGTCAGCGTGTAAATATGCATTATAGTCATCGTGTTTGACAGTGGTGGCCAGAAAATGCACCTTAGTGCACAAAGGCCTGAATACTACAGTTGTATTCCCACTGCAAATTACAGCTACATTATTAACATTTAAAATGCAGCAGCTTAAACATTTATGAGCAACACCAAAGTCTGGCTGTGTGTCACATTAAAGTGCCAAGCAACCAGGCAGATAATCATATCATTTCATCAGTTCTGTGAATGCAGATGCTGTTTGCTACGTCGAGGGTGAATAGTTAAGCATGTCTTGAATATGCAAGTGTAACACAAGAATTTCTTTTGAAATAAAAATCTTCATTTGGCTTGAGTTGAAATACTCATCAGAGCCAAAGACAAATAAGTGTCAGGAAATGGTTAAGCAAAGAATCTAAATGATTTGCAACAGTAACTGTTGTCTTCTTTCTTCAGTGAACCCATTGCTCAACTTTAATCTCTGCAGGTTTCCTTTATATTGCCTCCCTACTCTTCAGAGTCAACTTAAAAAAGATAAAATAAATATCAAGTTAAGTACATTCATATAATTTATAAGCTTGGAGCAAAGCTCTGATGTTGCGCTTTAGTAACATTTGTCTGGAAGCAGAGTGATTAAAAAAAATAAATAAATAAATAAAAAATTCTGGTTCAATGAAGAGCTAAAGACTGCAAAAAGATTATAACATATCTAATAATGTTATAATATTAATGGAATATTTACACATTTCCACAGATTTAAGTAGCAACTGAAATAATGGGTAGGTTTAATTTCAAACAATACTAATTACCAAATAAAAAACAGGTTTAAAGAGTATTAACCCTGACATCTTTTACATGACTTTTTTACGTGACTCTTCAGTCGGAACTAAATCCGCCTAGAACTCAGATTTCAGGAAAGCATCGAATGAAGGGGTGAAGATTTACACTGAACAGCTGAACAACCCTGACAAAAAACAAAAAAAAAAACAAACACATGAACTGCTTCAGGAAAACTGCATGAATCCAAAAGCGACCCTGTAAGAGTCTGGACTTGCATACAGCAGAACAGGACTATTCATCTCCAGTCCTGAAGGGCCACTGGCCTTCAGACTTTTAATTTTTCATATTTCAACATGCCTGACTCATATTAACAAGTCATTGTACAATACTTGCCTATTTAATTCTAACCAGGTGTGTTTAAGCAGGGAAGAAAAAAAAAAAAGTTTCTCGCCAGTTCTGCTTATAACTTATAACAATCTGTTGGTTTCCTTATATAGGCTATTATAAATTGGCTTTCATTATGTTTTTTTTTTTCCTATCTGTAAAGCGTCTTGAGATGGCATTGCCGTGATTTGACGCTATATAAATAAAGTTGAATTGAATTGAATTGAAAACTGCTGGGCACGAGCAAAACAAAAGAAGGAAAAAGGTCGACAAAGGAGAAATGGAAAAAGAAAAGAAAGGAAAAGCGAAAGTAAAAAAAAAAAAAAAAAGGTAGAAAACAAACCTAAACAACTGCTATCAAACCTAAATAGAAAAATAAACATAGTTTCTACATAAGGAAAGAAAAAATAAACTTTGTAACGTTTCTAAGAAAAGAAAGCATCTAATACCTGAAGTCCCTTGAGGGTTGAAGCTGAAAAACCCTGAACCATCCAAGGAGGAACTAAAAAACTGGTGTTTGCTGCAAAGACAATTATTAACAAACCAAATAAAGTATAAAGCAGAAATAATAAACTATGTAAGTCGAGAGCATATGGTGACAATCAGACACACAAAAGTCACAAGAGACAACAGAGAGAACATCACGGTGTTTTTACAAGATCCTCAAGACGCACAAGTGGGTGGGTGTCAAATGCCACATCATCCTCTATTTAAGGCGGAGTAACATCCTCTCTTTCATCTTTGACTCTCACTACCCCTCCTAAAGTCAAGCTCCCCTCTGGAGATAGGATGGATGGCTCCTTCTGCTCCATTAATCTAATGACAATGCCCTGTGACTAAGACCAGCTTAGCAGGCATTGCTCATCCCCACTGGCTTCTCTTTCACTTATCATGCTATCTTTGCATGAAAGCAACAGGGGCAAAGACGGTAAAGGAGGAGAGAACAAAATAAAGAGAGGCAGAGTGAAGACAAACAATGGTCAGCTCATATTAACCGGTGTCCATGGTGACCAGAAGATGGCACATAACATTACTAATAAAGGGTAAGATGAATTGTATTTCAGAAATAGTTGAAACAGTGTCGGGACAAGACCTTTTATAGATCGACCAGCGCTGGTATCTCATTATCGGCACACCGAAACAAGTAATAACGGTGGACCTTGAGATAAAGTAAATATCTATAAAGCCACTGCACACCAAATATATCCTAATGTACAAGATCAAGACTGGACGGATGCTACAGGAACTGTTATTAGTCTGCTTGGACAACTTAACAGCTCTTAACACACCGTGATCTTGTCTTTCTCAGTAATGGCAGATAAAACAGTTCTTTATCATCCTCCAAATCTACTGCACTGTCTCTTTGCTGCTACTGTAACCCCTCAAAACACTTTGAGTGTGAGAATATTTACATAATTACTACTTTTCTGACAGACTAAATGCAAAAGACTGCAATCTATTTTTGCAGCTGAGCACTGAACGGTCAACTGTGTAGCGTCTATGCAGAACCATTAAACACAGCTCTTCAGGATACAGCACAGCCATAAAGCAGCTTTAACAGCAACTCATGATGACCGTGACGTGCTTTTCGTCCGGCCCTGTGAAGAGTGTATTAGAAAAGATTCCCTTCCGTCTGACACCTCTGGGAATGTCACTGCTCTGTGGTGTGTGTGTGTGTAGCTCGTAGATGTCCGGAAGGAGCACAGACTGTGTCCATGTTCGTCCATAGAAGAGATGTCTGTTTCAGCCTAACCTCTGGGGAAATAGCGACCAGAAGTTGACTGTCAATGAGTGGAGCGGCTGACCTAGAATAACTCAGGGTCAGTGTGGAAAAACAGGCCTCATGCACAAGAGCAGACAGGCTTCTTAAGTAAGTGTTTGACACTGTAAGTAAAAGAAAAAAACTGCAGTGCATTCTTCTTCACATGAAGAGTTAATGTAACAGATATGTCTGGGTATGACGCTGCTCCATGAGCACACTATGGCAGCAACGGAGGTTATTACTGCAGGAACTTGACTATGCTTTAGTCCATTATGCTTAACACATTGGAAATAATTTGGAATAAAAAGGAACAAGACCTAATTGTATTTGAGTCAACTCCGTGTTCAAAAATGACAAGACGCCGTCTTTTTCCTTCATTTTGATGTGGTGAAATTTCCTCACCTGAATGACTCGGACTTGATTGAGTGTTCCTCTACATCGTTACCAAGGAGCACATTTGTTGCCATGGTGATACAGAAAGTCGGAGCCGATACAGTATTTCATGACAAACTGAACAAAAAAGCAAATTGAAGCATAATTTGCCATTGTGAAAGACAGGCAGGGATTAAAAGTTTGCACACTGCTATTTGTTAGCGCTGGTGCATTTATTATGGGATCAAAAAGCTATTGTAATTTGCAACAGTTTGAAATCATTTACAGTGTTGATGTGAGAGGTAATATGCTGTACGATGCAAAGAGGCTAAATAAAAAGTCATCAGAAAATATCTAATTAACTCCACCTCTTTTCCTTGTTTTTACAAAACAATAGCAAAGAAATCAAAACAAAAAGTGAAGCGTAACTGTCAGTGCAGGTTGGTAAGTGTGTTGGTGTGAGACAGGGTATTTGAGAGGTTTACTGTGTCCTCACTTGATGATGGTCTGACCTATAAAGGACGAAGAGAGGAGGGTTTGTGTATCTTCACTGAGAATGTTACAGACGGAGTGAGCTTATGTGTTGGTGTCAAGCAAAAGTGTCATTTAAAATAAATGTGAAGCTTAACTTCTGGCTTCATTTTACCTCTTACAATAAAACTTACGATAACCTTGAACCTGTAAATACATCGTTCTGTTCTGCCATTAGGAAGGTGAATGCCGCCATAAAAAACAAAACATTTACAGCAGTATAGACAGTGACAATTTTCTTCTGCGCAGGGAACATCATAACCCAAGCTCTTATCACTGAAGACATTTCTACCACCTTCATATCCAAGATGCGGTTAAATTCAGATCATATGTGACAGACAAATTACAACCTCAGTTCCAAAAAATTTGGGATGCTGTGTAAAATGTAATTTTAGACCAAATGCAATGATTTGTAAATCATATAAACCTCATATTTTATTCCCTTTAGAAGATTTCAGATGTCAATACTGAAATATTTTACCAGTTTATGGAAAATATTACTTAACTACTTTAAATTTGATGGCAGCAATGCATCTCAACAAGCCAGAAGGAGAGGTTTACTGTTGTGCAGCATCCTCTCTTCCTTTAACAACTATAAACATCTGCAAGCACCAGCTACTGGGGTTTTAGGAGAAAAACGTTGCCCTAGTTATGTCTGATGTAGGAACCTAGCAGTGTAACAGTCATGGGCCTTTATTGCTGGATTTTATTTCTTTTTCTGTTTCATATTGTGCCAAAATATTTCTGTCAGTGAAAGGTCTAGACTGGAGGAAGGTCAGTTTAGCACCTGAGCTCCTCTTCTGCAAAGCCAAGCTGCTGTGATGGGTATAGTAGGCCTGTATGTTTTAGCGTTATCTTGCTGAAATATGCAAAACTTTCCCTGAAAGACACATTACAAATGAAACACCATATCATAAGAGATACAGGCCTTTAAAGCATTTGCTGATAACAAGGTAAATGGTTACTTTCTCTTTTAGCTTGCAGGACATGATCTGTGGTTTCCAAAAAAAAAAAAAAAAAAAAAAAAAAAAACTATTTCAAAGTCTGATTCATCTGACCACAGAACACTTTTCCACTTTGCCTCAGACCATTTTAAATGAACCTTTGTTCAAAGAGGATAGTGGTTTTTTTGGGATGTGTTCACATGTAGCTTCTTTATTGCATTATGATAGAGAATAATCTCCACTGTGGTTTGGACGACTGACGGTGTGTTCGATGTGATTTCTGGAAGTGTTGCTGTTTGGGCTCTATATAAACATTTGAAGCTGTAAATCAATTACCGCAAGTAATTCTATATCTTATAAAACCAAAGTTTGTCATCCTGTAAAAATAATCTGCCTGATAAGTTTGTCAGTGTGTGGAAGAGGATGTGCGTAGCTGTAAACCTTGGATTTCAAAAGAAATCCAAGCAAAAAAATGTTTTAATTGATGCAAACTAAATGCAGATTTTTGGTCCTGTCTTTACACCTCTATCTGATTGGATGATGACAAATCAAAGAGCAGATATAGTCCTGTCCTTCTGCACTGATGCAGGCTATGAAATAGGAGTGGATGGATTTTTTTTTAAATAAGGGGGTGATTGTGCAACCAAACTGGTCTATTAAATGGTAGTCAATGCAACTGCCTATGTAATGAAATGAGTTTGATGACATCTATCACATTATCAGCCAAACTGATATTAAACATAGCTCTTCTAATTGTGGTTGTAATTGATGTGTAATTAAGAAAGAATCCAATTTAACATTACATCTAGTTGAAGTTCCTAGAGTGTGTTGAATTCAAGTCTATAGCTGAGATTATATCTGTGTAAAACAAATGAATGGCACCAACGTGCACACAGTCACATGCATTTTACGGCACTGGTAAATTCCAACTCAAGCGGCATTTTCGTTGTGCAACATGTGACACAATCCCTCCCTATGGCAGCCTGTAATGCAATAAGATCAAACCAATGAATGCATAATGGATCAAATGAACCCAAAAACAACACGCCAAACTTCCAGTATAATGTATCCCATTATAGACTTTCAACAATAAACAATAAAGCATGTGTGCACGACATGAACAGTTTATAGTTTAAGTAACAGTATGAGATAGATCAGTAAACTATGTTTATTATATAAATCCTGGGGTATGCAAGTTAATGTGGCAAACGCTGGGTGGTATATTCTAATGATGTAAGCAGCTAGCGGGGGAGAGAGAAATGGTTTGTGTGCCTCCATGAGCAAGCTGTATTTGCATACTCTATTGATACAGATCAAGGATTGTGGGATGAGCAGTACCTGTCTCATGAATATGCATGAAGTCATGTTCTATTTTCATTATGAGTCCATTTAGCCCTGAGATGCACTGCTGTGTTTCCACCTTATCCAGAATATTCTCTCAACCTGCGACCTTTGCTGAACAAAACACAACCTATCTGGCTTCATGTCTTGAATAAGAGGAGATGGGGGGGGGGTAGAAAATACATAAAGCAACAGAAGTGCTGAGAGGAGAGATAAGAACTAGCCAGGTCAGAGAAGAAAGGGAATTAAATTAGATATAAGTCCTCTCTGTGTTTGGCTGGATTTATGCTTCCAGCTTTGCTGATTTCATTAAAGAACAACAGTTGAAGTTGAAAATTTAACTGGCAGAAATGCACCGATCCCAAAACAGGAACATGTATAAACAGTTTGTTCCATCCAGTGTTGGATGTATTTTTCACCAACACCTTGTATTGATGATGGGAGAGTCCAACCACTGTGCAAATCCGTCTCCAGCACATCCCAAAGATTCTCAGTGGGCTTTTGTCTGGACTCTGGTGGCCAATTCACATGTGAAAATAATGTCTCTTGCTTCCTGAACCAAACTTTTATAATCAGCAATGGTAAATCCTTCTATTGGTATCTTGAAAATTTCCCGTGCCATCACAGAAGATGGAATAACCTGCTAACTGAGTATATTCAGCTTGTCAGCTGACATCATTCTTTGGCAACATGATGTTGCTCAACCTCAACCTGACCAACTGCAGCAACCCTACATCATAGTATGGTGGCCCTGAAGTGTCACAGCAAAACATAAGCCACAACACGATCGCAACAACTACAACATTCAACAATAAGCTCAAAGTTTTAGATGTTTTACAATAACACCCTTCTTAAACAGACAACCAGCCATATTTTGTGACTTTCTACATGGTTGTTTAGGAAATTACTGGTGATGTGACCAAACTATTTTAACTTGACAAAGGAAACACTTGAAAATGACCTTTACTCCAAAATGCCGAAAAATGATTTCCCCTCTGCTACGTACAGTCCTGAAAGGAATTCCCCTTTGGGGGGTGGTAAGGAGGGGGACTTGCTGTTGCAGCCAAGACCTGAGCAGCCACATGAATTACAGATAAAAAAAAAAAAAAAAGAATCCATGGTTATAGTTTTGAATTTTGCTTAATAAACGATCCCCAGTTGTGCCTGCTGTAATCCAACAGGAAAAACATCACCCCCACCTCACAACCCCACGCTCCTACTTTTGTCTAACATTAAGGTAGAACGAAAGCAAAAAAGCCAAGCCTATGCATAATTAGCTTGGCTTCATGAAAATAAGGAGTAGATTTTTCTTTTTTTAATTAATGAAGCCCTTCCCCTGCTTAAAAAAAAAAAAAAAACAAAAAAAAAAAAACTTGCAACACCATCTTAATCATCTAAAGAGGAAGATCCCAATTATCTATAGTGGTCTTCGCTCGAACAATACCTCTCTTCTGGTGCCAAAGATCTCTTCCTCCCCAAACCCATCACTCCAAATTTGATAAGGAACAAATCCCACTCAGCTCATCTAGTCCATTGTCTCTCCTTTGATTGATTATTGAAGAAATGCCAGTGTGTCTAACTTGATACATTTAAATTCATAGTAAAGAGTTTTTCATTAAATTCAAGTACAATTATAAAACGGTACAGCGTTAGTTTTCATTTGAATTTCCTTTTCTTGTGTTTTTGGATGATGCACAGCTTAACTTCGTTTTTTCTTTCACAAGTACTAAGCAGTCTGCGATGGACTGGCGAGCTGTCCAGGGTGTACCCTGCCTGTCGCCCAAAGCCAGCTGGGATAGGCTCCAGCTTCCCCGCGACCCTGAATTGGAATAAGCGGTTCGGAAAATGAATGAATGAATGAAAGTACTAAGCAGTAACATAGCGAGTTGTGCTTGATGAGATGTACATAGTAAACATAATGCATCTTATTACATTTCCTTAAATACTGTTTACATACTAGACACAAACGCTTTCCCAAAAGACTTGACCCGCAACATATTGTGCTTTAACCCTAATAAGCAATGTGGAGCAATGTCCTGAAAGGATCTAAGTTTTTATTCATGCATCTAATTACTCAGTGGTGGGTTGCGCCTGCCATAACTGGCTTGTGCTATTTGGCATTTCTACCATGGTAAAAAGCCGCGGCTCTAATTAGGAGAAATGATCTATTTGCCATAATGAGAATTGATGACTTTTCTTCTGCATCACCAAGCATTTTTTATCTTTCTCTCAGTCTTTCCAGCTTAAGGCCTTGCTCTTTTTCACTCCATCACATGAACACATTTCAGAGCTTTGTGTAAAAAAGAAATACTAAATGAAACAGTGTATAATTAATGGACTTAGTTTCCAGCAGATTTGACTTCATGGTGACAGCACAAAAGAATTCTGATTATCCAAATAGGATGGCTTATGGGTGAATGTTTCCCTCGCTAAAAAAAAAACTCATTTAAAGCATAACTGCATTAGTCAGGTTGTCAAAGTATGAACCTGTATAAATAATAACCTTCTAACTTCCTGTTGGTCTCAGAAGCTCCTAATCTTTGAACACAAAAGCACTCCCTCTCCATGAGGCTTTGCAATGCTGTGCTAATGCTGTGTAAACATTGCTGCTGCTGTTTGCCACTGATTTAGCACATGTTAATATTACATGAGACAGAAGGGCCCTTTGATGATGTAAGTGAACATTCAAACTAGGGCTTTCCACCTCAGGGAAGGGGAGACGAGGCTGTGGAGCAGTTCCTTCGAGATTTGTTTCACTTCCGCATTTGCAATCCAGCTTGGGGAGAGCTGAGCTGTTCATTTTTATTTATTTATTTTTCCGGTTGCATTATGAAAAAAAGAGAGGAATGTTTCAGAAGCCTGCACAGTTAAAACAGTAATTCCTGCACATTTTTCATTTTAACATTTCTTTTCTTTTTTTTCTAAGACTTCCTAAGACTAAGTCAGATAATTAGCATGTTTTTTTTTTCTTTTTATTAAATCAGGATGCAAATATTGTTTCTAAAATGGTAAAAAAAAAAAAAAAAAAAAAAAAAGACATACAACAAAACAGACATGTATGCTCTAAGTGTGGTAGTAAAGCATATAAAATCAAAGATATAGTGGCTACTAAATAATTAAATCATGCCTATGAGAGAACAGCAGTAAAATTTCATGTTTGCTGTATTTTTTTTCCTGTTTTTCTGCCCCCATGTTTAATAAAACAGCAGATCAATTGCAGAAGCTTAAGCATCAAAGATGTGTTTCCACAGACCGCAGTCAAAACAAGCAATCGTATGCATCTTCATTTCTAAACAGGGACCGGCAGCTTTATTCACTCTGATGTGCTTATATAATATCAAATCAATGCACACACCAAGAAAGAAAAACGTTTCACAACAAACATTTACTAAAAGCTTAGAGTCAGCCAACAGAAGCTTTTGTATTCCTACAAAAAACCCTGCAAGCAAACAGTGAGTCCAGTGGGGGATGTTTTCAAATTATATTTTAATTGTTTTAAATCCATAAAGTACACTCATTACATTATACATGAACATTGTGGTTATTATGTAGGTATTTATTTTATTACCTAATTATTTGCTATGAAAAATAATTTAATTTGGAAAACCTGGGAGGCAGAAAACAACATAAAATAAGCTAATAAACATTTGTTTAAAGCAAATTTCCAGCATTAACTTAAACTACAAAGCCCAGAGGTTCTCAGACGCCAGAATAAAGCCAGAACCAGAACAGCATCTGTCTGAAAGCACAACTAAGACCCACTTGTAAGAACAACAAGTGCACTGAAGTAGTAAATGTTGGGAAGAATGCAAACGCCTTACCACAACCGCCTAATTCAGTCCCATCTGCATAACTTTTAGCTTTGCTCAGCAACCCAGTTTGCTGGTGTAGTTGTACTGGAAAAATGGGAATGAATTTGCTTTGCTTGCTCCATTGCTCAGGGCGCCACAAACAAGGCAATGTGTTTATTTATGCTTATTTTCTTCTACAGCATTTTTTACTAAATGATAGGACAAGGCTATACAATGTGAGTTAATACTGTTTTTCTTTTGTTTTGTTTTTTTAAATAGCGCTGCAGTGAGAACTATTCTGTAAATTTGCCGTGCTTTGTCCTTCAGCAGAGACTCTTAAAGATGCCTTAAGTCTCAGTTCAATAACCTGAGAGGTTTCCAGGTAGCAGCAATCTCTATTTTCCTTTCTGCTGCTTCACTTGTTTGATAGAACAAATTTCCCCTGGACTATCAGGTGCCTGTGGCCAGTGTGTGTCTTCTGGGAGCTGTCTCCCATCATTGCTACAGCAAGCTCTGATTATACCACACCTCCCCCAGTTGCAACTGGACAGTTCACTGATGATGTGGACAGAAAACTGAGTCCTTTGTTTATGGCTCTCCTCTCTCGGAGGCCTCTCTCCCTCGCTCTTTTTTTTGTCTCTCAATAACTTCAACTACACACTGGATTTTGTGGAAAAGTTGCCAAAGCACTACACAAGTACAGAAAACTTGTGCTTTTCCACACACTCACAGCATCACATCATCAATAGAGCAGTGTAAGGACGAGCAGGTGTGAGAATGAGGAGATCAGTTTCAGGAGAGAGAACAGACTCTTGATGAGCCATTAACCTGCTGTCGGTAAGGTAAAATGGCTGCGGGACGTGGTTTAATTTACCCTTTTATAAAGAGGTCGTTGAATTGATGAGCCACAGGAAAGGAGTTTCACCCCTGGTTTGGTGTATTAGCAATGTTGATGGTGAACAGGTTGAGTGAGGAATTGGAAAAGCAATCAATACTCCCAATCGATCCAAGAAACGCTGCTACAGTTGCAGCCAAATCAGTAAAACTAATAATATAGATCTGGGCAAGGTTATTGGAGAGGAAAGCTCTAATTTGAAAGGAAATCATTTAAAATCTCCTCTGAAACACAATTGTTTTTAGCGAAAGCTGTACTTGAAGATGGAGATTTATTCTGTGAGGTAGGCCGAATGATTTCCATTTTGCGGGACATTTTATTTTGGAAGCGAGTGCTTTCATTTATCCGTCTTGGGGCGGCGCATTCTCAGCACCGAGTTTAAGATCTATCTTAAAAAATATTCGTCAGCGGGTACAAAGAGTCAATTTTCACTTTGAAATAAGCTGCCAGAAGGTCCTATGTGGTCTCCTCACCATCCATTACATTGGCTCTATGGATGATAAAACTTAATAGACAAAAGATGACTACTGAAGGTCTCTCCATAAATGAAAAAGTGATGAAAAAAATGGGAAAAATCTCTTTTCTGTGCATGTGTCCAAGTCTTGTGTGGTTTTGCACAGTCTTCCTTGCAGGTTGCAAGAAGTCAAATTTAGGACTTTTTCAAGACCCTTTAAGACCCTAATGAATGAGATTTTGGACCAACATGAGATATGCCCAGAAACATTAAAAAAGAAGCAAAGATGTGACAAACTTGTTATTTCTTGCCTGCAGGTATCAGTAGGGTTTGTGGTTTAATCCCAGAGTACCAGCAGGTTTCTGAGTCCTTCAGAAAGACAGACAACACAGAATCCACTTGTCATTACAGCGTTTTATAGTGTATTTTATAAGGCCAACCACAAAAAAAGCCCAAAATAAATACAAAAATAATGATGTTTAGTCGACTGTGGACTAGACAGGACCAAAAATTAAATGATTGGATGGCGGCATGTCGATCAAACTTAACTGCCATTTGTCCCTCCCCCCCAACCCCTCATGAACAAGTATTGTGTTTCTGTGCTTTGTAGGTTTGGCAAAAAATGGAAGAAAAAAGTGTGGACCTCTGAATTGTGTATTTTAAAAATGTAGGTAACAACTACATAAACATTTCTCCAGGTTCTCCTACCGTACCCTTGAATGCAAGACCTTGAATGAAATCCTGTTCGTTCAACTTATTGTTGTGAATTTTACATACTTTTAGACACATTTTACAGATTTTAGACCCTGCAGGAAAAATTGTTTGCAGGTTGCCTTCTGACCACTTTCACATGCAGGTCAAAACCAGAGAACTAAAAGAAAAGTCCCAGCTGTACAGGCTGATGCTGCATCCTTGTCCAACTAGAAGTCTAGCATCTTTACAAAGCTGTAAATGTTTAGCACCGCAACATTTTACATTAAGGATATACTGAAAACATTCGGAAAAATCTCCCATACCTTCAGCTATCATTAAAATCTAATACAGCTAATGGGTTTACTTTGTTCTGAAATGTTGTCACCTTGACGACTGGCATTATTTCCCTCAATTGTGAAATATAATATGCATTAGGATCTGAAAGGATCTGTGTGTACGCGGCTTGCTTATGTGGGAAGGATGAAGTGCTTTAATGCATTTCATATCCTTGAGAATAAAATGAAGACAGACATTAATTGAAATTTCATAGCATGCAAGAACAAAAGGCTTTGGCCTAGAGTAATAACTCCAGTGGCACCATGATTCACATTCACCTCCATCTGGAGGGCGGCTATTTAATGCTACCTTCCTATACAAGCAGAAAATTGGAAATGGCAATGTGAAAAGGTGCACATTTGCGGTGCTCATCACCACTGGTACGTTTCATATAGGAATATCAGATGAATTAAGGGGTATTGGGAACATAATGAAATGTTGGCTTTCTCAATGTAAATTCCTTTCATGGATACAAAATATCTAACAAAGTTCTGACTCAGTTTATCAAAAAATAAACACATTTGTATTAATTTTTGTATTTTTTTTTTATGTACTTGCACACATTTCCTGTGTTACACCACTGCACAATTCCAATCTGACTTGTGCATGTGAATAATTTAACTTTTATTGACTGATCTGCTTTACGGATTATATCAAACACTGGTCTAATATAATCTAATTAATTAGCCTGAAACACAAAAACTGATGCTCAAAGTCATCACAAAGTCATTTTCCTAACTCAATTTCTAAAATATATTTTGTTTGATGAACACATTAACTACTGAGATGAGAAGATAAAATGCATTTTTTAGACATTACAAATATAAAGTGAATCTGTGGATACCCCATGCTCTGCAAGACTATATTTCTAACCTCCTCAAAAAACTGAAACATGAAAAATGGTGGGTGAATCAGAGGCAAAAGGCATTATGGGATATCTAAAGTGATATGACTAATTCCCAGTGGGCACATGACTAAATTAAGGATTTATGCTGAGCCATATATCATACTACCAAAGGAGGTCGTCTTGTTGGAAGCATGGAGCCAAGCAGCAATGCCAAGCCTTATTCCTCTTTTGCTTCTGTTTTGTCACACTTAATCTCATGTAATCCACTTAGTGTCATAAGTGAGCAACATGACAGGAACACCACCATTTCTTGTTACGTAGCACCTTTACAGAAGCTATCCCAGTTCTCTGCCAGACTGCTCACGTTGTCTCGAAGAAAAGCTCATCTTCATGGCAGTTTGCTTGGGAAAGGTTTGGTTCGATGTGTCACAGCTTTTCCAAACAATTCATGTATTCTAAGAGAGGGAAGCATACTTAATGCAGCAGGTGGTGGAAAAGGGAGGGGGTGGGTCTTATTTGAATACCTGCTTAATGCTATAATTTCTGTTTGTTTCCTTCCTTTACCGTTTTTGGGACAGAGGAGTTGTAACACAAATACAATAAATGTCAAGTCTGACAGTAAAGAAAAAAAAAGGTTGACTCCATCCTCAGGCATGGTGGTAATTCTTCAGAAAGCTGATGACAAATGCCCCCTCATGTAGGCTAAGTCATAGGAAAATGAATAAAAAAAGCCACACGAGAAGACTGTTCCAGATGTCAGATCTAGAGTATGTATCAATGTGTATGTGACACGACTGGAACCCTGTACACATCGGACATTTCATAGTATTACCTGTGAAACGACTGGATTTGAAGAGTTACAGGACTTTGCTTTTTGTTTACTGTAATGCTGATACAGAAAAATCCACAACAATGTTGGGAAAGGAAAGCTCTGAGATATTAAGCCGAGCGCCGCAGTACTGCAGAGCAGCACTCTGAAGACAGGCGAGTTAGTGTCTTACAGCTTTGGTAGAGGCTGATTTCCAGTGGGAATGTCCCTCTGACTGGGACCTAACTGGATGTGGCCCGTGGCAGTATTGATCAGTTTACCTTGCATCGAGTCTGCATCATGTTAAAACCACTTTCAACGAACAGCAGTAAGTCAGCCATGCTGAGGATGGACTTATGCCGCATCAGGGGGCTTTACTTACACATGAGATTGACTCTTCTTGGCCAGATTAACTTCATCCTGCTCTCATTGGAATATTTTAATATACATAGAAATTTAAGATTAATACAGACAAACAAGTATATATTTGCTTGAATAGATGTATTTTTCATTTGGCAATCAGTGTAAGACGACTTGCTTTACTAAATCGCAATGCATTCAAATGCAATCTCGTTTTTTCCCAACAATTTTCTCCTGATTGTGTGGTGGTATGACAAGCTTTCATCATTGCATTTTGTTTGGGAAAGTGATGTTTGAACTTGATACGAAGGTTTGGAATTACAAAAGCTGTGTGAAAATGTTCCTAAGAAACCAAGGCTGCATATTTTGCTTATTTTCAATGATTTGCATTCATCAGTAAAGATTCATCTAACCTCTCAATTAGTGAGAAATCCCTGAACCCATTTATTCCATAACCAGAGGAATACAAACCAAAATAATTGACTTCCTGTTAGCTTCAGAACACCATGCACTGTGCATCCTTTCAGACTCCGTTCCTCCTCATTCAGCTCTTCTGCACCTTCATCGCCTCACAGTCTAAATACCTCTCCAAGTGACAGCCTCATATGTAATCTAATGATCAAAGTGTCTCAGCAATGCGTGGTTCACTATTAATTATCTTACATAAGTCATTAATTTAGTTTTCGCTGAGAAAAATTCTTCTGATATGGTTAGTAATGATGTGTCAATCTTGTTTACCTAATTTATACATAAAGGATTTAAGTGAACTCGTAGGAAGGTCCTGCTTGACAACCTTCCAGTTTTTATGCTAATGTCCTGCTTGTTCTGATCAATAATAAGTACAGCACTTAAATATATTCTAAAACACAGACAAATGAATGATAATTTAGGTAAAGCAGATCAATTTATTTAACACAATAAATCCTTAAAACTGTGTCAATGTGATCACTTTCAGTTTTTATTTCAGCGATTATTTACTATTTTTCTTTTATGTTCAATATAAATAATCTAAAATTATTATTATTACTACTACTATTAGCAGTAGTAGTAGCATCCATTAAACCTGCATGCTGAGTTGGGAGAAGCCAGAATCAGAGAGGAGCCAGTATTCTTTGTGCTCGTGCGAGAAGGAAGTGCCTGAGATGGATTATGTTGGGTGTGAAGTGTCATTTTATGCACTACTGTGACTATGTTTTACAAAGGCAGATTTCCTGTGAGGCTAATACCTTTGACTGAATGAGACAATTACTGTTGGCCTAAAGGCTTGGGTCATCACACACAAACCTGCTCAAACAGTGATCCATGCACTTTTCAGTTAAGTGTCCAGTAAAGTGCTTAATGCCTCCAGAATAACATTCACTGCTGCAGTATGTCTCATGTCACTGAGCCCTGAAGGCCGATCCAGTATTGGTTACATTCAGCTTTGTATTGATTTTGCATAATAACACTGGCAATCTTTCCCCTTGATTATGCTCATGCCCAAAGTAAGGTCATTGCTGTAAAGTGAAAGAGGGGAAAGCTAATGAAGTGATGACAATAAAATGATCAGCAAAATGAGAACCATGACAACAAATATACTGGAATATACTGCACGTGGAAAATGGAGCAACTATTAGTTGGGTCTAATTACTGCATAACATTTATAAATGAGGAATTCAATTATAAAAAAAAAAGGGGGCAAGGCGACTTAAATCACTGGATTGATGAGCAATTTAGTAAAATATTTTAAAAAGAAAACAATAACATGACAAGGTTCATTGATCATAGTAAGAAAATAGCAATGATTACAGGCAAACAACCTCTCCTGCTTGGATACATTACTCATATGCAATTCTGACATATCTACAACTTTATGGTTTTTAAATCATTGCTGATACATTTGAGGCATTCGGCAGATGTAATACTGAGGTCTTTCAATGGAACGGTTCAATCATAGACTTAGGGTCAGAGGAAAGTTTCGCACTGATATCAGAATAGAACATCCTTTAGATGTCTAAGAATGGCTCGCACCAATGTATTCTCTTTGCAGTGGCAATAAAAGGGAACCTTGGAAACTTTAAAATATTGGACTTTTATCCTGTTCGCATTTGTGTGCACTAATTCAATGAGGAGCTCATATTCCAACGCCAATGGAAAAGGCTGATACTGTTAAATGAAGCAAAAGGAAGAAAGGAACTAATGCATGTGCACGAGATGAAAGTGAATGGGGAGGAAATTATGAAGCTAAATACATGAAATACTGAGTCGTCGGCACCATCCACTCCAGTGTATCTGAACAGTACTTTCAACTTCTTACCTTCCAAAGATTTTATTTGGCATTTCTGAATTAACTACGAGTATATGCATCTGCATGCATATACGTGTCTGTCTGCAGGCGACTGGGGGTGGATAATGGATATACGATACAGGTGCAAGTAGTGACCTAAAAACATAAGAAGAGCTATTGCACAGGTAGATTATATGAGTCTGAAGTCTTAATCAAAGCGCCAAAGTCAACATTTATGTAACATCTGTAACAATTAAACTGGAAAATGAAAGTATTCATCAGAAACATGCACTGAAATACATTGACGCAGGCTGATCATTGGCCCACAAGTCTCCCCTGATTTTCAGCTACAACAAAGACCTCAGTTTCATGGTATGTGAACTGAATTAAATATTATTTCAGAAGATCCCTCCTCTCTTGTCACAGGGGAAAAAGAGCCAGCAACTTAAAAAGAATAAGATAAAAGCTTAGATTGTTTTAACTTACACTATCTACTTGAAAAAAAGGCTAACATGGGGAAAATATAATTCAACAAGATTTTGTAAGATGCAAATGCAAACATGAAACGGCACTTTAAATCTTTACAGTAAAGCTTTCGAAGACTATTCATGATAGTACTAAATAAGACATACATTGCATAAAAAACATATCTGCCAATCATGCTAGTCTATTTGTGAACTACGTTTACAGTAAAATACTGACTTATTTATACTTTTCTTGTAAAACATTTTGTATGTTTACAACATGTGTTAGAATACACATATTCAAAAAACAGCAAGCAGCATGATGAGTTAACATGACAAGATTATTAGTGCTAGCATTAAATTATGAAGTGAAGGAGACTCTTTTGCTGACTGTGGCAGGTCAGTTTCATTAACTTTCATGGATCCATAACATGACTTTCAGCCAGATATACCCAGCTTAATAATTATTGGTTTGCTGTTACTGGTCAGTTTCATATAATGAACATTATATGATTAAAAGAGCAGGCAAGGTGAACTTTGCTTGATAGAGACGTGAGCAAGGAGCAGTGGGGTAAAAAAGGATAGAGAGACAAATTTTACTGTGGTGCCAAGTGGATCCAGAGGAAAGTGAAACCCTACAGGTCTAATGACAGGCACATCTTCACTTTGATACTGTTGATCATGTCATGACTCCAAGCCAACAGCTTCCTGACATCAGAGAGATAACGACAGTGACACTGATCATGATGTTAATACCCTCAACATGCTAGATGACTGGGACAGTGGCTGCTATGATGATTGTATCTGTGATGGCCTGAATAATGATGATGGCAATGAGAATTATATTGCCAATATATATGGTTGCTTTGAATGGTTTATCCACTTACCTCCTTAATCGGTAATCTTTATATTTCTTCTTACAGAACAATTTCACAAAGCACTGCCTTACATCTTGTAAGTGTAATTTATATTAGTAATTATGTGGCATGATGTTCCTATTCTTTGTGATTGTCTGGAATAACGACTGTAACTTAACACCATATAAATTTGTCAGTTTTTTTTTTAACATTTAACTTGACGCAACCAATATTTTTTTGCAGAGAGCTATTTGGTATTTGCATATAAAAATGGCACAGTCTATTGAGCTACAAGGTCATAGTTACACACCTTTTATTCCTCAACACAACATCAACCCTGTCAGAAAGACTTCATTTATAATTTCTTTCAAGGAACTATACCTGCTTTTATTTTATTGTCATTAATAAAAACGCTTCTTACTCAATGTGCAATATGATTTAATTATTCTTTTATATATATATATATAAAGAAACTCACAGGCTGCACACATGCAAAAAGCCTTTTTAGATGGTGAATGCTGCTAATGCTAACAATAAATAAAGTACATTCTATATGGAGCTTTCAACTATTGAAATTCTACTTTCAGTTTGGATCTATTTCATATATATATATATATATATATATATATATATATATATATATATATATATGTAATGTGGAACTAAGGCCCACATCTGTCCATTATGTTGTATGCCACATTCATACATTTGGAGAAGGCCAGTCTCCTTCATGACATTAAGATCTGCATTCTCCAAAAAACCTATTGCCAGCTATTTTTAACATTTAACATTTTTTTTTATATCTCATACTTGTGTTCCCTGTCTCCTTACAGTAAAAAAATAAATGGCTTTGCGTCAGTCACTCATCCATGGATACCATTTGTGATAAAACTGTGACAAGGAGTTGATGGAGCAAATGTGGCTCCCTATTTAAAGTTGTTTTTTTCTTTCCTTTTTATTGTTCCTGTTTCTTGGGGTTACACCCTATTATGCTCCTCTACTATATGCAGCTCTCTCTTGGCTGGCAGTTGTTTTGCTTGCATTTCCTAAGCTACCTTAAATCTTTTAAGGACACATGGCACACCATGCTGAGATAAGCTAAGCTCTTTAGAAATCACTTTGTTGGTGCAAAATAAGTATTATATGCCTTTCAAGCGGCATTATCTTTAGCAACATTTGGTAACAAAAAAAAAAAAAAAAAAAAAAAAAAAAAAAAAAATCAACATAAACATAGTTATTTGGTCAAGTTCAAGAACATGACTGGAAATGTGCAAAGAAATACAACTTTCAAAAACCCTCACAAAGTCTCGAGATTAATTGCTCAAGAACACTTTAAAAGTATTACAAGACAGTCTAAACTGAAGTCTAAATATATACATTATTGGATTTTTAAAGTATAACTTAAGTTACTGTCTGTTCTCTCTGAATAATAATAATGGTAATGTGGGGGGACAAACAAGAAAAAAATCTGCAATAATTGTAGATTTAACTCTGACATTGAAATCAGATCAAAGCAAAAGAGCTCAAAACTTTACTGCCAAAACATCTAACAATGTCATGGATATTCATTTAAATGCATGTGGCTTCATCTGCCATTGTGTGATACCTCTGTTTAACCCTCAGAGCTCTGGGGCACTGACTTCTTACTTCCAACAGAGTTTAGGAGACAATATCCCTTCTACACATTTGGTTCCATCAGTCATGAATCGCATGACAAGTTAGACTGCATTTCTGTTTTTCAGTTTATGTAGGTCCTCTCACACGGGATTCAGTAATGAACTTCACTCGGATTTGGATCTAATTAGTCTAAATGTTTTTATGCACTGTGTAAAATAGTTTCACATAATATACGCTCATTAATAATATTATCATGGCTGAAACTTTCTGGTTTACGGTTTGTGCTGTTTGCTGGAACATCTACTCATGAAGCAACAAGTTCTCATTTACGGGCATTGTTTCACCAATCCTATTAAAATATTTGTGAAATGTTAAAAGAGTTATACGTTTGATAAAGCAGGGGTAGACACGTTTGGTCCTTGAGAGCTGTAGTTCTGAACATTTTAGATGTTTTCCTGTTTAATATGAATGAATCACTGTTCAGAATTTGATAAACTGTTGGACCAATTGTGTTTGAATCAGGTTTGTTCCAGCAGGTAACCATCTAAAACAGGGTAATTTGGTCTTATGAGGGCTGCAATCCAGCAAGTTTTCCATGTATCCCAGCTCCAACACAGCTGACTCAAATTAATGAGTCATTGTCCAGAAACTGACAGGCTATTAGATCCATTTGGCTTGATTCATGTTTGCTGAAGCAGGAATGAATGGAAAACCTGCTGGATTGCAACCCTTTTAGGACAAAATTGAGTAGCCCTGGTCTAAAACTTTAGCTCTTGATGGTTGACCTTGCCTAACCCTAACCTAGGTGAACAAAATCCTTTTGTATTACCAAGAAACTGCTGATTTGTTAACATGCCACCAGCAATAATGCAGGCGAATATAACTCATGGTCAACCGATGAGTCAGAGAAACAACAGAGGACCAATGGAACACTCTAGATGATGAGATTAGCTTTCTCAGAGATGTGGTAACCTGTCTCTTAAAAAGATACTGAATAGAAATCTATGATAGATTTCAATATTGGATGTCCCTGCATTTCTTTTAGAGGTTGCTTGTCTGTTGATTATCCAGATGGTAGTGTAACACCGATGAAACTTTGCGATTGAAGTTCACAACAGTATTAACTATGCTGGGAAACTACTCAGGGATCTGACTGACTTTAGAGTGTTTGTTTTAAATAGGCATGAAAATGCAAAATAACTGCCTCAGGGAATTTTCAAGATGGCTGCAGTGTGGCCTTAATTCACTGCCTGAAGATTGCAAGTCAAGCAGCCAGATGGACGCAAACAGGAGTCAAATTAAATAAACGTCGCTTTGAGCCTTATCACATCACATATGCCTTTCAAGCTGAGACTGATTCGCTTTTGTTGCAGATCTTTATTTTATATGAAAGTGTAGCGGCGTTGTGGTGGGATTGCACTTAATTGACCTCAGATGGACCTTCCATTTCATCTGGCAAGCTATATGGTCAAAGAGATGAAATGGGTCAAGATGGTCACAGTGATGTTGTCCTTACTGGCTGATGCCAACACGCAATGAGGGCTGGAGCAACCTCTATTTGTTATTGGTGAATAATCAAAGATGAACAGTGACAGGTTGACAGAGATGCCTTCTTTACGCTAAAGGTAAAACTACCTGTTGTGATTCTGACATGAAATAGCTGGAAACAACATCAACAGATGCTAATAGATGACACTTTATTCACAAACTCTACTTACTTGTAACAGTAGGATAACAAATGTTATATTAAGTAAAATGCATCATTAATTTTGTTTAAGTTAGACACACACAAAAAAAAAAAAAAAACATTCAATGTTGTCAGACACAAAGAGCTGATTCAGAGTGTAGCATTAGCCTGATCAGCAAGCAGCGAAGGGAAACCAAAAGGGCAGACGAATCACTCCATCACGCACTCTCTCAGCTGATGTCAAAGGAAGTAAGAGGGCTGTTTTAAGTGACAGTGTTACGGTGGGCCTATATGAAGAATTCTGAAATGTCTTTTCAAATGACCATGAGAACAAAAGGTGGCTCCGACTGAAAGACAAATTCATCATGAGTCTTACCCTTCCATGGCTGAAGAGTAATAAACCAAAACACAATGAAAACAAGAGGTGGTCAATGTCTGAACTTTATATGAAAAACCAATTTCCACAACAGGGAAAGGAATCCTTTCAGATTTACACGGCACTTCCACTTTAGAACTTTTACGGTGTGAGACGATACATCGCGGATACTGCATGCACCATCGACAATAAGAAATGAAGTATACAGGTGTGCTTCTATATGTATTCCAACGTACAGATTAGAGATGGATAGTATTTTGTTGTGGAGCTAAAAAGAAGGACAAGATGGATTCTTATTGAGCGGTGTCCAAGAAGCCCATATGCAATGCTTCTCATCTCTCTCTAGAACAAAAAGCCCATCTATCCTGGATGTGAAAAATGATAAGAGTCCCAGAGAGTATCTATGGAGGAGTAAAGAGCTTGTCCACCGTTTCACCTCTCGAACAAAATTCCTCTTACAGAATATGACTGAGTTTTAATAAATGGCTTTTATTCTTTCAGCACTCCAGCCTTTCTTGTTTGTAAGTAAGCTAAGGTCTGACATGCCACAATATATGATGTACTATACCTCCCCCATTCCCACTCCAGTGCCTGTTTAAGAATAAAAACTTTCTCATAACAGAAATAGCATGCGGGCTTCCATATTGAGGCTTAAAAACCTTCCCAACAACATTATGATTTTAGGTTATTAATTATCCAGCAGAGGCAAGGATTTTCCTCTTCATTCTCAGTCACCGAGTTGTTTTGCCAAACTTGCTTAAGTCTGACCAAAAGCTCTTCAAAGTGGCCCCCTGAGCCACTTTCACTTAGCAAAGTTTGCTTCTCCACAGAAGCTGCAATCCTGCTGTGACTACTGTGCTGATTAAAAGGTCTTCTGGGCCAAACGAAAACACATTCTTTTGAGACTTCATGCCGCACCTCTGCAAAGTCAAACTAATGGCTCCAAGCAGTCTATAGAAATTTATCTTTTCCTCTCTAAACACTGTTTGGGTATTTTAGCAGCTTGTCCACGTGGAAAGCATTGTATTGCATTTGCGACATGTTTAGCAGAGGAGTTACAGCTGTTAAGTGTCTCATCCTTGTGTCTATGAAGTCACCTGATCGTGTTGTTGTCGTGCTATTCTATAAATGTTGCCAGTGAACATTCCCCCAAACATATGGGATTGTAGGCGTAGGTAGTTTCAGGCTGATGTCATGCAATCGTATCATTGCAGCAGAGCCCGTCGTTTCATCCATTGTGGTGTTGGTGAACTCTCTCATAACAGAAATAGCATGCAGGCTTCGATATTACGGCTTAAAACAACAAAGCAGACAACATGGATGGAAAATTACAGCTGAACGTTCTTTATCAGGGGTGCAGAGAAGTCCATGTTCAGTAACATGCTGAAGATTATGTTGTGTGTTTGTAAACAAGTATCCCTCCACTACTCTTACACCTTATCGTCAAATGTACCTTGTTAGGCTGAAGGGGGAAAAAAAAGGTATGAACCGAAGTTTTTGACATTTCCACGCTATTTTTACTTCTGATTCGGTGACGCATGACAAATCCCAATATAAATCACACAGATAAAACACAGCAGATGAATGGCAGATGAACAAAACAGTTAGCTTAGCTGAGGTGTGGTCTGGTCCAGTACAGAGGACAGCTTTGCTGTGTTTAGAAATAAAGCTCAATGACTGAAAATAGACCTAAATGATGCTGCAGCTACAAGCTCATAGCACCCTGTGTGAAGGACTGTGCCAGCTGTACAGACAGCTGTATCGATTAAAATAAAGCATGTTCACCTTTTATCCACATATAAGGCAGAAAAAGCTCTCTGTGTAGACATGGTATGATTGTATTTGTTACATAATGAGGCTTTAGAGCATATTGCGGTGCTGCAGTCATACAGAGGTTACTGTGTCTGCAGCATGAAGACCTCGCGATAGCTTTCATGTTACGTTCAGGCAGCAGGATTCTGTCAGATACAACTAGGTGCAAATATCCATTCTGATTAAACCTGCTTTGGATCGCATGCAGTAGAATATTTCTTTACCTCTCAGTACTAATATTGGTTGTTTCACCAATCAAACCAAATAGAAAACATTATGTATGGTAGGGTACTTAGCAGAAAAAAAAGCCTTATATTTGTTCTTCTTATGATGTTAACACAGATGTTACTCCTCCAAACAACAACTCAGGCTTCAACTTGTGGTTTGTAGCCTTCTGAAACAGTTTCTTCTCATGGTCAGAATCATCAAGTGTGGAAATAATTTATTACAATTTCCCCATTGTCAGGGAACCAGCGTCTTGTTTGACTTCAACCAGTGAAAGCAAAAATGTGCAAATGTGAGTTTGAGTGCAAGACTTGAAAACGATGTGATATTCCTTGCTTTTTTAATGGACCACATTAGCAGGTTTATAATAGATTTGCTAACACAGTGTCACATGTGATCATTTTCCATAAGTGTCTGATCAGTATAAAACAATACAAAGTACTGCCAACTTACCAGGTTTTATTATTGTTTAATATGTTTAGAATTTAAACTTTAGACACAAAAAAGGAAAAAAAAAACTTTTATAATCACATTTTTGATCCAATGACTTGACTCATGTGAGTGTGTGTGCGTGTTTTTTTCCAGAGTACTTTCAGTGTCTGTGGGTGCGTGCGTGTGTGGGCATGTTCCCAAGTATAATTCAACACTGACCTCCACCAACTTGTTGGCGTGCTCACGGAACACCTGGGCATACTCCTTGACCTCCTTCTCATTTCCACTCTTAGCTGCTTCAATGAGCACCAAGAGGGGGACGTTGGTCTCTAGGAAAGAGTCGGAGATGTGGTCCATCACTGCCTTCCTCAGCTGCAGGACAGAGCGGGAGACACAGAAAGGAGGTCATATTATTAATGTTGAAGATGACTTCACTGGATTACATTTGGCAATGATTACTTATCACTTAGCCGTGTAATGAATACTGTGTAGTAACATAATGGGGTGAATGGAAAGAGACAGAAGGGCAATGCAGAAGGGAAGTAGAAGGAAAAAAAAAAAGAAAGAAAAGAAAAAGAGAGAGAAACTGTTAGCAGGTATGAGTGTAAATTGCTTGTAAGGTGTCATTTTTCCCATGAGGGCTTTTACAGGGCTAGATGTTGTGACTTACATCTTTGTTTATGTCATCATTTTAAATCTGACTACAAGAACTGTGTTTTATTAGATGATGAATGGTTCCTGATCTCAGTTACTGGGACACCCAATGAGATGCCAGGAGAAAAACCATATAGAAACCCCTCACTCCCCCCGCCTGCCCATTATCTTACACAAAGAGGGAGTTAGTCACACGAGACCAAGCACTAAGACATGCAATAACAAACCAAAAGGAAAGAAAAAAAGATTCCTACAGAAGCAGCTCATTTGTTTTCTGGATACTTTCAGCATCTATTTAAGTAGATGGAATGGATGCATCCATATTTCATTCATTTTATTTCCCATGAGTAAACATTGTTATTGTAGCAGCAACATAATGTAACATTAAATTGGCAAAAGACACATAACACGTACAATGCTATATTATAAAATAATGGGAATCATGGGAATGAACAGTGAAACATGGAATAAGGTAGCTAATCTACTGCTGGCTCATCGGTAATTAAATAATTTTCTTAATTCTGTCTGATTGCAACCCAGCTCATATATTTAAAAACTGCGTTGTCCAACATATCCAAGATTTAAGTTTCTACATTAATAATAGTGCAATCTATTAAAGTTAATCCACCATTGGCCAAGGTTAAGATTACTGTGTTCTGGTAATTCCACCAGTGATATAATGGAAATATACTTATCTTACAAATTCAAATACTAATACTAACAAATTATTATATTTCTTTGCTATATACATTACCTAAACATGATTAGAACTAGATATAAGAGTCAAATTAAACAGCCTACATGCTATTTTGATCCTCTCCATTAATAACTTTTCCACAAACCCAAATAACGACATTTGAAACGAGCAAGTTTTAATTATAAACATGGACGAACAAGGTTCACATGACTTCCATGCTATCTTTTATAATTACAGCTATGGCAAAAATTAAAAACATTTTTCTAAAATTATAAAAATGCAATAAAGGGTAGACAGGATTTTGACCGACAGGAGAAAATTAATTTCCCCCCAAAAATTTAAAAGGTAAGTTAGTTGCACTTATTCACCTGCAGCTAATACACACGTGATTAGCAGCCCACAGAGGAGAGAACAGTGGGGAATTATGACTTTCCAAGGGCAGGAAATCCATCACTACCACCTCTGGAGTCAGAGTAGATTTGGCCAGCTGAGTGGACATGACAGGACCATCTGCAGAGGCATGTACACATTGTGAAACCCACGTTCTCTGTAAGCTCCACCGTGTAATTGTAGTTTCCTGCTTTAAAAAGATGCAACGATCGACCGCAGCAGAATGCTTTTCCAAAAAGCCTAATGAACTCTGGCATTTCTGAAATGTGAATATTGCAACCTTGGAGCATCGGTGCAAACCTCGCTATCCTCTCACCTGGTGGGAACGGTGAGGAATCAGAGAAGATAAAAGTCCTGCATTGCCAGAGCTATTTTCACACCTCGTTAGGGCTGTTGCAGCACCGGAGAAAGTGGTTGTGAAGCACACTATTAGCTTGCAAAAGGTGAAAATATCTTGGCTGCGTGTTCTAAAAATAAGAGATTAGCTACAGAAGGTACAGCATTTGTGTTTTTTTTTTTCCAAACGTTTCATTGAGACGTGGTGATGGGCACTTTGGCAACAGATACCTGATGAAACTCCAACAGCTGATCAGAAACATGAGCAGAAAATGCTTAACAGCTTTCATCAGGCCAATAGAAAGGATAACCCATCAAGAATAGCATAGGACACCATCAATCTTATGTATTATTGAATGTCAGACTGACACTAAGTCAAACATGATAAAGATAGAGATGAAACGCGTGGCAGGCAAGAACAAAGAAGAAGAAATGCGTTTCTATCTATCATGTATAATCCATCATTTCATCTCAGGTGTACACAGCTTGTGCATTAAATCATCGTGGAATATAATCCTCTATGTACTCAGCATACCTGGAATTGCTTTCAGTGAGCATGCTTGTTTTGTTTTTAACTCTGTTTTTATAGATTTTTTTTTTAAAGACAAGAACAGACAAACAATAAGATAAAAGACAAGGTCAGCATAGGTAAGGTAGAATACTTGATGGATAGTGACATGGAAGATGAGGTAAAAGTTGGTGGTCTGAAATCTAAATTGGGGGTTTTTAGACTGAGACAGGCTTTATTATCATTCACATATGCACAAGTGTATATAGAATAAAATTTTCTTTCATTAACTCAACAATGTTAAAAAATATAAAATGTGCTGATGTGAAACTAAAAAAAAAATAAATAAATAATGAACTAGAATAAAAACACTGTAAAAATAAAATATTTCACTTTTAATAATCAGATAAGAGTGGAGGTGATTAATGCTTTCATCACATGGCTCAGAAAGTGATTCAGCAGGTGTGGGTTTTATATGGGTTTTATGCAGCTAACAGATGAACTAAAATGGAATGAAGACATCATTGCTGTATCTGCCTGACAGCCTTTATTTATCAGAAATTAGGATCCACTCTTAATATTCAATGGCATTGCAATGTGTGTCTGATCAATCTTTATCATTTGTGCAAATATACAGTTCATGTTGTTGCAAACAAAACGATAATTATTCAAGCAGTTTGGCTTGGACTGATGGAGCTTCCTTCTTAACATTCTCTTCCAGAAAAAATTCTTTTAAATAAGTCCTTTTTTATTTCAATTCTGATATAACAGGAAGATATCGAGAGTTAAGTCAAGAACCATGAAACTAACAGCCTTCCATTTTACATTACAGTCTGTGATGTGGACACAGTGGTAGAGAACGAGCTCATATTAACCAGCGTTTATTTAATCTTTTTTCTCTACATCCGCGTCTATTTTGCTTCTATCCATTAAATCTGGATTACTTTGTCGTTTTGCCATAACTGATGCGTAAAAACCCCATTCTGTCATGTCTTAATTCATTTTAGGAGTGATTAAACATACTTTCGCCCCTCTCCTTGGAACATTGTGGAAACATTTCTGCAGAGTTAGTATGTCTATCTCCTCAGGCTTTTTCTTCTTTAGATTCTTTTCTCTAATTCCATTTCCTGGTTTCACGTTGGCTACTATGATTTCATTTCTTTGTCGGATATGGTTTCATTTTCTTTTTTCTAAGCTTATGGTCATTTTATTTTAGCTCATTTTCACAAATGGCAGATGTAAAGTTGTTAAAAACTTAATAAGACTGCTGCCTGGAAATATGTGAAGCATTGTGTTGCGTGTGCCAGAGAGATTTAGTACGTCTTCCAGTTTGCAGTGCATTTCATTAGTCAGGGTGTTCCTTCACATTATATATACATTTTTGGATTGCCGGAAACCTAACGAGACAGGAGCACTGCTGTAAATTAAAAGTTGTCACCGTTGTTACTAAGGAGCTATCTTTAATTAATAGCATATATAGGTGCATGAGCACACTGTGCATGTTAATGTGTGCTGGGAGTTGGGATACCGCACAAATTCCCTATAGTGAAACAGATTCTGATGGTGAATTTGAGTGGAAAGATGATACAGACGACTGATTTCCCAAGTTGCAATCTGTAGTGCTCCATCAGCATTCTAATGCCCACACACGGCTCCCACAAAAATCCATCTTCAATATTTCAGATCTCACCTCTCTCCATGCTCCGCTCCCACTGTCTCGGCTCTAACGCTACCTCCGTATTTCAGCGACACTTAAAGGAAATAGAACTGGAATGCCGATAGATGGCTGAGGCTCTGCTCATTACGAGTTAGCAAGGAAGCTATTTGTCTCTGAAGTCGAGCAGTTTCACAGTGGCAGTACAAAGGTTGTTGCTTTATATATAAATATTTGTGACTGATTGAGAAATTTAGCTGTGATGGACGGGCAACCTGTCCAAGGTGTATCCGGCCTCTCGCCCAATCATTGCTGGGAAAGGCTCCAACTTCCTTAATCGGACTAAGCGGTTTGGAAAATGAATGACTGAATAAGAAATATAGTTGTGGCTGGCATTACAGTTTCATTTACAGTCCCATGTTTGATCTTTCTAGCATGCTACACGTTAGCTTAGGAACTTGTGCACAGATAGATCAAAAATAAATCTGATGTAGCAAAAAAGAACTGCAATCCTTTAGCGAAGAAATTACTTAATTATATAAGTTAGGACAATACTGACATCATCCATGTTTACTAAAAGAGCTACAAACTCACCAAGCACCTTTTAATGTTAATGTCGGATGGATGAGAAAATCAGTTGGTACTCAGGCTAATCAAGCCTGACTTTTAATGTGTTTGTGGCTAAATATAAGTTTGAGTTTTTCTTTTTCTTCTTTTTTTCTTCTGTTTTTTTTTTTCAAAGTTGGGGTATATATATATATTTTTCTTTAGTTAAATAAATGTATGATTCAATCTGTGTTTTAAATGTCTTTCAAGTAAGGCAGAAGAGGAGACACTTGGTGAAAACTCTTGGTGTCTGTATCTTTCTGGACAAAATAGTTGAGAAACATTGTGTCAATCAAAGAGGTGACACAGCTCAAATTGCAGCTGTTGCTGAAATGCATAACAAAGTTTCCTGAAATCCTTTAAATGAAGCAGGTTAACAAAACTTGACAGATGAATATCTGTGTGGCTCACTGATGCGTGTGTGGTTAGGTTATCTTCAAAGATGGGATTAGCATTATGTTTGCACGTTTGCACTGTAATGAGGGGAATGTTTGTATTTTGTAGAAACCTGTTCTGTCACAAAGCAGATGCCTGAGGGAGACTGATGCAAACATCTCCTGCGATAAGTTTATAAGTCATGACAAAGAAAAAGAGAGATAGAGTTATCCTGAGCATACACTTGTGCTCAGAGTCTGCATTGTTTACAGATTAACCAGAAGCTAACGACATGCAACAACAAGGATCTGAGTTAAAAGGAGAACACAAATGGATGAAAGGATATTTAAATGTATTACTGGAGACTTGATATACATTAAGGTGGATACCTAAGGTCAGCACAGAAACTTTTCCTAAAAACATGTTTAATCCATTAAAAAAAACAAAACAAAACAAATCACTAATAGCTGCAGCCAGGAGCTGCTGCTATTTAATCATGTGGTTCATATGTAAGTACAATCAAATGGCTATGTACATTTAATTTATGCCAACAAATACATGTATATATGTAGGCAAATACATACATGCATGAATACGTCACATAGTGCGTGCAAACTTCACAAGCTATTCACTGATACATATGTCTACACACATACATACATATGTATTCCAACATGCAGACTCCCATACACGACATACACGAAATTCATACATATAAACACACAAAGTCCATGTCAAACTCTAATTGTGTGTATATATTATGAATGCAGATTAATTATGATTATTAAACATGCTAGAAGCTTTTTTGTGCACAATTTACATATATGCAGACTTCTGTTTGAAACTTAGTTTGGCACTAGTTTTAGCTATGTTTCAGACCCTATTAGTAACATTTAAAGGAAAAGTGACTCATATTAAGTCACAATAAGTCTAGCAACTTCTGGTGTTATTGAAGACTTTTGGTGACTGACATGAAAGTATGTGCCATTGACCACCACTCCTCCCCCCGTTCCATAGGAAAACACAGAACACTTGGTCCTCATGCAGCATCCAGCTTCAGACTGCAGGCAGAGCAGGATGTGATCACCTCCGCTCTGTGACATCACTGAAGCCACATCACAGTCTGGTTTACTGTCACATATTAATGTATTTTTTTAATGAGTGTTGAAACTACTGTAACATGTTGTAGACAGAAGCGATTATCTTAGTAATTTAACAAACAGTTTAGTTTTAGGTCTGTTCAGTTTTGGCCAGTGATACTTTTTTTTTGTATTTTTCTACTGTTCTACACACAATAATTAGCCTGGTTTTACAATATTATTATATGTATTTATTATTTGAGTCATTCATCCACCAAAATCCATTCATATAAAAAAAAAACAGTTGCTTTTTGTGTGATTAATTGGAATTAATTATAAAGCATGGAATTAAATATTTATTCATTTTTTAACAGCTCGATCCAAGTCAAGGTTGTGGCGAAGCAAGAGCCTCCCAACAATATGCAGATAAGAGGCAGAGTCCACACACACATACTACGTGCATATATATATATATGTATATATGTATATATGTATATAGATAGATAGATAGATAGACAGATAGACAGATAGATAGATAGATAGATAGATAGATAGATAGATAGATAGATAGATAGATAGATAGATAGATAGATAGATAGATAGATAGATAGATAGATGGATGGATGGATGGATGGATGGATGGATGGATGGATGGATGGATGGATGGATGGATGGATACTCATATCCATACATGCAGTACCCATATGTACACATATTATTTTATAACTCAATTCTCTGCTTTAATAAAATCTACCAAAGTATCATTTTAAACTCAGTGAAGTTATTTATTTTAGATATGTAATTTGGTAAATAATTCCACTCCTACATTCCTCTGTTAGAGGAATGTATGTATGCGTATGTATTACATTTGTTTTTTGGCTTGAAATGGCTCTCTACTGCATGGATGGTGGCGTACATCTGAACATGAACGTTCATACTCCTCACTCACTCCTCCCATTTATGCTGTAATTTTATCAATGTAAATGTTATGAGCCAATTTGTGTCCTAAAATAAAACAAAGAAGCTTGGTTTCTATACTTGTTTGAAAACTGTCATTTATTTTTAGGTTTAGTTTTGAATTTAGACAGACTAAATAATTGTGTCAGTTATCATCCAGCTAGTATTTGTCATATTAGGCACAATTTGATCTTCCAACCCAGAGTCCAGACTTCCAATTTGTCATTTAATACGTTGTTCAAATCAGAGAAATCACAGCGTAAATAGAGTCATAGCTGAGCAAACATATGCAGTACCAGTCAAAAGTTTACATACGCCGATTCACTCAAATTCAAAGAGTAGATGTGTCTAAACTTTTGGCTGATACTGCATGTATGTGTGCATAATTAACAGTTTCATTAGTAGATCATCTTTGCACCCATCATGCAGATGGAGACAGCCAATTACACACAAACACACAAACCAATAGCTGAAATCACAGCTGTTCGTTGCTCAGCTTACCTATAAAAGAAAAATATACTATTGCATAGTAATAACTGAAAAAAATGTGTGTTTGCATTAGTCATTACACACAGGTTCACAAACAGATGAATCTTCCTTTTCTTGAGAAAACAGGAAAGGTTCAACACTATAGTTAAAAAAAAAACAAAAAAACATTTATTCCCAGCCTGGAAATGTTCTGGATAAAAGATGAAAAAGATTGAGTGAACTCGAGCTTTTTAGACAGAATAGAGTTACAGCTGACAGGAATCGGTGGCAGCTGTTTCTCCTCAACACAAAACCCTTCACAATTAGAAACAGCTGTGCTAATCAACAAACTAATAGCAGAAATGGAAATGATTTCAACAACCCAGAGCAGAAAGCAGGAGATAAAGAGAGACAGTAGAGACATATGCAGCAGAATATGTGAGGCAGTTATGCTTTAGGGAATCCTGAAATCAGCCATCAGTCAAAACATGGCCCAAAGAGATCATGTGACAGATACATTTATTACAGACAAGATGACAGGGGGTACAACACATGGCTCATTTCAAATAGCTTTTCGGGTGCGAGACATTTTGAATACTAATTTAGAAAAAAAAAAAAAAGGTTAAAAAAAACTAAAATGTATAGATTAACTTCCATTTTCCTGTAAGTATTGTATTTCTACCACTGTCTCATGTTGTACTTTGTGATAACATGCATTGTTGTTCTACAGTATTTTACAGAAATCTCTTTTTTTTTTTTTTCATTTTCCCTATCATCTTTAGGTTTTATGTTTTCTGAAGGGCGAGAGCATGTACGAGCTGTTGTTGCCCACACCACCAGATACCACCTGTGGTTCATTACAGGTTAAACACAGACAGAACTATAATACTGAATCAGCAGGAAAAGTAAGATGCTTGTTTTTGGAGAATAGATCAAACTCAAAGCATTGATAAAATACCTATGAACTTAGAGTAATCTTCTTAGAGTGAGGCTAACCAGCTAACCACTCCTCCACTCTGCTACCAATAAAAACAACGGCTTTCCAAAGAAGACAGAAGGCACTGCAGGATGTTGCTTGCGTCTAGCATAAACTATCAGAGAAGATAGACATTATTACAAACATGTTGTTCATTTGTTTGTGGGCCATGTGAGGCCTGAAATTCTGCATTTGGCTGTAACTATCTTGGGTTTTATGTCTGACTTGGAAGACGAAGTCACCATAAAAACCAGTAGTTAACTCACCTGTCACTCTATATGGGCCTGATTTAAATAATTAAACAGTCAAGCAATACAAATAAAAGATGGGGTCCAATGAGAATTTAAAAAGATCATTTTCTGCTATAAAATGGAGCATCTTATGAAGGTGAATAGCCACTGGCTTGTTTTTGAAGGTTACATTAAAGTTGCTCATTAAAAGGGCAATAAAAAAAAAAAAGAAAGATGACACACCTACAGCAGACTCATTTTTCAGCACACAACTTCTTTTAAATCCAAGTTCTCTCCAAATGTTAGTTTCCTAAAAAGTGACCGGAGCTTAAGCAGCATCATTTTTATGGCAGCTTCAGATTTGCTATTGGAAGACAGGTCTTTATATCTTCCAAGTGCGTGCACACTTTGCCCAACTAAGGAACTGAACAAATCACTGCACTTTCCAATATAAGCCAAAGTCAAATGAAATAAGACCTAATCATCTACTCATGCATTAAGTAAGCAGGGCCTTAATTCAAGTACATTAACTTACATATTAATGTATATATGCAGAGCAGTAATGTAGGCTGAGTGGAAAAAGTCAAATAAAGAGAAATAAAAGATAAACTTGGGTGAAACTCAAGAAAATAAGTGATAAAAGAAAGCAGAATCTGTTTCGGTGTAAGTTATGTCCTTGCTGCCTCATTTGCTTTGTCATAAAGATAAATGTTTGTCGTGATGTTAAAATATTTATCATCTGCAATTTAAACTTGTTGGTTCACATTGTATTAGCCATTTAAAATCGGGAAAATGTATTCAGTTTCTTAGAATACAAATTTATGCTGGTTTGTAATGTTTATGAATAAATTGCGGTGTTAAATCGCCTCAACAATTGCCAGTTTGGATTGCTAATTCTCAAGCTTGAGCTGATTTAATAATGTGCAAGGTTTATTCTTGAGCTTGTTTTGACATTTTAGTTCTTTAGTCTGTTCAGAAAGCTCAGGGTCAAAGCTCAGCTCATGTTATGTTCAATTTTGAATACATTTTAAAGGCCTAATAGGGTTTTATTTTCTCCCATGAAGAACAAGAGTTTTCCTTTTCTTGATCTCCGCTAACTAAAACAGTCGTTATGTATCCATTCATTCATTCATTCATTCATTCATTCATTCATTCATTATCCTAACCACTTAGTCCAATGAAGGGTTGCGGGGAAGCTGGAGTCTATCCCAGCAGTCTTTGGGCGAAAGGCAGGGTACATCCTGGACAGCCTGCCAGGCCATCGCAGTCATTATGTATCATAAACTATTTTTCTATGAACATAAGACTTGGTGCGTTTAATGTTGGACCCAAAAACATGGCATTTTAGACACCTTTTTTTTCTGCTGGTTATGTTCTGTGGAACTTTTTTTTACGTTTGACCTTTGTTGCTGTCTAAGGTTTTTGGATTTGGGTGACTGGACAAGATGTCCAATACCAATATTTTACTTTAAATGTTGCTTCTGGCATGTAAGTCTCAGAATTGTAAAGTTGATCATATGAACACTGTGTTCAAGTTTGGGAAAATATAAAATAAATAAATAAACAGACTAGGTTTGAGGTGGAAAAAGAAGTATCCACCTTCCTGACCTTTACAGCTATACATACATCACAGTGACATTGTGACTAACATACTGTCATATAATCAAAATATGCATTCCATAAAAGTAAAGATCATTACTAAAATGTGAAACCCCTGAAAATTCACCTAACAGAAAAACTTATAAACTGTCATATAAGCCAGAACATGTAGATGAGAATCATCGTCAGACATCTTGGATCATGATGTTTGAACACATTGTGCAGCTCGTATAAATTCTTTAGTCTCTCTTAACAATGTGAAGACAATTTTAGACATTCATCTGAATGATCACTTCTATCTACTTGACATTTAGCAAACATAGAATAAGAAAGCAAACCAAACTCCAAGTCTAAGCTTCGCCAAATTCACTAATTCTCAGGCACATAGTTTGTAATGTACTTGTGCTCCTTTTTTTTTTTTTTTTTTTTAACCTCAACATGGTTCTTAATCACTGTGGCTGTATGTTTGAAGTAATTTTCACGCTGTTAGATAAGTTGGTGTGTTTCAGATTTTTTAATTTTAGCATATTGGATCATATCCTGATGTCTTAACTTTTGAGAACTTTGTAATGAGGATTATTTTGTAACAAGTATCAAACTTCAGACACTGCTCTAAATCTGACCATATCTGTTTAAATGTGTGTGTGTGTTTTGTGGTAGCTTGAAAGAGTGGTTCAAAAGCAGAATATCAATACTTGACACTAATAATAGTAACTGTCACTAAAAGTCACTGAAAAACATGTAGTGCTGTAAATCTAAAATGGTATTTTTGACAATATTTTGGTTTATTTATGTGAGTGTGAGCTGTTGCTGTTTTGATGCTGAGCTATACACTTATTTCACGGCAGAAGTCAAAACACATCATGTCTTTTGTTCACTACCCTAAAGTTAATAGATAATATCTATACAATGACCTTGTTGTGTTTCACATCTGATTTTTTTTTTTTTTGTATTTCTTTTTAAAAACTACATATTAATCTTATCATACATGTATAAATAAAAAAAACAAACAAAAAACTAATTCCGCAATTTTTAAAACACAGTAATTACCGCTACATATGCAAAGATACTTTTTGTTTATTGGTGATATTTTGTCTTATCACTATATGTATGATGTTGCCTCATCACTAAGGCAACAATTCACTTGTTTGACAGCTGACAGAAAGGAGTCAGTGGTGGGACAAGCAGCAACGGCCTATCTGTTGTAGTTTGAACCCCCTGGCTGAGAGAGTGTGTGTGTGTGTGTGTGTGTGTGTGTGTGTGTGTGTGTGTGCATTTGTGTTTGTGCATAAATCTAAAAATGGAACTGAAGAAAGAAAAAGAAAAAGAAAAAGAAGTGACCATACTTTGACTCTTCAACCATAACCCTGTTTGTACATTTTAAATAGCTCTCTGTTTTTCCATTTACCATTGCCTTGTCTTAATTACATTTTCATTTTCACAGGATTCACATGCTTGTAAGGTGGAATAATTTCTTTGACATGCACAGTCCATTGTATTTATCTCATGTTATTGTTGCTTAAGTGATATTTTCAAAGGCGTAATATGAAAAGATGAAGGTACACCTTGTTTCAATTCATATTTGGCTCTAATAGTTTGGTTTATGTACTCATCAAAAACAAAATTCAGAAGCTGTTTGTGAAAAACAAAGTATAACAAAATATTCAACAGCTTACAGAACCATCGTTAGCAGTAACAGCCTGAAGTAATGTCAGCGTTTTTCCCATAGACTGTATATAAAAAAGATAGATGGAGCGTCTGTGACGTCACCCATATGTTTCTGAAGAGCTGAATTGAAGCTCAGTGGGCGGTTCATACCATCGCCATCTTGGCAGGGGCATGCGTGTCGTCTCACTCGGAAAATATAAATATGGGCAAAGAGGTGGAGCTGAGAGGGGATTGTGAGCATCATGGTGGATGATTGACATTGAGCAAACTCCCGGCTGCCTGTATCTAAGAGTTTATCAAGCTAACACGGAGTTAACAGGAGCTAACCAGCTAACGAAGGTAAGCAGGCTAAAGCTAAGTCACGTTGTTAAGCGGCTAAAAACCGCGGTTGTTCTACGTTCTTCTGACTTGAAGTGGAAGATTGGTACCTGTCAATCAAACAGACACGCCAATAGATATGCAAAATTTCAAGATTAAATTACTTTTAAATGGGCGAGTTAAAAAAAAATCACACCCCCCACAGTTGTCATAAAGGTAAACCTGACCTATTAAACCGAAAATGGATTCATGAACCAGGCTGTAAACATGTTCATTTCTGCTGTAAAGTTGGCATTTTTAACATGGGAGTCTATGGGGATTTGCTCTGCTTTGGAGCCCCTAGTGGATGAAGGGGGAACTGCAGTTTTATCCACTTTCGCATAGGCTTCACTTTTAACCGCCAGAGGTTGCCGCTTGGTTTTTTCCTTGTCTTCTTGTTTTAAAATTTGTTGTCTTGATCAGTGTCGACATCCTGTTGGAGCAGAGGGTGAGCATGAAAGACGTTTTATTGCTGCCAGTACCAGATGTACAGCAGGAAAGCAGAGGGTCACCTGCTGTTAAAAGGCCAGTGAGGCATAAGCGGCCCTGACTTATGGAGATGAAGTCCTGGAAAAGCCTTTTGTCTTGGTGTAATCTTGTCAGCTAATAAAATTTCCTACATGCAGGAGGGTTTTTGTGGTCAGGCAGTCTGTGCCGGGTTTGTTATCTCTTGAGAGGCTGGTGAGAGCATATGCAAATTACAATGTGCTGCCCTGCTGAGGGACACAGCCGTGCATGTACCTTCTCCTGTGCAAATCTAAACATCAGAGCAAAAATGACGACTCGAGGGGCTTTAATTTGAATAGTTTCTTTAGTGAAGATTGAAACTTTGTCACGAGGAGATACAGACAATTAATCTATAATATGACTAAAGAGTATCTATGCTGTTATTCTAATGTTTGGGTGTAAGAATAACGGTTTGCTGGGCTTCATGTCATATTTTCACACTTATTAATTTTCTTCTCTAAATGCAAAATATAATCTTTATGCTATGTTGGGAACCACTAATTCACCGTACTTGAGTGATTTAAATGTTGCTGAGCTCAACCTTCCTAAGACTTGATGGCACTTCTCCAAGAAGAAACAGGGAGGGGCGGGGGGAGGCAGGGAGGAGGTGTGAACAAACAGTATGCTTGACATGTAGTGAACTCACCCTGGATAACAGACGCTTGCATTGTCTTATATGTGTACACATTTGCATGACAGCAGAAACAACACAGCGTGTCTCTGGTGTGTCGTCGCGAGGCTTGCTTGGTCTTACCTGCTCCCATTTCACAAACACCGTCTATCATCTGTGCTTGTCTGCTGTAATATTTGATCCCTCCTCTTCACAATGGAGATGTTGGAGGCGGAAATTCTCAAATGCTCGACTGTTCTCCTCCCCTCAGGAAGGGCTTGCGTCTCTACACGGCGCCACTGCCTTGCTAAACTCGGCGTGCGTCTTGTTGACATAATTACAGTATCACAACTCGATGTAGCGCCTGCATGTGTGCTGCGAGTTTGCCCTCCCATCTTAACACAAAGCTTAAACACAACGCCCATTCTGTCAAGCCAATCCCCAAGTCAATAGAACATGCTGTCAGAGTGAATACTGCCTGCCAGCCTGTCACACGGCCCCACCAAACACCACAACAGGAGAGAAAGATCTCATCATCTTCGGAGGTCAGGCTAGGACACAACCGTTCTGTAAACAGCTTCTCTTCCAAAACACAAGACAAAAAACATACGGATGTCTTGTGCTGTGATAGATGGGGAAGAAATATAAAAGTGCCATTTCAGAGTCAGCAGAAGTTCGAATTGATGTCAAAGAGCACCGAGGTGTGCTTGAACAATCAAAACACATCTAAGTATGGCTCTTTTTTTTTTTCATTAAATACATCAGGGATTTATTCCAATTTTATGATTCAATAGAAAAAAAAGCCTGCTTAAATTTTCTTTAGTAAAGATGAGGAATGCATCAATATTCCTCATTATTTTATGTATTACGTAATGTAATTATTCATCACTGCCGGAGGGCATAAGGTTTCAGAAATTGGATTTTTTTTTTTTTTTTTTTTTTTCATATTTCTAAAGCAGCTCAATCATAAAACTTTAAAATGTTTTGATAATTAAACAGAACTAAATGCCTCACATATGACAGACACACTGACTGACGGCTGTTTGTCTGCAAGAGATTAAGCGTCATCTTGAGATGTAAAGGAAAAAAAACAAAGGAGCGTAAGACAGGAACACGTCATCTGTCAATTTAAAATGAGCCTCAGTGATCCCCAACAACCCCGACGTCTGCTTGGCCTCATTGTGGCAATAAGTCTCCGCCAACCACCTGGTCAAGCTCTGCGTGTCAGAGAGTCTTATTTATTGTGTGAAAAAGCTGCATATTCCGTGTGTTCATTCTGCACCGGAGAGCTGAAGATATGCCTGTAATTAAAAAAAGGATGGAGTGCTGTGAAAGTGAGATCTCACCTGTCTGCGTAGGTCCCTGGTCTTCTTGGTCATTTTGTCAATGGCTGAGTTCAGCGGGTCACCTTTCTCTTTTCTGCCAGTCTGTGAAAAGGACAAAAAAAGAGCAAAATACTTCCTTAATGCTGTTACATTATTACCCTTTTTTTTTTTTTTTTTTTTTTAAACACTCACTGCACCATGCATCAGAAATGTATAAGTTCATCGTTTTAGAGATTTAACAGACTTTTTCAGAGCAGAACGCTAAAGACAAAAAGACATTTTTTTTCCCATGGGACCATTTGAAAATAACATGTTCACTGGTTAGAGGACAAACATGAGTGAAATTGTAAGGTTACATAGCAACTAGCTATTCTGGCAAGTATCAATTTAGTTGTCGCCAATTTCCCTTTGTGCTGTACTTCCTGTCAACGCCAACTCCGACTGATGGCTTTAGGAGGGTGCAGACTACCACATGCTTCATCTGACACACACAGAGTTGCAAGCTGCTTCTTTTCACTTGACAGTGGGGAGTTTCACTGGGCGAGCGGCACAGCTTCTTAATGCTGCAGGTTCCAATTCTCTCCATTTAACAAGCAGAGCGACCAAACCAGTAGGAGTCACCAAAGGTGACACTGTGACAGGATCTTTCTCCATTTTTCATTCAAAAATATTTCCATTCAATTCACTGAAAAAGCCTGGCCAAGAGGGAGCCTCCACTTTCAGTTGCACTTACAAGCTTTAGTGTTTTTGTTCAGAAACCATGAAGAGAAAGTTATTAGATTTCCAAGTTTATTATCTGATTTGAAATGGCAGCTCGGCCTGAAAGTTAAAAAGACAGCGACAGAGTCTAGAAGTGCACATTTCTGGTTAAGGACCCATGCAGTGCTACTCTGTGCAGAATTTAAGAAAATGACAAAGTGTGTCTTCGTCAATGTAAAGTGGCAAAAAAAAAAAAAAAAAATCCTCATCTCAATCCTCTGAATATTGTGTCCATGAATGGATCTTTGCCAGGAAGAATAAATAAGTTATTACCATAAATATTTTCTTAAATGTTTTTCTACTTTAATGAACACCTTCCTGCATCGAGATTATCCAAATTTTCCACACAGATGTCTCCTGCGACTCGGCGTCCTACTCATCGACACCTCACAACTGTTCAAGCAAAAACAACAAAGGAAAAATAGCTATATTTTTATTTCTATCTCTCTGACTTCCTCTTTTTAAACAAACCTAATAAAGTGAACTAGCAAAAACTGCAGCACTGGAGCCAATAGTTTAAGAAGAATACAGCTTGAAGGTGATAAATGAGCTACGCTTCTGTTGGAACCTCCCTCTCAGGTCCTTTTATTCATCTGCTGCATCACGTCAAACAAAACCAAATGTCACATGTCTTCAAACTGACTGCTTACAAATAATCACCTATTTTAGTTGCAATCTGTCAGGACAACTGAAAAATGATTGGCTCATCACTCTTCTACATACATTTTTCTTTGTTTGTTTCAGAACAGCAAGAGACAAAATACAATCAGATTATTTTTTATCAAATCATATTTTAGGAGAAGAGTCACTATATAAATGCAAAAAAAATAAAAGGTACCAGGATGATATTCGGATTGTAAAAAATAAACACATCCTTTGTCAAAGCAGTACCAGCATGCAAAGTTTACATGATGTTACCAAGTTACCGTCGAGCTGTCCTTTATGAAGGTAAGCAGTTAGTTTCCTTTTACACTTTTGTGAAGAAATGTGGGACACAGAATCCTCTGTCTGCTTCCAGTAAGGGTTTCCTGAGACGCACTAAGTGCTCAGACCTGCAGTAAAGGAACTATTTTGTCTTTATCCTGTTTAATGAAACACTTATCTCTGTGTTGCTGAACTCTTATTCTGTCCTTTCGATAATTGAGTGGAACAGAATACCTCATATCTAAGGGTCACAGCGAACCAAATGAGTCCAAATAAAACACACTTCGAGGTAAAGTCACTCCACAGTTAACACTGCTTTGGTCACTATCAGAAATATGAGCTTTCTCATTCATTTTGAGTACGCTTGTTGTGGCAAACAATGCAACAGAGAGGGGGAGGTGACTGAAGACTACCACTGTGAACTCTGGGCATAATAATGGTGACAACTTTGGTCTTTCACTCACTCAGGAAGCAAACAAACTCTAGCAGCTTCTTTGCCATAATTATGGTGCACCAATCAGTAAGGAGACACTGTGTTTTGGGAGTTCAATGTAAACATGGCCTGTTTACTGCTTTTATGCTTCACAAAAAGGCTTTGTAAAGGTGGGACAACAAATCGTTATCTTCTCATACTTTCCTCATTTCGGATTTGTCACACTCACTGCTCCACATGCGTTCCAAAGTGGGTATGTGCCGTGGAGAATGCTGTGAAAGCACTGCTCATTGAGAAAATCCTGCAGCTACAAAAATGAATACAATTCAACCTTTTTTTTCTTTTTTTCTTCTGCTTTCCTATGGCCGAGGCTCACATGGCATTGTCTGCATAGGAATGTTAAACATTACAGTCAGAATGAATTATTTGTTTCCAGCTGATACTACAGTACGTCACTCCCACTTCTAGTAGCCATCACAAAATGCAGGCTTTTTTTTCCTGTTTTTTTGTGAAGCAATGCACCAAACTGAAAGGAAAAGTACTGGCATGCATGTCTAAAGGTATATCTGAGATTCAGTCCCACATTAAGTGAAAAGTGACAACTACACTGTTTGCATGGTTGTATTTGCAAGTGTAATTCTGACATATACTGATAAAAGCTTTGAGCCAGTTGCTGACTGGCGTAAGGGGAGGAAAGGAAATGGAGATCGCTGTCAGTTAACTTTCATTATGTGACATGCTTCCAAACAAACACTCACGTAATGATTTCCACACCAAACAGGGGGACATGACAACATTAGTCATCATGTTGCCTTAAGAGCCGGATGTGTCATTAAGGCTCCAGAGCAACGCAGAGGATTACAGAGGCTCACCACCCAAAATTCCCATCCAAACATTCACAGATAATGCCCCAACATCAACCACTAAACTTCATTTCAACATGACTTAGGGATTGTGTGGATGGCACTAAAATGTCTCACATATAAACCAAATTAAGTGTGTACGTGTCTGTGTGTGTGTCCCTCCAAAATTGTATTTTTCAGAATTGGAAATCCCAGCTGTTTTATTCTCAAAACTCTTTAATCTGGGTTAAGGAGATTAAATCAGCACAGTGATGTCAAACTAAATGGACAAAAACCTGGAACTGATATGTTTAGCTCCTACTAAGCAGCAGTTATTGCTGCTTATTTATCATTGGCGCCACAGCAGTGTTTTGTATTACAGCTGAATCACTGAAATGAATGTGACCTAGCTTTGACAGCTACCTGAAGTGAAGAAGACCACAGTTTAACTTCAAATAAAAATGTTTCTCTTGTTTTATAACTGCTCCTGGACTTTGAAATATTGATATAATGCATTGGCGATTTGTTGAAAGATGTGTTGCTCATGTTGGGACTTAAAATGCCCAATTAAAACCACTATGCATGATTTCCCCATAATAGAATTTACATACAAAGCTGTCCACAGTGATGAATCATGGGTGAGTCAATGTGTTGGGCTCACACTCTGCTCGGCCGGGTCTGCATTCATATCTTTGGCTTGTATGCATGCGTGTGTGTGTGTGTGTGTGTGTGTGTGTGTGTGTGTTTGTGAGAGAGAGAGAGAGATAGAAATTCTAATAAACAATTCCCATAAACGCGTGTTTGTCTAAAAACCTGCTTGCCTTTTCTGTGTTTTAGCGCAGGTGTGTACTTGCAGTCAAAGCAATTGTATATTCCCCCACCCCCCCCCCATTAAAAGCTCGACAACTCAGCTGGTGGTTGATTCAATTGTTTCCAAAGTAGCATCATTGATTGCTTAGTTTGAGACTGGTGTATAATGGAACGTGCATGTTTGGTTTTCTGGTAAACACGATTCCCCATGGTGCCATGCAGACAATGTTCCCAACTGTCCTTCATCCATTATTTCCAACCCCCTCGTGTGCACTCATTCACTCTCTGTTGGGGGCAGGAAGACAGACGAAGGTGCCTGACAATAAGGATCTGGGGTGTTGGGTAATGGAGGCAGTGGAAGTGGAGTTACTCCGGCCCACTCAGGAGACGGCTGGTAGATGGTGTGTGCTGCTGGGATGTGAGTGGCCTATTCTCTCAGGTCCTCCCGCAGTAAGTGTGTAATTTGCTGGTGCGCTGCAGTGCAATCTGCTTCACTGCATTTCTGACCTTAAAACTCATAATGATGGAATAACACACACGTGTGGAATGATCTGTAGCAGAGCACGGCATTTGGTTTCCTGCATTTTCTTCTCTCCATTTCCATTTTTGAAAAGTAACATAAGAATTGGAGTTAAACTTTTTACATTGTGTCTGTTATTTTTTTCATACTTTTCACTTTCAGACTGTGAAAAATACATTTCTGGCAAGAAAGAAATGAACAGTCAATAAAAAAAAACAAAAAAAACTGAGACAGTGGGACTGGTGAAAGGATGACGAATGAATCTGGTAATTTGTTGGCAATAGCATGACAAATCAAAGAGGTGGACAGATGAATCAAAGGGAACAAAATAGAAGTCAGGTGGAAGGCGAGCATGAAGCATTCTGTCTCATTGTCTCTCAAGATCAATGAGTTAAATGATATCAATTCCGGCTCCGTGTCAATTCAATTAGCCAGGAGTGAGAGGTACAATTACTGTCCAATGTGGTTACACTGTCTGTGGCAGGCTTAAAGAGGCAAGGCAAGCAGATAACAAGAGAGTGAGAAAGTGTTTGTGTGCGTGTTTGAGTGGGGAGTGTGTGACGATAACATTGGTAACATGTTGGTCGGGTTACCAGTTGATAATGGGTACCCAGATCCTCATTAAGATACGTTGTGCTCCCTCTGCTGTGGGGCCACAGATAGGCCAATTTGACTTGTTCTCATTAAGTGCAACTTAGAGAGGTGCAGCGGCGGCTATCAGCAAGTGTGATTACAGGATACCCAAAAAGAAAACACCACAATGCCTGCAGTGAGGAGAGAAGCTGCCAGACCAGTGTTTTGGATTAGAATTTCTGTTTTCTCATTTTCCAAATGATGGCAGAGAAACACAAAACATGCAACAGAATATTCAAGTCATGCCAAATTACCAAATGTATTGCACAGCACAATGCACAAAACGGATCAGAGATATACAATACAAGGTCAGGTAGGTGGAAAGCCTGTATGCCTTTTTGGTTTTTCATTCAGCTTGTAATATGCGTCTGGTTTTATGCTGGGTCATGCAGTAGAAGGGGGTAACCCAGACACCGTCTATCATGAGCCTAACACACTCAGACAAACACACATCCACTCTTATTTTCACAGCAGAGGTATTTTACAGACAACAGTTCACTTGCAGAGCTTTAAAATAAAAGCAAAACTAGAGCATCATGTGTTATTCACATCGATAATGCAAGGTTGTCTCCAAAGTAACCTGTTCGTATTTATTCTCAAGGAAAAAGAAAACACTAACAAGCAATTATACTGCACAGCTGTTGTCATTGACCTGGAGTTTGTGATTTTAATGAAGAATCTTTCCTGTGCAGACTGGATGTTAAGCTTCATTTTCTGTCAAGACGGAAAAGGGGTGAGTATGACAATATATTTGCTAGTTTTTTCAGGTTTTCGCAAACATGTCTAGAAATACTCCCGGTATGCTAATATGAACATGTAGATTTCAAAAGGAAATCATGTAATAAAAATGGGATTTTTAATAAAGATGTATCAAAACATCTTTTTTATGTCTTTTTTTCTTCTGTAAAAACCCACAGTCTGTGTGAATGTTTTTGGAGGGTGGAAGGAAGTGGCGTCCCTGCAGAAAAACCTTGCATACATAGGGAGAACATGCAAACCCCACACAGAAAGGCCACTTTTCAAACCTCCCTCCCAGCCGGGCTTCTTGCTGTGTGGTCATATTGCTAACCGCTACGCCACCATGCCTTTTATACACCTCTGCTGCTGAAACTTTCAAAAGTTTTTCACTGAGCACTCAGACTAAATATTAATCAATTAAGCAAAATTACAAAACATGACCATGATCGGGGTGAAAAGTAAAATGTTTAAAATCCAAAAAAAACAACCCAGAGCTGATCTGAAAAGATCATGCTGAGGTTGTGATATTAGTCTTCCAGGTACAGATCAGTGAGCAGCCCTTCACAGCAGAAATTGCTCTTGGCACCAACCCAACATGTTTGTTTTTGTTTTGTTTTTTTGCACTTAAAAGTCTGAAAACTTTCCAGGGCTTACCCATTTATGCAGAACATATAAAAAGGAACACACTGTACTAAAGACTTGCTCCGACAGACGAAGAAACGAGCCGGATTCTATGCATGTTCCAGCTTTTAAGACATGTATACAAGTCTCACCACCATTTCTCTTTAATGAGGTTTAATGATGGCGGTAATGACCTAAGACACTGGCTCTCAGTCCTTGAATCCTTTGAGCATTACATATTATTCATTCCCCTTTATGTTTCACTAATTGTCCACATCAGTTACAATTTTAAGGAGGGTCTACAGGAAGCTTGGGCGGCCTACACAATTACAAACACATTAGCAACAAAGGTTAAATAGGTCTAACTAAAAAGCTTTGGTTGCACTCATTTGATATTAATCATTAAATAAAGTGCATTTTATTATGGCCCCTAATGAGTGCCCAGTGATTCTTTGTTACCATACTTGCTAACAAGAAGTAAACAATTAAGTATTGGACCATTTGATCAATTGTAGATGCACACATGGGCGGGCGCATGCCATGTATGCAACTCTGAGACCTAAAAGATTTCTGCTACTGTAAACTAAATATGCAAAGCTTCAGGACAGCCAGTCTCCCATGTGTAGCTTATATGAAGCCTTCTTGTTTATTTTCAGCACACACAGACATGGCCGTAGTATCTGCGGCAGTGCTCTTTAAGCCTGGTAGTCTCATGTCAGATAGCGTTAATGCTGCCTGGCGCTGCCTGAGGAGGGGCCAGAGTGCCTTCGGCCACAAGCCCTCTTACGTTTTAATGGCTGAAGCCGTTTACTTACTCTTCTCATTACACGGGCTCGTGTTTAGTCTGTGGGCACGTTGCTGGCAGTCAGTATCAGTAGTCAAGCGGGTGAGGGATGAAAGAGAGCATCTGCCTTATAATCGAAGACATCTTAAGGTTTGAAATAAGCAGTTTGTATTGGGTGAAGCAAATATAGCCATAAAGACTTCATGCTTGGATGAATGGGTGAAGACGATATTGTAACACACAAAAAAATAAAACTCCAAATCTATACATGCATGTTTGAGTGGTACCCAGTAGAAAACAAATTAAGATCAATGCCATGATATATAGGACATGGACGCTTGGCACAATGGTTGATATAAAAACCATTAAGATTTTATCATCCCTTCCCCTCATTTGAACTCGGTGTCATGACACCATGACACTCTAAGCTATCATCCTCACTTTTTTTTCCTTCTTAATGCCGAATGGAAATATCCCGATTTAGCCTGGAAAAATCAAGGCATGCCAGGGATGGAGCCTGCACAGAACAAACTTAGGGAATGTTCAGGATGTCTACAAACTGCTTGTCTCATTGTTAAAAGTGTCTCAGAGTTGATGTCTCAAAAGAGACGAAGATGAGGAGCTGCTACTCTGTTCCTGCTGCACGTATGAAGAAAGACGAGAAGCAGTAACAGAATGAGGAGGGTTAAATACTAAGCATGTTGGGCAGTAAGCCAAGGTTTAGGTGCACAGTTTCAGGAGAATAGGAGGAGGAGGTGAGGGGAAATGTCTGGTTATCAGACAGAGGAGGGGGTGGGGGGGAGAGAGAGAGAGAGAGAGAGAGAGAGTAAGCCGCGAATAAAAAAGTCTAGTCCTGCTGCAGCAGTATGGGGAGCTAGAGCAATGCTGCCTGCAGCCTCCCTGAACTGAATAGCAAGTAGTTTGCGAGGGAGGGACTGAAGGAAGGGCAGCGGGAGAGAAGAGAAGCGAGGGAGGGAGAGGCTGAGAATAGGTTACAGAGGGTGAGAAAATGAGAGAGCAGTGTGATATCTGTGAGAGCAGAGGCTGTGGTGTAGAGAGAGAGAGAAAAAAAAAAGTGAGTCAATGGGGTGAGAGGGAGGTTTGAGTATCATTGATGTACTTTTGTTTCACTGCAGAGCTGAAAAAGTCGATTTATCACACACACTTTCCAATACGTACATGCATTACTATGACACGGCTGTCTGTGAGACTGGTTTTGAACAGACTGGGGCTTCCGTACTGGTCAGACAGAGGACTAAAATACCCGACAGACAGCTACCTGTTCCAAAACCTGCTTTTAATATCAAACAACATAATCTCATCATGCCATCTTTCCTCAATCACATCATGCCGTTCTCCACCTCCATGCAGCGATTCAGACAAAATCCTGACATGTTATGAATAAAGAAAGCCCCAAACGGATACGAACTTTGACAGGTTCATTTACCGAGTACCTTTAAAATGATGTTGACAGCTGATGTCTAAACAACAAACATTGTACATTTAATTCATCTTATCTGTAGCCAAAACATGACTGAATAGTTATTGCTTCTAGTTAAAAAAAAAAAAAAAAAAAAAAAGCAAATTCCCAGAGAGGGAGACAGACGGTATTCAGACATCCTCCACCTGCAGACTTGCCTTAAGAGTCAAACCCATCGCTTGGTTTGACCTTTTAGCTATGCTGCTGATCACAAGTACGTGGGGAAGCTCTAGAAGCCTAAAATGACTGATGAGAACAAAGGGTTTTTGAGACACAGATGCATTTCAGTCCCACTCCATCTTTCACTGACTGCTTCTCGCAAATTATATTTAATGGGAAGGAGGAAAAGGAGGAGGCCCTGACACTGGCAGGCAGCAAACAATAACTCCAAATAACACCGAACATGTGACCAGAAGGAGCTCTACTGAGCCGCGCGCTAGCAATGTAAAGGTGGGAGTTTCAGAGGAATAAATGTGCTTTTTTTTTTTTTTTATTATGATGATGATGATGATGATGATGATACAAGCCGCTTGTCTGGGTGGGTCGCCTTCTTTTTGTTTTAGGTAGAACTAATCAGGGATTAGGGATAGTCTGGATAAACTGAGAATACATGAAGCCAACTGTAGATCAGTTGCTAATGCGAGTCTGATCACATTACCGTCGTGGATGTCTGGTGTGTCACTGTGTACTCAGATATGTACAGATACACTGTATAGAACTGCAGGGTGTTTCCTTGCTCTAATGATTCAGGATACAAAGACTTCAAAGACTGGTGGAGCTGGCTGGACTGGTGGAATGATTATGTCTCCCACTGTCCTTTCATGTGGGCTTTGTCAGTCCATCCAGGCAGCAGCTCCAGCTACTAACAGAGTTGCTGCTGCTAATAGTTGTGAGGAATCAGAAGCAGTAAAGCCCCAGAATCTGTGGACGTGGTGTGAAAGCACTGCGTGGGGATGGATCAGGGCATGGGACTTACTGTCATGGTGGGTGTTTGGGGATTGATGTCTTTTCAAAGGACAGCCATTCTCTTTCTAAGGCCGACTTACAAAATGCATTCCTACGGCAGTCCCAGCTGTTGCGGCACACGCGGTATTTGCAGGAAATGACACGCAGACATCACCCTTGAAAAAATATTGGCCGTCGTTTATCAACCCGTCTTGGAAACGACGCAGATTCAAACGCTCGCTGAGACATATGAAGCTCTCGACGGCTGATTTATTAAACTGTCGCGCGTCTAAATGAGCTCTGATTTGATCACAGACTGATGAATTGATTCAGCTGTGGAAACAAGGACATGCAGTCTCTGCCTCCTATTTACATTTACTGGATCCCAGTTTAGTTTTAGCAACCCTTGACCTTCCATAGAGGAAACCCAGTGATGCTACAGGGTTTGCTATAGATTAAACCATACTGTGGACCAACGCAACGCTGTATCACTCATATAAAAAAAGGTATTGGAAGTGAATTCAGTGTTCTCAGAGCAAAGGTGATGGCTGGGTAACATATAACAGATAACAATTTTACAACACAAGTAAATATATTGTCCATTTAATTTTATTCTCCATAAATCTAAATCAACAAACAAGGATAAAAGAACGAACGCAGAAGGACGGGCAAGTTATTTTCATAAAACAACTTTATGAGGATTTAACAACGTGTTTGCAAAACCTTGCCCTTTACAACGCGTGTTCCGCCTGGTAATAAGTTAGGGGCCGGTCCAGGAGCATCGAAACAGTGTGGCATCTGGGATTTGTGTGCCCATGGGCTGGCCAGCCTTATTTTCAATACGGAGACAGGGTCAGGTCTCTGTTGCGGGTTATGATCTTAATTATGCAAGGCCCATCTGGCGCAGGTGGGCAGATGCACGAGGCTGTAACTGATACAGGAATGACAAGCTGAATCGTGTCAATACTAGGTCAACTTGTACAGAGCGGTGCCGATAGTTAATGCAAACGGTGCGTTGTCAACCTGGCTAGACTGAGATAAAAGTGTTTGACATAATGCTAAGGAGCTCCTAAATCCTTATTGTGCACCAGAGAAAAGCTCACCAATTGAAGGGCAAAAGAACTGACCTCATAACTATGCCAAGACCACTGGTGGTAGGAGATTTAAAAGTGAATAAATGGATCATTTTAGGCGAACATGACCAGACGCGTAGGGTGCAGATTAAAACAGTGTTCCTAAATGAAGACTTAAAAGCTATGAATGTTTCCCACTGTCCACACTGAAGTAGTTTAGTTTCTCAAGTTCATTTATTCATAAACAAAAGGGGGGGGGGGGGGGGGTTGATTCAGGTCCAAATTTCTAGATTTCTATAGCTGGCATGACTGTGGTAGAGAAACGAATCATGCACAACAATTTTCAGCAGTCCGACGCCGAGCACAATGCCTCCACATAAACGGGAGAGAGGAAGTGGGGCTGAGAATTTTTCCTCATCAGAGGATTTAGCTGCCATTGTCTGCAGACAGAGAGAGCACTCTGCATTTTAATCAAGGGGGTGCAGTTCTGAATCCAGTTGTCTTATGATCCGACGGCATTCGTGTTTTTCTGCTCTTACCGAGCAGGGCTGGGGGACATGTCATCATCCAGTCCTGCACTGCGCTTCAGAGATCTGCAGTGCTGACTGGATTCTAGTCATCTGTGCATTGTGGTGATAAAAAGCTTCCAGGAGATCACCTCAGCCTGGACGGTAATGATAACTTGGGGCATTGACGACATGTGTGTGATTCTATCTGCAAAACAATCTGGACAATTTTAAGAAATTGTTACATTAAAGACTGTCCAATCAGGTGCATAAACATGCTGCACAAAAGCTGGACTAATTCTACCAAGGCAAAGGATCAGATTGTATCCATTACAGCAGGGATATGCTGTTTGGAATGGGTAATCTCTGTTTAAGCAGAAAAAGAGTGTAAGACCTACATCTTTGTCATGAAAGTCTGGAAGTCAAAGTCTGTGAGAAGTCAGGCCAACCTTGTCCTATTATCACAGATCCAGGACAGTCAGGACCCTCCAGATAAGAGATGCAAACACTGCCGACTGTCTAGACAAAAAGATCCTGAGAATGTCAAAGAAGATATTAAATATGCAATACAACACTTCCGGCATATCAAATAGTAAAAGTCTAATTTGAGTTGTGAAATACTGAAGAATGAGTTCACCTATGCAGAGCCGCTGCAAAGATCCCACTAAAACAAGAACATCCACATCAGTAGTCATGTATAACAAATGTCCTTACTGCTATTTTGGATGTGTGGCACTGGGGTATGACTGAAAATACTCTGTAAACATGCACAAGCTTCTAACAGGCTCGCAGCAGAATTAATCATAAATGAAAGGTAATAGTCGCAACAGCTGGAAAATACTGTGTAAATAAAAGTCATATGCATCAACAGGACAGTGTCCATATGCACCGAATGTATATTTCAGCCTTTGGGATGCTTAAGGTCGACCCACTTTAGTAGTCAGACAGGAGTCATGCTGAAATGGAAGCAGCAGGAGAAAATTAATAGATTGCTTCCGACTTGCTAGTCAAACAATGTAAAAATATATAAATAAGTACGCCAACTGGTGGCGTCTTAGCAAGGATTGTGTTCTAGTTTTGCCATCTGAACTTTAATCCATGACACGGATTTTCTCATGTTTGTCATAAATCATGAGATGCATCCATGGAATGCTTAGGAGACTTACCCCCACCCCCCACCCACACACACACACACACACACACACACAATGCATGTTAGTTAGGAATTAAACCTCCATTGCCCTTAGTTGGGGCACTGCCTGTGAAGTGAAGACCTCACAGGGATTAATAAAGGTCAACTTTCATCATTTCTGCTGTCATAAAAAAATAAGGGTTTGTGGGGATTCCCTCAGTGGCGAGAACAGACATCCCTCCTTCAGATTAAATTCTAGGTGAGAGAGACACAAAGCGTGTGTAGGATCTATAAAGCACAGTGTAGTGTGTTTTTATTACTGGGACAGATATGGATACTGTGCAGAACACAGCCAGTATGTCACAGACCAGGTTAAACTGGTGTGTAACATACAGACCGATCTGACGGCCGTTGTGTTGCCATCATTGCTGAGGTGACAGGACCTGCTATCTGTTGACATGGACATCAGTACGGATACCTGGACAGATGTTTTAGACAGGTGTTTCTGTTAAGTGATGAGGTTTTGTTATCTAAAGATCTTAAATGGTGTTTTTTGTTACAAAGCATCAGTGCATTAATGTAAACTGGGATTCATCTGCTACAAATGGATTTTCATAACTGAATATCTACATTGGAAGATAAAATGTAAATTTGGTCACATTTTTGCTGTTTTGTTATAATTCATTCAGGACAACATGTATGTGATCTGTTTGTTTTACTGTCTTTTTTTTTTTTCCATTTCTGGTCACAAAATTGCCCCAGAAAAAAAAAAACAAAAAACAAAAACCCCGACATATTTCACAATGTCTCCATAGTAATTATCTCAGCAACATTGCAGCCTTTTGGTTTCTTAGCCTGTTAGCATAAACTAGCATAACAAATGTTACTCATTGTGTTACGGTAAACTGGGCGGCAACATAGATACACACAATTTGGTGTCAGCTTGACGGCTGTTCATCAAAGTTTACCGTGTTTTTTGTAGTTGAGAATAAAATCCAGTGTTTCCACTGCTGTAACCACGTCATTTCTCCTCTGCTCTCTGTATGACTGCCGTTTCGCCCCAATGTGAACACACAGCCATCAGCAGACAAACAGTGTCAACTACTGTCCCCTTGGTGTCACACAGACAGACACAGGCAGCTGTAATCTCCACCAAGCCATCTTCACATTTAAGATTTCATAACCACAACGAAAGTTTTCCACTTCTTCTCAAAACAGCCATGAACAGCAAATCCTTCCAGATTTTTTTAGGCATTCTGGCATTCAGATATTCATCTGTTGTCGTCTAACATGCACAGAAATGCCACCTCAGCAATGGTGGAGGGTCTACGGCTGATGTACATTAATATTTAAAAAAAAAAAAAAAAAAATCCTAAAGATTGCAATTTCTGACTCGTTCACAGGTTTATTGATCGTTTTATTCTTGATTTAATAGTTTACTAGCTGAAGGAAGTATTAAGAAACGTTGAGCAGCTTGTCACATTGACTTAACATACGACCATGTCCATGCAAACGTCAATAAAAACTATGCACACAGCTGCACAAAGGTAGGCACACTCAGTTAACGCAGTGCATGATTATACCGAGCTGCTGTCACTGTAATTTCATCAAATGCTATAGAGTTTATCTAACCTCTCCCCGTGTGATCCTGGTTGATTTATACGTTTCTTGTGAGGGAAAGTAAAACTTCATTTCCGTCACTATGATCTCCACTTTCACCCAAAAGGCCTTAAACATGAAAAAGCATCACTGTCGCCAGTATTGTTTGTTACTGCATGGTTGACGTGTTCCATCACAGCGATCAGCACAACACATGTACATCATGCTGAGAAAACTCAGGCTGCATTTTTATCTGTTTGAGCAGTTCCTAGTTGGGCAGACATCACACCTGGGGCATATGATTCTGTATTTACACTGCTTTACTAGTTTGACAATCTGTGGGGAATAACAGTTGACAAGTAGAAAAGAGGCTTTTCTCCAGCCTGCCCAATCCTCAGGTCTGAGGATGTTTATTCAATTTGTGTGGGGAGAGGAGGAGGTAATCAGTAAGTTCTTGCAGTATTTGTAAAATAAGCCCTCTTTATACTTTCATTGTGTTTTTTCAGGGAAATGTTTGGATTCGCAAATGCTCAGCTAAATCAAAAATATGACATTGACCCTCACATGTACACAGTGTGATAGGATATTTACCTGGTTTTGGGAAGATAAATCAGTTTTTATACATTATGAGATTCTGCTTTGAGTTTTTCTGTGGCTCCATTGTGTATCCCTGTGACAGAGAACCAGCGTGCATCACACCAGCTAAAGAAAGGGGGGAAACTAAAGGGGACTTCAGATCACATACTCTGATCCTGCTGTGACATGACAAAATGCCTTCCATGAAACAAAGCTATGATGCGACAGGATGATATCATACACTGTGGCACATCATACATCAGAGAATAGCATTTTGCCAAGCATGATAGGAAAATGAAAGCCTTTCAGACAAAGCAATCTCTTATTTCTCATTGTTTTATATTAGATCTATAAATTATGATGACAAAATGATCTAATAAAAAATTATGTAATCAGTCCTACTATCTAGAATATTGATTATAAACTCCCTATATAGTTTATATATCTGTATATAATACTCTTGTTCAGACTGTTTTTTTTTTTTGTTTGTTTTTTTAATTATCTTGACTTTTCAAAAATGGGATTCTTAATTTAACATGTTTCTAAAAACCAGAATTTTTACTTTCTCTTTGTTTAAAAAAAAAAAAACAAAAAAAAAAAACATATATTAAGTATAGCACAGCAAAAAAAAGTCTGAAACTTGGAAATAAACACCTTAGACGAGTGTTGTGCTTTAAAGGATCAGAGTCTATGCAGTATAAATTTCATGATGCTTCTACATTTTAGTTGGAAGGCCATGAAACGTGTCACTATGAAGCTGTGCCTTTTGCTGTTTTTTTGTGTTTGCATCGGTGAAGCTGAGTGGTTAATGCATGCATTCATTGATTTTTGGAAGATCAAATGGTTTAGGTGAGCATTAAAAAGAAGCTAATGGTGTAAACAGAAAAGCTTCACTGGTATATAAAACCAAAAAAAAGTCTGTGAACCCGTGTGTGTGTGTGTGTGTGTGTGTGTGTGTGTGTGTGTGTGTGTGTGTGTGTATCTTGAGGTCAGTGTAAAGTTTAACATGATGAATTTGTACTTTTAAGACAATTTTGGCAAACCTGGGTCACCCCCAACAGTGTCTGTAATGAAATCCTGTTTTTCATACATCATGAACTAATTACTATCAAGGTCAGTCGTCAGTAAATGGAATCCGAGCTTTCAGTGTACATCAACACCTGTGGTGCTGACACTGGATAAGCTGCAGGGAAGTTCTTGGCATTTGTCCATTGTCCAGATTTTTATCCATTTTTTTTGATGGCTTGTTTTTAAACATACCCCACATTAAAGGTACAGTCTGTGACTAATTTGGCTTTTTATTAGCAAAAATCATGTATTGCTTTCATAAATATGTGTCATGCTTTTCTTCTTGGGCTGACTTTCCTGGCTTGGTGGTGGCTGATTTCCCTGGTTTCCATTTCTTAACAACCTTGGTAAGTGGTTGTATGTTAGTTTTTAGTTTAATGTTTGAAGATAAAGCGTTTCTAAATATGGATGTGTTAAATAATACTTCACTGCTTTATATTTGGACAAATTTTACACCAGAGGATAATCATATGGAAAATATTTGTGTTAAATAGGAGAAACTACTATATCAACTCCTGACAAACGTGGTTCTGATAAAAAAGGAAAAAATCCACAGCCATTATGTATTTAAATACATCATACTTTAATCCTTAACTCAAATATTAAAATCCAATCAGATGAAATTTTCACAAACATTTAATTTTTTTTTAGTTTAAAAGGCACTACCTTTAACTTGTGTTCATGAGGCAGCTGATGTGGCATCTACGTATTAATGTCTATGGTGCCACATCTATAATTGCAGTTTTCTTTAAAAGTAGAGGACCATCCATACTCTTTTCCCCGTGTGAGGAACGAAGAAAAATAGGCAAGAAAAGTTGAATAAATGGTAACTAAAACAAAAAGGAGAGTCTACATTTGCATAGCATTTACCAGATGGAGACAACCCATCAGGGAGACGGGCTTCAAAACTTATACGTAGGTTGCAGCTTTTAGCTGGACAGGTAATCTAACAGTGAAGTTAGTAATTCTCACACTCTGAGGCTTTAAGTTGTTGCAGCAAATCAAACAAGGTCTTTTACAACTACTCTCAAAGCATAAGCTGAAAAGGAATACTGTATCTTTAACTGTTTATTCTTATTTAAGGTCGATAAAAGAGGGGGGAAGAAATTACATACAAAATAACTGAGTTTCTGATCTGTCTAATATATTTCTGAAAGAAACCGAAAGTTTGGTCATTTTTAAAGTAAGAAAAAAAAAAATAAATGTTTCAAAATGTTTTACAGTGCTTTAAAAATCCATTGGACTAAAAAAAAAATAAAATAAGGAAAGTAACAGATTATTCAACCACTGCTGATGCTAAAATTCCAAGGACGGGAAGAAATAATGCAAAAAATGTCTTCACTTGCATCCTCACTGAGTCCTTGTCACTACAAACTCAGATGGTGCTCTCTCCATTTCAGTCTGACTTTATGAATACACATCAAGTTAAACAAGTTAGCTGGATAATCTCTGCTTTTATCCATTGCATTCACTGTGTTGTACCCATGTGAAAGTATTCCAGGAATATCTGAGGTCACAAGAAATTAACTACCATCCAGACAGAAACTCAATTTGTCTGCTGAAGTGATGAACTCTCACTAGATGTCTCAGTGATTGCTGGTGTTTCCGCTCTAACAAGTAAAGTGCGGAAGTCGAGGCAATGAGCATTGACTTCAGTCTAGTGAAGTGAGACCGCACTTTTTAACATTTGATTTTCTCCGTTACTGCCACTGAGAGCGGGGTCTCGGTGTGCGAGTGCTGCACGGCGCTGCAGCGTGTGACAGAAAAGCAACCCCTGCCACTCAGATACAGCGGGTGAAAGAGAAAGACTGTCACTTTTTGAAAGAATCAAGTCGGAGCCAATGCGAAATAAACACGCAATCTTTTGAAATGTTGACACCACACCACAAACACAGCTTCACAGGAGATTTAGCAGTCAAATCCCTAAATAAAATGCACTGAGCTGTGACTGTCACATAAGCCTGTGTGGCTATCGATGTCCACCTGTCTGTGGTTACAGCAAATTTCTCATGTTTTAGTATCATCTTATTGTCTTTATGTGAGGTGTCACACTATTATGCAATGTGTGTTGAGGCTGCACTGCGACTTCAAATCTTATATTGTGGTTCCAGTTCTGTCTTAATGTTCTCCCGAAGCAAAACCGCATTTCTAATCCTGTGTTTCTTCATCCCGTCAGAATTAGTATTGCTGCAATACTGTGGCAACAGCTCTGCTGTAGCTGACATTACTGGATGGCAGGAAGGCTCCATAGATCCCTCTTTTTTCTTTCTTTTTTTAAAAAGCTTAGTTTACATGGACATTAAATCTAACTGATGCCAAAGTGCATTCTAATGGGTAAGAAAGTCTACTACAGAGTCCGATGCATATATCTGTACAGAACATGGTTAAAATAAAAAAAAAATAAAAAAAGATATAATTTCCTCAAACTAAACAACATTCAACCAATGTTTGAACAGATGTTTGAATGTGGAATAAAAAATTGACTGCAAATGACATCTGATTTAAATTCCCGGGAATCAAACAGGTTATTTAAGTCAACCAAAGAGTGGGACCAAGTTAAAGTTAAAACAATGACGGCAATGCATAACAACTTTTAAAAAAAAAAGTCAAATAAATATAATAGCTGTCTGAATGGTGACATTCTCATCATGATGGAAGAGAAGAAATTGTTCTGAACAAATGATTTATGGCAGGTTTTCCATGTATCCCTGTTCCAACAAACCTGACTCAAACGAATCGTCATTGTGCAGAACTTCACTGGTTGTTGGATCCATTTAATGGAAGTCAACTATGTTGGAACAGGGATCCGTAGAAAACCTGCAGGACAGCGACCCTCAAGGTCCGACTTTGGACACCACTGATTTAAAGTGGTGAGGACAGCCCTAAACTAAGATGGAACAGTCTATTGTTGCATTACGGCACTAGTGGTTCTAGTTTAAAGCGTAGTCTTCAGACTTTTGGCAGCAACTCGCTGGACAACCTTAACTCTCTGGCTAAAGTGTAGAAAAAAGCAGTTTGGCAAGGTGAGGTGGCAATAACGCAGAGGGATTTAAAGTCAGCAGTAACATGTACGGCTAACATGATTCCACAATCTACTTAAAGCCTGTTACATACTACACGAGACGCAAGAACTGAGTTCTTGTTCTCGAGGCTGCAAGAACAAGAAAAAACGTCTTGTTCGGCAGGTCCATACATACTCCACGAGAAGCACGTCTGCAGCGGGGAGGGGTCACTGCGGGGGGCAGATGTCTGCTTTATGTGCAATGAACCCGGTTGTTACCTCCACCGAGGAGGTTGTTTTCCCCGGCGTCTTTTTGCTTAAGATAACTTAAAAGGTTACGGAGGGATTTTATAAATATTTCACTAGTTATTGCAAATGTAAAAATGAAGAACTGATTAAATTCTGGTGGTGATCAGGATCACCGTTTGGATCCAGAAATGTTTTAAAAGGATTCTTAAACATTGTGCTTGGCGGAGGTTTCCGCTCTCCGAGTTTCTAGTTTCATATTTAACGAGCAGCTTCGTCCGCGGCAGGGCGGGTTGTGCACGCGGCTGGGTCCAAGTGTTTTAATGCCACATGTAAAAATGTTCGTACTTTCTCACCACCTCGATCAGCTGTTTTAGCAAAACAATCCGTTTTGCCGGCAACAGCAAACACACGGAAGCAGCAACTCCGCTTCATGCTTTCTCTGTGTTAACGACGCCCACCTCCAATGTCCGACCAATCACACGATACTTCTCGCAGCCCTGCAAGAAAAATGTTCTGCCACCCCGGTGTGTCAAGAACTGTCCTCAAACACGTCCGCGAGAACAAAATGACGTCATTTTCTTCTCGGAGCCTCGAGAACAAGAAAAAAGTTCTTGCTTCTCGTGGAGTATGTAACAGGCTTAACTCATCAGTAGAGCTTTGTCCCATCACTCAGACTTCCAACACCATCCATCATTCCAGCTCCAACATCAGCAAAACGGAGACCTACTATGGAATATTTCTGCACAGCTTATAGCACGAACGGCCCCTCAAAATATACGTATCATAAAAGGGTAAAAGAGATAAAACTGTTCAGTATGTGTGTGTGTGTGTTTGTGTATATAATTTTATTTGTCACAATAAACAACAGAATGATGCAATGTGCTTTAGAAACATTAAAACATTACAAAATAAGCATAATTATTGGGTGCATTGAAGGACCATAGACTATAAAAATCATGAACAATTTCAGCTTTAAGAATCAAAATAAACTGAAAAGAAAAAAAAAACAAAACAGAATACTACAAATAAAAACGACCGCGCTGCAGCTGAGAACAGGTGGCTCTTTAACCTGTGCGTTTAAGCTAAACTACGGCTTGCTAGGATTATTTCCAGACATGTGGAGCATCAGAGCTGAAAGCAGCATCTCCATGTCACGTTCTGACTCTGGAAACTGATAAAAGTCCAGATCCAGATGACCTAAGAGGTCTGGTAGGTTTATACTGGGACAAGAGGTCTCTGATGCATTTTGCTCCCAAACCATTGAGAGCTTTATAAACCAGCAACTTGATCTTAAAGTCCACCCTCTGAAGGAACAGGCAGCTGATGTAAGGACCTCAGAACTGGACTGATGTGATGCACTTTCTTATACATATAAATAAACATTCAACTTTTGAATGAAATTTACAGAAAACACAAGAAGTTGATGCAATATAGTGAATGCAGGACATTTCAGCAGAATCATGTTGTGATCATTCCTTCATCTCAAACCATTTACTGAAATTAAATCTGACAACACAAAATGTCAAGGACCTTGTTACAGAACAGCATGTTGGATAATAAGGGACTTATGTGTGTGTTTAATGCTTAAAGAGGGTCAAATTAAGTTCAGCAACAAAAATTATATTTTACTTTAGGTTCATTCTGACATCACAGTAAAAGTCCAACAACCCTATTATTATGAGCATTGTGTGTGTGTTATCATATAGCATGACATTACAGATATATTATTTAGTTTTTTACATTTCACGTTAAAGTACATGATTTGAAATATTTCTCATTTAAGGCCCTTTTATGATTTTTATCCCTTCCTTGCTGCTCTCAAACGGAGATTCATGCCGAGTTCCAGGTGTTCTGCACCAACCTTACAAGAGTGATACAAGGAACGAGTGTGCACAGTATTTTCAGACTACGTTTACAAGTGTTTCAGGCTTTTGCATCACAGACTCCTGTTTGCTGCATTCTGCTCTGCTTCATCACAAACATGAGAAAGGTCCGCGGACACATGAAGGATGTGGCGCCGTGTTTGGCTCTGGATGAGGCAATAGGCCAGACTCCACAAGGTTTTATCAAAAGTGGGGGCATGTCACTCCTGAGAGCTGGGTTTTGAAAATGGGCATGGTGGCTCTGACTGGGAATTTTGTGTCATCTGACAGCTGAACAAAGTTCCCCTGGCTGACAGAAAATAGTCACAAACATTGTTTGATGTGGTCTCTGAAGCCAAAAACATTAGAGCCAAAAGCACAAATGACTGTAGAGAGACAAAAACAAAAAATAATGAAATGTGTAATTTAGTTAAATACTGTGTACAGATATAAAAAATAATAATCCACGCACCAACCTGCCAAATGTGGGCAGAAAATACTACCAGCTGCAGAGGTGGGAGAAGAATTCGGATTGAGCTTCTGTGTAAAAGCTTGTCCAGTGCCGACTGGGTGACTGCTCTGTGTTGTGACATGTCAGAAGCACGGTGCCTGTCTCCCTCAATGGGGAGCACCTTACTTTCAACATAGCTGGAAGCCATTTAGAAATTTACCAATTCTCTGCGTCATCCTCACACAGATGAATACACACAGCTGTGCTGCAACCGATCCGAATTCCCCGCTCCTAGACACAGGCCAACACAAATATATGGTGATCATCACTCCTGTAATTCGTCTAATTTTATGTATATCAGTTTTATAAAAATCTATCTGGAAAAATTGTAGGCATAATACTCCATGATTGACAAGCAAAACAGAGGATGTTGTAACCTCATTTCCAGTGACAGCTGTCACACACTTCCAGTGACAACTTTATGCTACAATGACCTCAAGATGGACCTTATTAGGTGCAAATATGAAATATTCACACACTTTGTGGGAAAGTGGTTGGTGTCAGCAAAAGGCTACGAAGGGAGGGGAAAAAAAAGAGACTTGTTGGGAAGTGAGAATATCATGCGGAATAAAATTCAGTTTGTCACAGGAGCAACGAGGATGGACAGCAATAAGGAATTAATTAGCACTGCACAGTTCGCTGCTCAGGTATCACACCAAACTAACATCGGGAGGCAATTGTGCTTTACTTTAGTCCATCTAAATAGTGCTAATTAATATTAATGCATACTTTATCTCTGACACAGTTTTACAGCTTTAGTCATTTAAATTTTGGATTTAAAATATCCAAAATATTATTTAATACAATAATCACTTGCAAATAATTACTATTGCACCCAGTTTTTAACCTTCTTGGTGTGCAAGGTCTCTGAAAAATTACCTCCATATGTTGATCAATAGCTCTTTGTATTGATAATTCTAAATATCTGATTAAATGTCCAAGAAAGCCTTTTTTACACAGTTAATGACTACAAAAGAAAAATATAAGTATGAGGATTTGCAAACTTTTTTTCATCTCCATTCCTTTCTATCATCCTTCAATGAACCTTATTTATCTATTGATCATGCATTGAAACTTTATATAAAAATGATTAAAACTAAATATCTTCAGCAGGAAAATAAACTAACATACTCCTTACACACTGATGTAAATGATATTATATATATATATATATATATATATATATATATATATATATATATATATATATATATATAATATTAGCTGACACATACTAGGGCTAATACTTTTACTATTTAGAATTATTTAGCAGATTCAGTGGGGAGTCGGGGTATCCACTGCTGCTTTGGACCTATTCAGACAACATGACAGTTTTCTGAGATCTAAAACTTGCATGCAAAGTTTTGTCCAAGTCTCTTTAAAGCAGACTCACAATCATGACATCTTACAAACAGCCACAGTATTTCTTCCTGCTGTGAAATTTGAAGGTCTTTGTCTATTTGACAATGTGCTTTGTTATCTGAAAATGAAGTGCAGTATTTGCCTTGCCCCCCCCCCCCCCCCATCCCCCCTAATTGTCTGTTTAAAGACTGACAATGCTGTCTCGCTCTTATGTGCAGCTTTCCTCATTGGCTTTTTTAAAATCACTTCATCAGCTTTTTTTTTTTTTTTCCCCCATTTCACTCTTTTTATCATGACGAGTTAGCAAATAAATGCCTAAATGTCTTTTTTTTCTTTTTTTTTCTTTTTTTTTTTTAACAAGAATGCATACTTTTAAGTTCTATAATGAATAAACAAGCAAATTAATGAATATACTAAAATGAAGACATGATTCAGTGAGTGTTACCAGGTTCTAACAGCTACAATGCTGTTACAACCCGGTAAATATACTTATCAATAAGTACATTTTCTTACAGATAACAGTTGATGGAATCTTATTTTTTAAAAAAACACTGGAGGATTTGATCTTATTAGATAAGACCACCCACTTGTAATCTATTGCAATCATCTGGAAAAAAAAAAAGAACACATGTAAAAATGAAAGATACTTGGCTCAGTGGTTACATCTCTGGTTTGTGGTACAGAAGATCATAGGTTCAAATCCTATAGGAGCATTTTACCAAAATATGTCTGCACAGTAAAACTCACCACACCCTACCTCTTTATTATGTTTTGGTAATTATTTTTCTTTCTGCACAGTTGTCATCATTGTAGAACAAGACAGAAACAAAATAATAAAATGCAAGTAGGTTGAGACCACTTTGGAGAGCTTTGTCAGCCCGCTATAATAAAAATCTCAAGCAAAGATAAGGGAAAACTCTCTTGAGAGACTCTTGAATAGCACAGAATTTAAAAATGTTAAAAAATAGCATAATGTAGTCGTTTGTGGATTTTAACAAAACAAACAGCAACACTCTCCAAGGGGAGGGCTATACCACACTGTACACTAATAAAGCAGTGCACAAGCTAATTTACCTGTGTTCTTGAGAGCGTGCCAAGCACTGAATTTACATCAAATGGAAAACAAGTGAACCATACGTACTGCTGATGCCGGTGCCATCGCTAAGGTCAATCAACACCGCTTCATTAAAATTCATTGAAGCTAAAAATGCTAAGGCCTTGCTTTGACGTCGGAGTGTCTTTTATTCAGCCAATGCTAACAAGCTTTGCTGGTGCCAGTGACACTAAACACATAGAATCTGGGAAGAAGGTCAGACTGTCTCAGATCTGAAGGATGACTTGAAGTAAGCAAAGCGAGTCAGTAAAACAACACCAAGCTTTGGTTTCAGCTTTAAAGTTTTAAACATGTGGCAGCTTTGTATTTTCAAAGAATAAGAGGTGAATCCCATTCGTCTGCTTGACACAACAGAGGAAATAGTGATAGATAAATAAACAAAATTAAATAATAACAATGATAATACCAGGTGTCTAAAAACATATCTAAATTGATTGAAAGTTTTTGTTTTATTCTTCTTTCAAATATTCACAGAAATACACAGATTTTTCTGGCCTTTACAGACAGACAGATTGCCCTATTTCCCCCCCGGTACAATCTATTCCATTCATATCTCATAATGATGGGAAGAAAATATTGGAGATTCTCGACCTTAATCATTTTACAGAGTAAATCTCAGCTTCATACATTCTGTGAAACATCCACCAACCAGCAAAGCTTCAAATATGGACCAAATCAAGCTCATTATGCTACGCTACTGGCCAATAAGAGAGTAAAAAAATAAATAAATAAACAAAATCATGCTGCAGTTAGAAGCAACTTCTTCAAAATTACAAGAAGATCAATAAAAGTGTATCTTTTTCAAATCCAGTGTTTTGCAAAACTATCGAGCGAAACGTAAATCTGAAAGAGCATGGAGGCTCCACAGCAGAGGCAGGTGTATATCTCTGCAGGACCACTATAAGACATTCACTTCACACAACTGGGATTTATGGTCAAAGAAAGCAAAGCAAAACTAAACCGATTCCAGAAAAAGGCAGGTGGGAGGCTCCCTGAAACATTGAAAAAGGTCTTCTGCTCAGATTCGTCATTGAACTTTGTGGCTCTGGATGAAAGTAGTATATCTGGCAAAAATGACTGTAATCACCAAGGAATATTACCCCTAGGCTATACACAGTGGTGGGAACATCATGCTGTGGGTTTGTTGTTCAGCAGGAGGGAGTGAGAAACTGGTGAGAACTGAGAGAATGATGGATGATGCAAAATGCATTTTAACTTTTTATACAATACTTTTTATACAAAACTTTTATATACAATACTAACAAAACAACAAGAAACTAAAAAAAAAAAAACCCAACACAATGAAAATGTTAAAGAAGAAACATAATTCCTGACATGACATTGTCCAAGACCAACTGAGAATTCAAGACATGATTTATAGATTTCTGTAGTCTACATTAGCAGAAGCCATCCAACTTAAAGCTGCTGGAGCAATTCTGCTTTGGTGAAGGGATAAAAATCTTAAACCTAAATAGGGACACATGTTGAGAGACTTGAAGAAATATCTTGCATAAAGTGGCTCTACAAAGTATTGATGTATGATAAAGTTTTCTGTTGGCTTGCAATATTTCATTTTTTTTTTTAATACATACATAGACACATTTTCTTTATTTCATTTTCAAGGTTGTCAGAAAGTTGGTGGAAAATGATATCTCTTTTTTTTGTAAAGCAAGGCAATAGGAAAACTGCCATGAGGGGTTTATATTTCTGAAAGCCACAATAGTGTAAGAAGGCCAAAAAACCTCCATACGTTATCTGTCTTTGATTTATAATACACATTAGATAAGTCTGCGGTGATAATAATTAGAAATGCCGAGGGCTAACCAAGTTTATTTTCAAGTACATTTCCTCTTTTCTTCAGTTAATCTTCAGTTGCTGATTATATAATGAGATTATGTCGTATTAAATATCCAAGAGAACAGAAATGAATAAGTTCAGTATTACCCTTCGGTTCACTTGTGACCCATTCTAACTGAGACGACCTCAATCTCCTGGGAGTCCTACTTTGGTGTAGGTATAGGATAATCTCTCACCGTTTCCTCCCCATATCACTGACAGCCACTCTGTGTTATAAGTATCTCTACTGACTGACCCACCCACCCCCACCACAATCCTTTCCCAGATGCCCATCAACATTATCTCTGCAGCAGGCAAATTAGTCATCATCTGCCTTGTTTTCCACGATTCATGCAGTCAGACGTCCTCAGATTCAATAAATGATTGAAATAATGGCTCTATAATCACAAATGCTGATAATTCTGAGTCTTATTTGATTCCCTAAATCCATTTATTCAGCGGGCAGTACATAATAATGGTTACCTTCTTTACAACATTATTGGTTTTTAAAACTATGAAACACACACACACACACACACACACACACACACACACACAAAAATACATGAACAATAAACAAATAAAACAATGCAAATACTTTTGGATTTTGATTTTAAATGTATATTTGATGGTCCAAAGACATATTTTCACAAATTTGGAGGTCTAACCCAAAACTGGCCCAAACTGAACTTTCTGACCGGAGGCTGCAGTGGTTTTTCATACCACCTAAACCAGCTGAAAACCTTTATTATGAGCTACTTGTAACGCCATTTCTGCAAGTGGGTTATTCGCAATGCATGTTTCTTGGTCACATGCGCGGTTACACACTTTCACCCACACTTCTGCTGACCTTAACTCCAAAGCAGAGCCAAAGCTCTTAGGCTAAAACGAATGGGTTGGATGCTCTCATCTCCCGTTTGCTGCATCCAAGTCATTACAGTGCACCATGTCATTAGCTGATGGTGTAGTCATCCATTATAGCTAAGAGGGAATACGGCAAAGGTGATGCTGAGATGATTCCTGCGTGAAGATGTCCAGATCATATGAAGGACAATGTTTCTTACGTTTTCATCACTAGCTCTTCTTTATAGCTTTCAAATCTTGTGGGATGAAGCCAAATGAGAAGACATATCCATGTAATATATCCTTCCTTATTAATTAAAGGTAACTCATTTGTTCAAACTATCTTGTATTATCTATTGAAATTCACTTGAGTTTTAGAAGTTTGCTTTTGTTGAAGCAGATATTAGTTTATTATTAGTTTACGTTATTGTCAATGAAGGGACACATTTTGTCTCCAGTCATTTAAATCTGCTTGTCTGACAGAAGGTGATGACCAGGGATTTCACCATTTTTCTCAAGGTTATGACCTTATGTTTCAAAAAGTTTACAATCAGTATAAAGCAAATAGCAATGTGAGTATTGTGAAGCCCCCAATGACACATGGAGTATCTAAGGTTAAGCTGCAAAAAAACAGATGAAATCATAATAAAGTGCAGGACTATTACGCATTTGTGTTTCTTTTGTATGATCATTTGCTGCATTTCCATTACAATTTTTCACAAATCTAAAGCAATATTTGTGTCGACAAAGAATAATTGCGATTTGCTGGTGTTTTTTGTTGAACAGTGTTTAGCGCATAAGCCTATAAAGAACCTCAGGATCTGCGTGTCTGGGTTTTTTGGCCGCCTGCTATTCGCACTGTGTGTGTTTGTGTAAACTTAGTGTCAATATTTGTTATCTGTTCGTTAGTGTTGTTTGATATGATCCTTATTTCTTTTTTTTCCCCCAGATTGGCCTTGTAGTGGAGAGCTGTCATTTTGTTTTGTCAGCTAGGGACCTTGTTTTTGCTCCTGTAGGATAGATTAAATGTAGGTTTGTACTTTTGTGTTTGGTGGTTAGATAAGTTGTCCTTTAACTTTATATATAGGAATATTTTGTTTGTTATGTTGGCCTTGGCTCTCCCCGACAAAAATGACTGTCAGGCGTTTGCTCAGCGATTGTCTGAACAGTGAATAAATGTGCCCAACTCTGGACCATGTCCTCCTTGTTTTCTTCTGAGGTTGCATTCCACATTTCTATAGGTGTTAGTCTTTGTTAGGGACATAACAATGTCTAAAAACACCCACCTCATGAGAGCATAAAACGTCTAGCGATATTTGAGTGTTTTTCTAAATGTAGGTTAAAATATAGATTAGGGTTTTTTATTATGATATTTAAGTTGTGTGCAATTCTAGATGTTATGGAAATGCAGCTTCTGCAATCAGAGAGACAGTATAACAGCCAGCCTATTTTTTTTTCCAAAAGTCATCATAAGAAGTCAAATTAGGCCATCTACTTTGTACCATTAGGACATGTAGAGAAAATGCTCTATTTTTCTTCCATCGTCTGTGAATTTGGTTACATTTGATACTAGGTGGGTGACTGCACTGTGAATCAAAGCCTTGTGCAAAATTCAAGTGCTTGTATTTAATTATTTCCAAACAAATAGACCCACTGTAATCTCTTAAAATGTGTCTTACACAGAAAACACCATGTGAGTGTGATCTCAAAGATTCACACACCATTTTATACTTACCTTGATCCTTTTCTTGACCTCTATGGAAAATGTTTAACAGTAAAAGACTTTGGAAAAGACAGTCACAATTCTAATCTAAGGTGGCTGGGAAGTGCAAAACAAATTAAAATTTCTAATTTTGTTTTAGAATTTTGAAATGTTTTTTTTTATTATTATTATTTTAATTTTAACTTGTTTTGCACTTCCCAGCCACCGTACTAATACGACTATAATTTTACACATTAACTAGGTAGTAATGAGAGCATGCCCTTTGGAAATTATAGCTTTTCTGAATATGGACTATAAAAAGTGCATCAGATATGTCACATCTTATTTTTTATAACATGCAGGATAGAGAAAATAGACACTCTAGAAAGTTATGCTTCCATTGTTTTGATTCCTTAAAAAAATCCAAAAAGTAAAATAAAATAGATGTGAGGAAAAAAGCCACAGAACTGAAGCATATTTGCCATGTTGCCGATGGTTGCCAAGGTTCATTTCTTTGTGTTTAGTTCCACAAATCCCAATTAGTGTATCTGTATTAAGAAGAGCCAACAGTGCTTTGGGTGTTGCTGATGCAAGCAGCGGCAGGAAGACATTATCTTCTTGGTTAAATGTCAGGGTTTTATTCAGCTCTTGTCCAAATTTGAAAATGGCCTGATTAACCTTAAAAACACACAAACAAAAAAAATAGTCTTTCTTTCTCTCTTTTTTCTGGTATTTTTCTATTTTCATTTTTTATTTTTATTTTTTTCAATTTTCTTTTTTTACCAAAGGTGATAAGAGCTCTCAGTAGTTACTCATAGTGGCAAAAGTGTTGTGAAAGTCGATAACCTTTCAAGTGGCAAAAGGAGATAATGGATAGAAATGCCAACACCTCCACCCTTTATGTTAGACACCATTATTAAAGAAAAACAAAAAAAAAGAAAGAAAAAAGACATAATGCTGGCTAAAAATGAAAGTTTTTCATTTTGATTGATTTCATAATCTGTGATTATTTACAACTGATTGCATAGTGAAACACAAAACTAAACAATGATGAAAAAGCAGTTTTTATGCGCACTTTCACATACAAATACCTAATATCAACCAAGGTTCAGAGACCTAAAAACATATTTCTAAAAATTAATCAGCTTTCTTGTAAATCTCGACTTAAAGATTAATCTAAAAAAAATATATATTTTTGGTTTGTTAAAAAGCTCTGTGACGCTGTCTTCCTTTTAAACACAGAGGGAACAAAATCGGATTTATAATTTTCAGAAATGTTTTCTTTCTGTGAAACAAACAAAAAGCAGTAATAATCTCAGATCTTCTATTGTGTGAGGGGTTCATGTGATGCTTCAAGAGAAAAGTTAATTACCTAAAACCTGTGCAAGAATTCAGTTAATCTTTAATTCAGCATTTTTTTATTTTTTTTTTACTGAAATACCTGTTATGACACGTAAGCAGCATGAGAAAATGTGGCATGTTGCTTCCTGCTGCTTATAAGGCAGCAGGAAGCAGCAGGAATGTCATTTTGTAAATGTTTAGCCTTTACAAAATGACATTTTAAAACTCAAAACCTTAAAAATAAAAAAATTTAAAAATGCCTGCAGGAGATTTTTGCCTTCAAAATATAGGTAGGAATTCTGTGAAGCAAGTACAGCAAGTTTGAAACAGGCTGTGATCGAGTTTGTGGAGATGTCGACAGACACCGGTGAGTGCTACAGAAGCACACACCGCTGCCGTCAATCCCTGGGACACTAGAGGACAGTCATCACTGCCTGAACACCTCACCCAGTAACACAGGTTTGTCTGTAGTTCTGAAGCTAAGGAGGAACAGACTTAGGTGGGGTGGCTTCATAAATGTGCAAATTCTCCTTCATCTTTGGAACAGCTGGCGTTTTGCTGAGGCACTCATGTTTTAGCTTACTATGCAGTCAGATTCTCTGGCAGAAAAATAATTCTTGTGAATGCCCCCTCATGTTTTAAAACTTTAAATCACTTTTTATTCAAAGTTCAAATAACAATGTGGGGAAACTTTGAATTTCAGTAACTTGTTTGAGTTGAGAAGGTACAGATGGACGGAGCTTAAAATATTGAGATGTATGCATCAGACTCAAGTATTTCGCCCTGTAATCCAGTCCTTGTTCCAATGAAAACGGAGAAAATTAGTAAACTAGTGAGCGCAAACACAACAAATCCAAGTATGCACCTGCTAGCTTGGGATGCCATCTGACTGCCTGTTCAGCAAAGGCAGCTACAGCAAGTCCCTTGCAAAGACTTATTAAAATGGTGTCACGGACAAGACAGGAACATTCTTTTTTTTTTTTTTTTTTTTTTTTAAAATCAAATCCTTCACTTGAGCCCATGTGATTATGCTGTTCAGGTTGATCCAAAACAGGATTAGTTACCACACATTTGGAAATCAAATCGCCATAACTGCTCTTCTTATAAACATAAAGATCTAAAGCAAACTTTGCTGCTTCTCTTACAGAAACATGTGGGCTGTTAATGAAATATGCCATTGGGTGGAGACTGAAGACTTACAAGTCACTGTGACAGAGAGATGCGGGTTCTGAAGTCCAGCAAAATCATGTGAAACCCATTAAAGTGCTACGAGCTGTTGTTCTTGCCCAATGTTCCCCTTTTACTACATTGTAAACCTGTCTTTATATGCATTGTACTGTGTATTGCTTGTGTGAAAAGTTTGTAGGAAATTCACCAATTTGGGCCAATTAACAAAAAGTTTGGCAGTGACTACAAATTTTCTTGATATAAAGAGATGTAAGGCAAAGTTACAGCTTATTGTCTTTGAAAATTAATAGGAGAAAGATGACAAGGGTAGTGCTGAATTCAGAAGAGTGCAAAGCAAGATGAGAGTGGACCTTCTGAGAAGAATATTTATGTTATATCTTTATGCTAATATTATGTGGCAAGCAATTACATCTGAATTCAGGATGAATAGCCGAGCTATAATTGAAAATGACATACAATGCCTGGCTACAGGACAGTTTGATTAAATGAAGAATGTCATACTCTAGTCTTGACTCATTAGACTTGAGGTTTTATTGTTGGCAACGCTAAACAATGAATACCAATATCCTGAGATTGTTTCAAACATAGTTATATGTAATATGAAAGACAAACACTATGGACATCATTACTGAAATTAACTAGTTATGACAGGTCATGGTGGTGTGGAAACAGTGAGCATATGCAGCATATTAAAACTTGCTCTGTTACATGTGACCATTTTACTCGTTATATCTATGCAGATGTGTTATGCTTTAGGGATAGAACCAACACAGGATGCCATTCCTTCCTTGCATACTGCAAGTCTAAAAATAAAAAAATAAATAAATAAAAAAAAAATAATAATAAAATATTGCAATCTTATAGCAATGTCAAAAGAGAACCAATTCATTACAGTCACTGAGGCAGGAGATGGGTTGGTGGAAGGGGGGGGGGGGGGGGGGGGGGGGGGGGTTAATTAAAGCTCCTGGTTTAAGCCCAGCCTATTCTGGATATGTAAATATCTGAGGCAGAGAGAAAAACACAGCCAGAGAAAAGCAAGGATGGAGGATGTGAGAGAGAGGAGGAGGGGGAGGAGGGGAGTAGCATGAACAAGTGAGTAAGCGATCAAGGGAAAGAGAGCAAGAGAGTGAGGGAAAGAGAGCGAGCACTCTGAATTGTGAGTGGCTTACGACACTCAGTGAACAGAAGGTGCTTCTGCATGCGCTGTCAGTGTACTGGTCTGCTGCAAGGGATTGCGCGCTCCTTTGCTTCCCACATCCACTGCCCCTGCCTGCCTACCAGCACCAGCCTTCAGCAGCCTCTTCCAGCTGGCTGTGAAAACACTCGGAGAGAGCAAGCAAGGGAGTGAACGAAACCTGCGAACCACAGGGGATACGAGCCACCTCGAAATCGAAATGAACCACTGAGATGATAAGGAATACTGTTATACAAGACAACAGTGAAGACGGATCTCCTCTTTAAATCCTTTTTTTTTTTTCCTTTTTTTTCTTGCTTCCGTCACCGAAAGCATGATTAACAGCTTGTGTGGATTTAAACCTTGCAAGTCAGTGATCTCTTCCTGAAATGGGCGATTTGATATTTTGTCAGATCTGCTGAAACTTAAGCAGAAAGAAGAGGAGAAATAGACCAGGACAGACATTTAAAGACTCTTCAGTTTTGTTTTTTTATTTATTTATTTATTTCATTTATTTTTCTGGTTGTTTCGACTTCCCTCTGATCATTGCAGCAGAGGACTGCGGAGGAGCAAAAGAGACAGAGCTCATGCATGCAGACAGAGGAACTTGCACTTCCTACCATCTCGCTGAAAGCTACTTGGATTCCTCCTCTTTCTGGCTCTTTCACTTGAAGAGAACTAAGACATTGTAAGCCTGCCAAGGATCTGGTGTCCACTGAAAAGAGAGAAAGGCGGGGGGAGAATTTGTACCACAGTGGGGTCTTTTTTAGATTGGTACATAATTAGTGTTGGGGCACAAAGCAAGATGCTGAATAGAGATTGTCAGCTTTTGGATAGGGGTGAGTAGGAATCTTTTCAAATAAGATTGATTGACTGGTGTGGAGAATTTTATTTTCCATCCCCTCTACTCTCCACCCACTGCCTCATCTCACGCAAGATGAGAGAATAGCTTTTTATTCTTTGTATTTTTGACAAGGAATTCCTTGGTGAGCTGAAATTAAGAAAATAATATTACTGTCTACAACTACGAAGGAAGAACGAGACATAATTTAATCAATTAAACATGATGTGATAAATATGATCTGAAAGGTGCAAAAACAATATCCAGAGTGGTTCAATGGACATTTTCTCCCTGACATTCCTGGATATTTATGCTAATGGATTTCCTCCTAATTGGACTGTACTTAAAGTGGCCACTGAAGAAGCCCCCTGGGTTGATACTGTGCACTTTGGGTATTTTCCTGAGAACTGTTCCCTTGGTGGAAGGGGTTTGTCCAAGGCTGTGCCGCTGCGACAGCAAGCTGCTGTACTGCGAAGGGCTCAACCTCACAGATATTCCCCGCAACCTAAGCAGCGCAACAGGCCTGTCCATGAGAGAGAACAACTTAACTGAGCTGCGTGAAGGCCAACTGGCTGGCCTGTCACAGCTAACCTGGCTCTACCTAGGTCACAACAACATTGACATTGTAGAGGAAGGTGCATTTGAAAGGCTAAGACGGGTCAAGGAGTTAGACCTGAGTAGCAACCGCATTGAGAGTCTGCCAAATGGTACCTTTAAGCCCCTCCCAAACCTGCGTATCCTGGACCTCTCATATAACAGGCTGCAGGCACTGGAGCCAGACCTGTTCCATGGCCTTAGAAAGCTCACCAATTTGCATTTGCGCTACAATGCTCTCAAATTTGTGCCAGTGCGGATTTTTCAAGACTGTCGGAGCATGCAGTTTCTGGACTTGGGATACAACCAGCTTCAGAGCCTGGCACGAAACTCCTTTGCTGGCCTCTTCAAGTTGACTGAGTTGCATCTTGAGCACAATGAGTTGGTCAAAGTAAACCTAGCCCACTTCCCTCGCCTCATCTCTTTACGTACTTTGTACATGCACAACAATCGTGCCACTATTGTTGTCAATACCCTGGAGTGGACATGGCATTTTTTAGAGAAGATTGACCTGTCAGCCAATGAAATTGAGTACATTGAATCACACGTTTTTGAGAGCGCCCCCAACCTCAAGGTGCTGATGCTTGACTCCAATCGTTTGGCATCTTTGGATCAGCGTATCCTGGATTCGTGGTCATCTTTGGACAGCATAACCCTGGCAGGGAATGACTGGGAGTGCAGTCGCAACGTGTGTGCCTTGGCCTCTTGGCTGAGTGCCTTCAGAGGCCAGCGTGACAGCTCCTTGCTGTGTTCAAGCCCTGACATGGCACAGGGTGAGGACGTGTTGGATGCTGTCTATGCTTTTCAGCTATGTGAGGATTCCCCAATAGAGGTGACCACAGCAGGCCTGTATGCCTCCACAAGGGATCTGGCCCAGGGTGGCTCTGTGTTCCTGGGCCCATTCACTCCAAACCCATATGATGGCGAAGGTAGTGAGGTGGTCACTAGTTCTTTCACTGTCACAGTGGGCAGTGATGACCCAGAAAGCACCATGCAGATTCACAAGGTGGTGACTGGCACCATGGCGCTGATCTTCTCCTTTCTCATCATAGTGCTCATGCTGTATGTGGCATGGAAATGCTTTCCAGCTGGAATAAGGCAACTAAGGCAGTGTTTCAGCAGTCAGCGCCGCAAACAGAAGCAAAAGCAAAGCATGCAGCAGATGGCTACAATCTCTACACCGGAGTACTACGTTGACTATAAACCTAACCACATTGAGGGAGCTTTGGTGATCATCAATGAATATGGCTCTTGCACTTGCCAACAGCAACCTTCTCGGGAATGTGAGGTGTGACCACAATTTTTGAGAACATCTCTTCTTATGATAATGTGGATATACAGCAAATCCCTCTTGGATACACTGGGGAGGGGAGTATTGTGGGACAAAGACTATAATTGGATATTTTGGACACTTTTTACACAGCGTCTCACTGTGATGTAGAGGGAGTGTGCCTAATATGGCTGACTATTTTGTGGTGGATTTACTGCTACTGCTACATGCCGCTGATCTGAAATTACAGGGCATATTGGACACCTGACTTTTGGACCTGTTGATGCTCTAAAGAAATGCTCTGGGGAATACATTCTGGGCACGTAGGCTTTTCTCTCATGGATGGATATTTGAGCTTTAATGTGTCTTTCTACTTCAGGACATTGCTTAAAATGAACTGGGGACACATGAATTATAAAAAGTAAAAAAAAAAAGAAAAGAAAAAACAAAACATTTGTATTATGGTACATACAATATTTGACAAGCATTTAAAATATTAAAAATATGTTTAAGTTTAATTAAAATGTAAAAAAAATAAAAAAATAAATTCAGTGTAAAATATGTTAAAATAAGTGCAAGTGTGGACAAAAAATAAAAATAAAATCTATTTCTTTTGTAAACTATGGAAAAAAAAAATGTTTAAATAAATGAACTGCTATTCACAGTAAACTCATTTGTACGTGAGAAGCCTGTCACAGAGAATGAACGTCAACAGATGCAGTCTGGAGAGCCATGACTCTGCAAAGTATCATACCAAAAAGACAGGAAAAATGATGAAATACAGAAAAAAAAAAGAAATCAAACAAATCTTATGATAGAGGGGCAGAGGGATATCTGCATCTCATCTCAAATATAAAAACCATAGTCTGAATTTCTATCTCTGCTTTAGTCGCATTGGATGGTTTGTCATTCACTGTGTTGAATCACTAATTGTTACGTTTATTTTCAGTTACCTCTCTGTGAACAGATTCAAAATATTTCACTTTATATTTATCGATTTGGATATTTCCATTCTATTTGTGTAGCATCCAAGTAAAAAAAGAAACAAAAAAAAGAGTGTCAAAGATCTAAAGCTATGCCTTTCATTGCCTCTCATCACACTTCGGCTGTCACAGGGAAGTGTTGCCTCATTTTACTGAAACAAGCACACAAGGCCAACAATCATCTAAACCACGCACACTTACATCAAAATATAATTCAAGTAGTATCCGGACCACTGAAGAGATTATCCACCAGCTTCAAGCAAGATTTGCACATGCAGTATTCACCACTGTGTTTTCATGTAATGTGAAATGTATGTTGAATACAAGTCCATTTAGAGGTGTGTGTATATATCCTTCTTCCTCTGGTGTTTATTGTGTAAATTAGTGCACCGACAGATGTTGTGTTTCCTGGGTTCTTTGACATGAACAGTATGCCGTTGAGAATGGGGAGATTGCAGGATCACGACGACTGCAGAAAGAGGGAACAGACTGCTCTCTAGTGTGCATATTCTCATACTGTGGCTGCAGTTTAATTATTGTGCACCATTTTTTGCAAACTCCTACAGCAGAGGTAACATTGATCTAATGAATTTGCAGCAGCCTTTCTGAAAATGAGATCATTTTGCATTTATTGTGTTCTTTTGCGATAAATTAAGATAATGTTTACAACTTGTAAGTCAGCAGGAATAAAACATGTTGTAAGAACTCACTGACAATCATTATATAACACTTTCCAGAAACAGTAATTTCTTTAAATCTTTATGTTAATCGAAAACATAATGTGTGTAGATGGTGATCTGTTGTTCTTGGAACAACATGCAACATGGGGGTCTCAAAAATGGACAGAGTGGGGTTAAGTTGGTTTGGTGTGTTTTAAAGTTGCTGGTGAAGAGTCTGGAGGAAAGCCCAGCCGGAGGAGAAACAGTGAGGATGTAAAATGATTGAACTGCTATGTTACTCATGAATCCTGACATGAAATGTTTTTAACATAAAATCTCAGACATTTAACAACACACACAGCCTGGCCAAAAGATAACACCTGGTTTTAACCAAGCAATTAAGTACAAGGCTCCAATTGGGTAATTACCAAACGGGCGATTACCTTTCAGCTGGAAACAAATTATTTAAACCCATCTGATACAATGAGTGGCTTGTAATTTCTTTAACAACCACGTTGAAAGCCATATCCTGTGGTCTTTGAAAAAAAAAGTGTTAGTCTGTTAAAGAAGGGGGCAATCATTGGTGTGAATCACGTAGACAAATCATGTAGGGGATTCCAGAAACTACTAAAACTGGGTTAAGAACTGCCCCATGCAGTGGTCAGCTGACTACCTGAATATACTGAATGACCACATTACTCCAACAATGGATTTATTTTCTTACCTGGTGAGATGGCTATGTTCCAAGATGACAGGATTCATTGGGCTCAAACTGTATAGGAGCACTTCAGGGAGCATTAGACATATTTTAGACACATATTCCTGACTACAGAGTGAAGACCTGAATCTTTGGGATTTGCTGGAGAACTTTTTGAGCAGTGGTCAGGCTCTCCTAACAAGTCAAGATTTTTTTTTTTTTTTTTTTTGGGGGGGGGGGGTGTCATATATATTGGTCATTTATAACAGGGATGGGACACAAACAGTCTCTAAATCTATAGATTATGACATAATGAATGAACTGATGCAGTAAGCCAAATACCTTTACTAAATTACCTTTTCTCCTCCTAGAGCTTACAGGATTTCTCTCCAGTAAAATCCCATCAAATTACTAATCACCCGTGTTAATGCAGAGGATAACTTGGGAATTCACTGTTCTGTAAAGCACTGAAATTTCTGCTCACGTTCGTTTCGTGGGGGGTTTTACCTTCAGACATATCTTCTAGGAGCTGAGATGGAGGACAGGTTATTATCTGAAAATGACCTAAACAACACTGTCTTACAAGCAAACAAAGTACTTGCAAAGGTTAAAAAAAAAAAAATCAAAGTTAAAGAAACTGTCATCAACAGAAACTATTGTATATAACGAAAGTCAATGTTTTCAAGTATTCAAGGGTTGATTTAACTCCAGGACAACCTTTGTTGTCCTGCAGTGCTAAAATTAACTAAAGCAATAGACTTTATGGTTACGTGTATGGAGCCCTGTTTTAGGAATGACATTGACTTGAAGTTGCCATGCCGGATTTATGATGCATTTCTTATTTATGGTAGGCAAAGGTGTCCCACTTTAAGACTCAACATGGCTGTTAATCATAACCTGCCATATCATGTAAATGCAATTGACTGCTGTAACCATCATAATGGGGACAGGGATTTATTTCATCCTCTTCATTTTCACATCCTGTCTGGAATTTCAAGCCATCCGAGTCCTTCACAGCCTCTTGAACATGCGTCTGCAGGGTAAATTTGAGGTTGTGAGGCTTCATTTGTATAAATATTGGATGATGCCAGGCATAGAAGTCAGAACTGGCACAGCTATTGATTTCATTTCACTCTTTTCTTCAACAAGCAAGCAGGGTGAAAGGTGATGGAGAATGGCTCTGAATATTTCAAAAGCTTGAGTCTTGAGGGCTGACACGAAACTACTTTAGACTTCTCACTATCTCGGCACAACTTTACCGCCGTTCTCTCTGTGTGTTTGTAAGACACGGTGAATGAAGAGAAAAACATCAATTCATCTAACTGACAGCAGATCAAATCTCTGCTTGACCTAAGCCTGAGGTGATGATTCCCTGAAGGGAGATATGTGCTCTCAGACAGCATCCATTATAAATGTCTTGATTGATGATGCTCGGTAAGAATCAATACAGATGAGAGGTAACCAAAATGATCATAGAGATAACAAATGTACCCATCCCTTCTTCACATTTTCACACCTAAACTGATGACTAACGATGGGAATGCTTTATCTATATGAAGACCCACCAGTAATTGGCAAAATGATTGCATATGCAGAAGAGGCGACACCTACAGTGCACAAATCAGGGCACAGCTCGGTCAGAAATAAAACACAGTACTGTTTCTTTGCTTCAGGGTAGTCAGGCAAGACAGTGTAGTGTGCCAGAGCTGCAGCTGTTTGCCAGCCACAGGATATTCAACGGTTATTTGTAGAGTGCATATGGAAATGGAATGGAAAGTATTATTTTGCAGCTGATGTGTGGAAAATTAAACATGTGGAGTGTGCACATGCAGTTATTATTGTGCACATGTGTGATAATAAATACCATGTTTAATGCAGGCCAATGAACTTAAACACTGAGATGTAAAGATAAAGCTACTGACTCATGGAGTAAAATGGTAATGTTTATGAAAGTGTAAAATGTTGCAGTGGTGTGTTTTGTGAAAAGGTGGGGCACCGTGTATTTGTGGTGAGGGTTAATGTTTAATACGAGCAAAGCAGAAAAAAAGTTCAACTCAACCTCTAATGGTAGAAGTTAGCTGAATTTCCAATAAATCCATGTGTGTCATGCACAATATATCAGCAAGCGTCAGGATATGCATGGTAGGAGTTTCATGCCTTGCTTACAAAATAGCTACAAATGTTTTGAGTGACAAAACAGCAGCAAAATAGAACATTATAACAGTGCATGTGGATTTATTTCAGTGTGCAAATATGAACTCTCTGGATGGAGGGGGGTGTGTGTTTGTGTCCGTGACAAAATGTCACTCTGCAGATCTTTAAGAAACAGCTTGCATTTCAACTTTCAGCAAGAAGGCCCTTGGAGACGCAAGCAGATCCTTAAAAAATAAATTACCTGGCTTCCTGTGAGAGGTATTGATTGGGCAACATTCTGCCTTCTCATTGGGACTGTGCTGCATAATAAACACTTAACACCCCCTCATAACTGGATGGAGAGCTAAATCATGGGTGGCAGCGTGCACTGCAGTGGGCTGCAAGGAGCTGGTGGTGACTAATGACAATGTGTGGGTGGCATTCCGCTGCTCCTTTTAAAACAACTGGGGTTATAAGGATCAATATTCTAATAATTATTATTAGCAATAGCTTGAAAAGCCTAACACCTCTGACACACCATATCTTCTTATTGTTCATCCTATTTCTTTGATTTTTTTTTTTTTTTTTCAAATCTTGATGCTCACTGATTTCACACAAGTGCAATAAAATCACTGACGGCATCCTGGTATTTATATGACCTCCATGTATGAGGAGAGTATTAATTAAAACGGGGAAATGAACAGGGGATTTTACACCTGGTTGTAGAAAGGGAAGCTTGCATTTACTTTGCTGAAAATGACCAAAGTCCATACTAGAACTACATACATTACTCAGTCTAACTCTGCAGGTAGTGCATAGGTCTCTCTGCCCACTGCTTCATTTGTATGCAACATGCCAATGCAAAGCCGAATTAATAACAATGACTCAGGAGGCATCACTATGACTAACATATGGCGCTGGATGCAGAAAATGTCATGTGAAAATGGTCAGAGAATGAAGACAAGACCCCCCCGACTCAGTGTCATGAATATGCAACGACTTACTGGGTGGAAGACAAACATTTTCATCAACAATATTATTATTTTTATTATTATTATTTTGTAACTTTCCTTTTGCTCTATGTATACGATGGATTAGCCTCTGCTGATGTGTTATCTTGCTTTTACCATTAACATCAGGGTCAGTTGGTGAGATAATACATGAGCCAACAACAGCTGGGCCTGCATCTGGGGCTCCATGTAACCTGTATAACAGCAGATGTGGGTCAGCGCCTAATATTCTGAGTATTACCGCAGCTGGACTATAAAGCTTTATCCAGGGCGGCACACAGGACACTCCATTTCATTCATCATTGTTAGCCGTACCTTCACAGGAGGAGAAACAACATAGATGCAGTAAAAACTAAAGGCACTGAAACATCAGATGCATGCAGTGCTGTGTCATCACTGGGTATCAGTTACTCTGGAAGTGGTCATTTTAAATCATGAGCCTGGTTTTGTGTGTACAGCACATACTTCAAAATACAGGCAAGGGAAAGGAAAATAAAAAAAAAAAAAAAAGGGGGATTTTTACAAGTAAAACGTATTTAAATCACAAGAAAAGCATTTACAGCATACAATCTAAAGGTTGCAGTAACTTTGAATCTCTGATATATTTACCCAATGCAACACTTTCCAGAACAAACAGCTGACCTAGGGGAAATATGTTTTGGCAGCGCTACCGGAAAGAGGGTGAAATAAGGTAGCAGAGTTTCAGAGTGAAACAGTAAATTAGTGCTTCCGAATGCTGTGAGGATTTATTAAACTGTAATAAATTAAATATAACTACAGTCATGTGGAAAACTAGAGCTGGGAAATCTTGTTTTTCATCTTTAAAATGTGTTTAGAGCAAAATTGGTCATCTTGAATGGCAATATAAAAACAAATTACTTAAATTATTTTACAAAAATAATAAATGAAAGAAAATTAAAAGGAGGAAGAAAAAAAGAAATGGGGAAATATTATTTCACAAAAACATCAATGCATGTTATTATGACACTGCTATGTGCAGAAATTGACCTTGGAAGCTAATAGTTATCATTTCATCTGAAATATATTCTTACAGCCATGTTGACCTCTCTCCACTAACATCAGATTATAAAAATGTTTGACCTTTACATAAAATGTTTCATTTGTAAGATGTTGAAGAAATATTTTTCTGGTATGCACTCCCGAGCTACACATTTTAAGGAGTCTCAAATCTGGACTTGAATACGTCACTCGAAAACTTCCTTCTTCTCCTTTTGAACTGCTGGACCAGATGCCGAGTTAAGGAGCCCATCTCCACATCAGTGTGAGTTTCCACTGAAGAGTTTCAAACACTCTTAAGGATGATGCAGCTGTCATAGATGATGGAAAGCTGAGGAGGTCTGTGAGGCAGCAAACCATGGCATTCCCACTACCTTGTTTCAGCGCTGCATTTAGGGTTTGGCTTTAGCCTGATATTTGTGTGGCCTAAAATGTCTGCCTCTGTGTGCCACACCATTACAAAGGGATTGGTGTTTGTTTTCACGTGGACACAAATCCCTTTTGCTAAAATAAAGTACTTCTGACCACACTGAACTACATTCACTCACATGTTCAGCACTTTAAAGCTCACATTTACCAGTATTTCACCAACTCACACAGATGAATGCATCAGAGCAAATGCAAGATTCTGCATCTTGTCCAAGGATGTTTTAACATGTATTCAGTTAAAGTCAAACATTGAACCTGCAAACTTCTGAACGATAGAGAAATTGCTATCACCACAACAGCTTATTATACATGTATAACACATACAGACTTCTCTTAGGGGGACATTCTGTCCTCTTCGGCAACTATGAATCAGCCTGTATTGTTTTATTTATATAAAAAAAATAAAATAAAAAAAAAAATCTATACTCTGGAGACAACCAAACTAAATTTTCATTTAAAACACCCCCTTTGTAGAGGATGTCTGCCAGTATATAACAATTCATGCATTAGGCCAATATGTCATCAAAATAGCAGCATCATGTATTATTTTCTGGCCTGATCACTTCAGTTGAAACTTCAGAGATGTGCTGCATCCATAAAGGCTTCTTTCTGAATTCAAAGTTTACACAGGTTAAGGGAAGTAAAAATAGGGAGCATTTATCATTTCCCATTTATCTGATCAGTGTCAGAATGAATAAATGCTATTCAACCAGCTCTCCTTGCTCCCCCTCTCTTCCCTATCTGTGAGGGCAGATTGGCATCTCTCCAGTAGCCAACGAGATTGGCTGCATAAATGGAATTGCCCCATTTGCCAAGTGTCAGCTGAGAAAAAAGGCAACATGCACAGTATTTATAAAAACACTAAGGGTACAATGCATGCCTGGCGCAACAAGTGTTTCATATGAAATTCTGGTAAACATTCTTACTGGGAAATTCGGGGGAAAAAAAAAAAGGTAATCCAGCCTAGAGGCTTTATCACAAACACAAAAGATGGACTTACCTATGAGAGTGAATGGAAGGCAGAAGATGAGCAGATCCAACGAGGATGGTATAAAGAAAGAGAGACAAAAGTAAAAAAGCTTGTTAGGTTTAATTCAAAGCTTCCTTTCACTTTCTTATGTCAAAACCGGTCCATAAACACATCCTTATGTTCACAAGTAAAGTCTTTATGCAATTCAACATAACGTAGGAAACAACAGATGACATTAGACAGTCTCTGGTAAAAAGCAAAGGGATGGTTTAAACACAGTTAGGGTCATGGTGCATTTAATGTCCAACTTGACACAGTTGTTGCACTTGACAGCAAAAAGGCAAAGAGCTGCAAAATTACATCTGATTGCACAACTGGGCAGACGAGAAGCAGTAAGCGACTGGTGACACTGGCATCCTGTTCTACCAAGCGTTTAACATGCAAGTCAACAAGCCAAATAAAAAACCCGTCTCTGTGTGTAGTTAATGATGTCACCACAGCAGTAAAGGCCTGATTACGGCTTCATTTAGTTCAGACTACTGGCTACAGCTGGTCACATGTTACCTGCAGGAGCTTTCCCAGTTGGAACGATACAGACACCGAAGGAAAAACTCTAAAAGACTTTTATACTGTATGTTAATTTGTTGCTACACACACAAAAAAAGATGCAATTGAATCCATGTTTCTCCTCTGGATTCAGCTGTTCCTCCTCTGAGTTGAAGGATCGGGAATGCCGCCTGCTGTTCAAACTGCGAAGCCCTTTGAGGCAAATCCTGTATTATCATATTTCAATAATTCTATTGCCAAGACTTTTCATGGAGCGATAGCGAAAGGAGCTTTTAGATTACGGCTCATGAGAGTGCCAGTAATGCCAGTCATCTCTGATTGTTCAAACTGATAAACCACGTTAGCTTGCCAAAATTAAGAGAAATCATTTTCCCAAAATAAACAAGCGACATTCCAGCTCATGAAATTCTTTTGTTCTCATGCAAAGAAGGTCCAGCCAGAGTTGACATGTAATATCTGTTCTTCCTTTTCTCCAGTCAAACAGCTGGGACGAATTATGGCATACTTAGTGTATCCTTATGGATGAAATGTGCTCCGGTGAGCCTGACGTTTAACCATCAAATTTTAATGAGTCCATCACCAAGTGCAAGTGAATTCTTAAGAGAAATATGAAAAAAAACAAAACTTTGAGGTATTTAAATAAAAACTCCATATTTATAAAAACAGAGCTTATTTATGAATACATAGACAAACAATAAATGAGCAGACAATATCATACCTTGCCCAGCTGTCATATGAGCAAAGGAAGAGCTTGGAAAAGGTCAACATGTATCTTTCCTGACTGCTCCAGGTTAATCTTTGCTTTGGAGTTTTTTTGAACAATGCCAGAATAGTGTTCATTATATCCAGAAGCTGTTACTATAAATGCATTCAGCCAGTATTCATGGTTAACAGTGTGGAATACAAACACAATTATCATTTATAACCCAGTGAAGTTGAACATATCTGCAGAAATGCTCAAACGACTTTGCATTTGCAAGGAGTGTCAGTACTGGACAACAGGCTAGAGAAGAATTACCTCATTCTGACTGTAAAAAATTCAAAGAAGGGAATTGGGAATTTTAGGAATACCAGGAAGATGCCAAACACCAAATTCATTAGAGCTGGGCGATATGGCAATATATATCATTTGGACGATAGAAAATGTCTATCATTCCATATGAGGCTCTATCATTTACGCCACAATAAGGTGCTTTACTGCAGTATTTTAAGTCAAGATGCGCTTTACGGCATGCACGCTGCAATATATAAACAAATATGGAGAAAGGCGGTAGCAGACGCGTTACAGAGCAGGATAACTCGCGAAAACTGATGAGTTTGTTCATAAAAGAGGGGAAATTTCTGTCACATGGATGTGGTTTGGATACAAAAAGACCGACATGGAACCGACAACAGACTGGCTCACAGTCCCAACAACGGATTCTGACACAACTAACTGATTTTATCACCTGCACAAGAATCAGGTTGAAGAATACAGAATAAAGAATAGAGTCAACATGCAACAGCCACTAAAGCAGCATCAAATGGTGGTGAAAGTGTTCGTAATAAACTCCAGACGCTGCATCAGGTATTTCCCTGTGAAACGTCACATGGCCATAGTTCCCACAGATGGAAAGGGATCACTGTTGACGTGGCCAAGGACATCTGACAAATAACTGATTAGTGACTTAAAATTATCCAAACAATTTTATATCATTATGTATGTAGATATGGGGGATATGAAATGAGCTACATTGGGATAAGAGATTTTGGTCATATCACCCAGCCCTAATATTCATCATGGAAAATGTAGGCGGAGGACTACTGGGACAGAACAGACTCCATTTTGAGGGGAAATTAATGTAATGCATAATTACTACAAGTCTGAAGCAGGAAGTGAATTTCTTTGAGCGGCCATCTAATGGGGCAGCAGCATCAGAGCATCAGAGCATGAGGATGAGGCTGGATAAACTGTTGAAGAAGGCTGGCTCTGTGCAGGAGAATGCTCTGGACCTGATTATACAAAGAACCATGTTGCATAAGGTGATTAACATAATGAATAACCCTGCAACCCACTATACTGCTCAGTTACTAATAAGGTAGCTTCAATCAGAGGCTTCTTCAGGTCAACTGCAACAAAGACCAGTTTAGGAGATCATTTTGCACACAGCAATATTCCATATTGATTTTTTTTATTTTTTTTATTAGTACTAATGGGCATTGATGATTTTTTTTTTTTTTTAATAAAGAGAACAACTTCGCATTTTGGGGATCAATACCAATATCAATGGTAATAATAAAGTGCATTTCTATTCTGTTCTATTCTACTCACTAGTCTGTACTGATGCACCCATATAATTTCTATTAAACATCTAGTTTTATTTAAAAACAGTGTTTATTTTTATTAATTAACTGAATATAATTCTAAAAGACCACTAAATGTGGACTTGAAGTCAATACACCATGAGAGTGCTCTTCTTTCATGCTTTTTTTTTCCTTCTATCACTAGTTTCCTCAACTGAGCACATAATGAGCTGGTAAACTGTGGGGGTGTAAAAAAAAAAAAGAAAAAGAAAAAAAGACCAAGCAGTTCTCAGTGAAAGTGTTAGAAATGTACAATTTTGTGGCATTTGAAGTTGGAAATCCAAACAGGTGGCACCAAACAACATTCAAACAAGGGAAATGGAGCAACTTTTTCAACTCATGGTTGAGATAACAGTTATTAAAATAATAAAATGGCCAAAAACGTCAAACATACTAAAAAACAAGTGCTGGATATGAGTCAGGCAGCTTTACTTCCATCAATTATGACAAGATTCACAGCAGCTGCTGAAAATGTTACTCTACAAAACAGTAAAGCGGGCAGTTAAATGGCGAGCATGTTTTATAAGTGCTACATGTGAAAAGAGCAAGAACCAGCATGTAGGTCTGCAGTTAGTCTCTCAGTTGCAGCTGCAGTTAAAGCTCTGGGAAGTCGATGAAGACTGAAATAAAAATGGTGGTAAGTGATATCAAAGTGATTCTCAACCACGGGGCCATGGCCCATGCTTGGGCCTCAAGTGTCACCTAGAGGGACGCAAAGAGCTTTCAGTTTTGTACCTTATAACTTATAACGTATCAATTCAAGACACAGGTACAAAGGCTCACACATATTTGATTTATTGGGCGTCCTCTCAATAAGCTTCTGCAAGGTCACAAGAGATATTTCCATATAGTTTTTCTATTATTCACCAAGATCTTGTACTGATGATGGGAGAGCCTGACCACTGTGGAAAGCCTTTTTCAGCTCATCTCAAAGATTCTCATTGGGTTTAAAGTCTATAGTCTGTGGTGACCAATCCTGCATTGTTATTATGGGATATGCTTGTGCCATCAGGGAGGGAACCTGCAACTTCACTACATTCAGCTGACCTCATTCTCAAGGGTGCATGATGTTGCTGGACTTAGACATGACCAATTGCAGCAACCCCAGATCAAATGCTCCCCTGCAGGCTTGTATAGTAGGTTCTTGGCATGCTTCATCTGCCTCTCTTCTCATGACGAACACACTTCATACATGTCTTTGTGTAAAAAACATTTATTATGCCTCATTTTTCAGATTTTGTTTTCATCATGTCATTTTAAAACATTTTAGTTTGTTCCACAGCAAATGGATTTGGTGTCATTATTGAACACAAATGGAAACCAAGTGTTAAAATCTAAAAGGGTCCAAGATACTCTGTACTGTTAAAGTTAGTACTCAATATAACAAAGGTAAAGAACCAAAGTCAGTCCCGAGAGCCGCTGTCCTGCAGGTTTTCAGTGTAACCCTGTTCCAACACACCTGGCTTCCATTAAAAAGATCCAACAGCCAATGAAGTTCAGCATAAATGGGTGATTAGTTTGAGTCAGGTGTGTTGGATATATGGGAAACCTGCCAGGTTGTGGCCCTGGAGGACCGGAGCTGGATCCCCCCCAATCTATTTTAAGTGTTGAGAAACACTGTAACAAAGAACCAAAAATCTGCTATGTATAATGTCAGGTTTTTTTGTTTGTTTGTTTTTCTTTTTAATATTTTGAGCAATATTTTTGAGTTAGAAAGTCAAATGACGAGATTATCCCCATCTCTTCATGTTAAAGAACCCTTTAAACAACTTATAGAATCAAATAGAATACATTTCTTGATGCCTTCTTGTAATTTTAAAATATAAATGTGTGTAAAAATTGAATGTATATTGAATAATATTCAAAATTTGCAGAGGCATTAATTATTTAGCATTCACAACAGTAACAAGAGTAAATCAACGATTTAAAATACAATGCTGTCATTTTTTTTCCCAGGCAAACATACTGGTTTTCCTTTAACAACTTCTTAACCCAGTGAAGTTCCTTTCATTCTAACTAGGGCATGTTTTCCTGTCTGTCGTTTCAATGAATTAGACATCCATGCTAGTATGATTTGCGCTAAATTACACAAAAAGTATCACATTGTCTAAATCTGCCTCCTTTTGATTAGCATAAACCTTTCTCAACTTTAGCAATGTTACTTCAATCAGCCTCATAATCAAAATGGTTGCTCCGAGTCTCTGCCGAAGGGCTTAGTGTTACTGTGTTTGGAATGAAAAGGGACATTAAAATGGGCTGGAGCATGCAATCCCCAAAAAAGGCATTTGTTGCGCTCTGCATGCACCAAGGACATGCAACAGTAAGGTCAGGATTATACATTGGCAGAATACTGAATATGTGAGGCTCCGAGACTCGGAATTCTGAATCAGGCACACAACTCCCTGCAAAATGGGGAAATGTCTGATGGTTGTAGATACTGCATGCTGTCCCAGAGGATTTACTGAAAACTTCCAACGTGGAGTGGAAATCCTGAAGCATTAGCTACAAAAAATGTAAAAACCAGGACATAAAAAAGAAAAGCCGAAAACGTTTGTTTATATAACTTTGAATTTACTGAATTATCATTGTTTAAATGATCTGCTTCATAATTATTTACAGTCATAAATATTCAGCCAAATGAACACTTGTAAAAAAGCATTAAGTTTAATACCAGATTAATCTCTATATGGTCCACAGTGACACATCAACTTCTCTCATCTCCTTTTACTTTACAAGTGCTGCACAGGCAGACACCCTGGAAGCGTCTTTAAGCTGTTGCCGGGCAACCAGAGTCAGCTGCTGTCCATTTGTGTGCATTTAGCTAATGCTTTACTGCCGAAAGTAAAAAAAAACAACAAAAAAAACAATGAAAACGTACGTATAAAAAAGAATTATGCTGTTTCTTTCAGTGTCCTTTACATTAGTGGCTGCCGCAAAACATAATAGCAGATGTTTTCATCTGATTAGGCAGCACACAAAATATGTCATGATGCAGTTTGTTTTCATTTTCTCCCGCACTATCTCCTTTCTTTCTAGCAGCACTTTGTAATTTAGGTTGCTTAAAGCATGTCTAAAAAAAATAAATGAATAAAAAAAAAAGATGTGCTGGATGAATCAAAGCAAGGTGACCTGCGAACATAAACAGCTTATTAAATCCTTCACATTCAACAACAAACAATAACAAAGGCATAATTTGCTGCTGAAGAACTACCGGAACTGACATTCTCTTCTGTACATTATGACCAAAGTGTCAAAAATTGCCCGATGTTACTCAACTGGTTTGATCCTAACCTTTGTTTTTTTTACAAATTTAAAATTAAAAGACCAAAGAATTAATAAATCACCATTATCATTTAAATGTGATTGTTTTTTTTTGTTTTGTTTTTTTTAGAAAGTACATAAAGACTAAGATGAGCCACATTTGAATATCTTTCTTTCAAGCCGCACATGTGAGAGCAGCGGATCAACCACTCCATTTTTCAGTGAAATTTTGCATGCATGTTCCCTTCAGGCAACTGTTACAACCTCCTTCACTGAAAGCATTTGGGACTCGAGTGTGGGAGTGGGAATCAGAGTTGTTGTTTTAAAGCTGGCAGTAATGAAACCCATGGGTTTGTGATGACAATGGGAGGATGTGTGATGATCAAGTGTTGCCTATCTGTCCATATGCATGTTTATGTGGAAGTGCATGAGAAAGATACTTGTCATCGATCCTAAATGTGGGTTTTAAGGAAAATGAAAAATACTCAGAAATCTTAACTTTCTTAATTTTTTTTCAAATTAATTGCCAAAATAAATTAAATGTGAATCATCTGAGAGAAAAAAAGATACAAGTTTTTTACCTTCTACTTTTCCCATGATATGGCCAAATATGGTAAATAAACTAAATTTGGAATTCTCAGGAGTGACTTTCTTTCTATTGCAGAGCTCAGGAGGTTAATAAAACAAGAAATATTCAACAGGTGCCAGAGGTTATTTTTGCCTTAAAATAATACATACATAGTGTAGGCTACACACAGAAGGACTGAAACAGCTTGAGATCTTGAGCAGCCGACAAGATAACCCACGTTCAGGACTGTAATGGAAAATGGATCATAACTGCTGAATAACCAACGAAAACAATTATCAAAACTAAATACATACACCTAATTTCCCTCTTCTGGGAGGGGAAGATTACTTGTAATGCTTCAGGGGTCCTTAGAGAATTATAACTAACAGCCAGTGAAACCATTACTCTCTTACACTACTTGTTCCAAACCAATACATCAAACTGGATTTAATTCATATGCTCTTTCTCTGCAACATGTCAGAAATTCACTTCAAATTTATTTGACAAATATACAAAAGACATTTTAAGTTCCAGTTTTTCCCCTGACACAATTTTTAAGGCTGAATGCAACTCAAGGACACTGATAAAAATGCAGCTGAACTTCCTGCTCGGCAGGAATCAGAACTCATTTCCTGATTTCATTTGATTGCATCTGATTCAATATTTATTCATTTAAAAAAGATTTTTACATAAAAATACAGCTTTTTCTTAAATATGTATAAAATAAAAACATACTTAGAACTATTTCTATACTATCCTGCATCACTGAAACATGATTTTGAAAAGTTCTTTGTTTACATTTACTAGTAAATGCTGTGATTAAAGAAAAACAAAAACACATTCAGAACAGAAAAAAATAAATCTCTTAAATGTTCTGATGAAACCGTTTTATTCAGTGGAGTCACGATAAATCTTCTTAAAGTTTAGATCTCAGACAACATGTTGGTGTTGATAAAACCTACTAAGAATACTGGACCAATTTTAAGCTTGAATACAGCTCAGAAATGACTGAAGCGACGAAAGACTCAGCTGGTTGAGCTGTGATGGACATCACGCTGTCAGCGCAACACGGGAGCTGGAGAAATAATCTGCCGGCTCCTAACAGTAGCAAGAGTCTTTCCATCTTCACCTTCCCACAAGAACTGATAGAAACTCACATTTTTTCTTTGACTTTCTTTAGTTTGACATATCTAAATAGTTAACAGGTGAATGTGATCCAATAGTGAATGAAAAATATCAGAAGCAACACAGGCAAACGGTTGCATGCTAAAATCTCACTGAGCATCAGTCAGTCATGCCAGAGTAGCATTACCATTGTCACCAGTATTGCGAATGGAATAAAAAATGTTGATTTTTTTAAGGTCCAGAAAAAAAAAAAAGTTGATAGGAGTTTTATGAAGCAATTTCAGATTAATAAAATTTTTTAAATTGGTTAATTGACTTACCTAAAGACGGGGTAGGATAATGTTGGGGAACTAGCTGTTTTCATCCTAACATGCTATTTATATGCAGTGAGTGGTGATCAGGTCCCATGCTGCGGGAGGGGGGGGTAAACTGAGGGGTCTAACTATATTTCTTATTGTTCATGATTACAAAATGTACAGACTACCATCAGGACAAAGAACCATTACACCCAGAGTAAAAAGAAAAGTGTCTGAGCAAGATTACCAATGTCAGCTCAAACCAGCTATACTCAGTAGCTGAATCTATAAATGCAACTGCCAAAAAATATCCCACCTGAAGTAGAAGTGCATTTTAGGAAACAGTTTTAGTATTTTTTGCATTGTGGTGACATGACAAAATGCATATGAGGATGTCCATGATTTACAATGACAATACCATGCCCAGTATGCATAAGGTACAAAAGGATTCATCACATCTACATTTGACTCTGACGTTATTCTGAAATTAACATCTCAATTCACTGTGACTTTAGCCTGCATGGTAAACATGTAGAAAAAGTCTGCACAAATGTGACTTTTGTTGTTTTGTTTTGTTTTTCCTTGCTTTGCTTTCTATGCTTCATCATTTCTACTGCAGCAACAACACATATTTCCTCAAAAACAAGTAGTTGTCCTCTGCATAAATACAATAATCATGCATGATTATTTCTAAGATTCAGACATCCTTATTGATGAATAGTATTTGATACAATTTATAAATATTAATATTTTATGCAGCATTAAAAGATAATATATTGATGGCTTTGTAATGCATTAAAAAGAAAAAAAGTGTGCAGGTGCACCAAGTAATCTATGAATGTGTTTAACTGTCACCTTTACAAGAGAACGAGTAAACCACCACAACTGAAAGCGGGTTAAAGGTTTGGAGCATAGAAAGTGAGCCATGCCAAAATCCAACACAACCAGATGGTCCCTGGAACAAGCATTGCCTACAGCAAGCTACCCCCACCACACACACACACACATTTAATGTACTATCGCAGACACACCACAAAAATTCCCCTGACTTATAGTCATAAGAAATGTATCTGAAGGTTTTTTGATACTTTAGACTGAGCACTGAGATTTAAGATGTATAAAGATGCTCAGACTTCTGCTCTTTTAAATGAAATCCTCCAGTTTTCCTTGCATGCCCTACTTATGCATGAACCTGTTCTGCTTTCCTGTTGGTTTTGCAAACAGCTCGTCTTTTAAGGACCTTTTTGAGGGAAGGGGGGGTGTACAGAGAATGTAAGAGGCATGTCTAACAATCCTGAACAAATGGCTTTTATTTACTTGAATGAAGCACAAAGAAACCAGTGAGCAACATTTCTTGCCCCTCTTTCACCAACCCACGCACCAACACACAGCGCACTCGCAGATATATACTGAGAGGGGAATATGGGCATGTTGCTAACCACATTATAGCTAACTCAATCAATCATTAATTAATGGATGGACCGTCTCATTGAAACACAAGCATCCCTGCAGTCAAACAAGCATGCAGATAGAAAAATCCTGGCCTCATGGACGCACATGACTCAAAATGAAATCACAAAAGCAATTTCATTAAACTGAGCTGTGATTCAATAGCTGTAATCATTTACTAAATGGTTGCTGGAAAAAAAATGATATGCAATGCCAAAAATCCTATAATTCTGCTCTGAAGCACCACTAAAAGGACCAATAAGTACTTAAACCGCATCAATAAAATCATCTTACAGTCATGAAATGAGCTTAGGGAATGTTTGCCTCTTGAGAGCATTTTAAAACATGAAGCTTTTTTTTTTTTTTTTGTCCATTAAACAAGGAAACAACTAGGCAAAAACATGAAAAATGAGCTTTATGGAGAGTCCCGCCATGCACCTTTTAGTCCATAACAGCCATAAGGGTCTCTGTAGGGGGTGGTGAGAAGAGATATGCTCTCCAGTCATTGTTGTTTGAGAGGCCACTGAGCCTCTTGATCCCTGGGTAATCTCCAGCTATCCGTCTGAGTTATCACCTCTCCTGATTTAGGTCACCCTGGCGGCTTTCGGTTTTTAGGTTGTCCACCATCCCCCACGGACCACAGGCGTACAAAATCCCACATGCATTAAAACAAAAAGATAAACAGGCAGCCTCCAAACATAAAAAGCTAACATGTTTAATTGTTTTCTACAATGAAGGAACAGAGGATGTAATAATTGCACTGCTTTTCACAGGAACGATACACAAGAAGTCAAACTCTTTACAGCTTGTTTTTTACTCGTTGCTACCAGTTTGTTTTTTTTTTTGTTTTTTTGTTTTGTTTTTTTTATTCCTGCATGTTCAGATTTTGCCAGTGCCTGTAGTGGTTTACAGTTTGCTGTTTAAGGCAATACTTTGATATTTTTGCAGAGAGCTTCAAGCATAAAATACAAAATAACTCTGATGCACATGATTTATTTAAAAGAGTGATATAACTATTCGGCTTGACTGATCAAACTCAGTTATCAAATCATAGTTACATTCCCCATATTATGTACAGTATGGTTTTTATTCATCAAACTTTTTGTATATTAAGATGAGAATTGTGTTTAATTTACATCAGTCAAGCATTCTTTCCAACCATTTCTGCGTGGAGACAACACTGTTCATTCTGTTGATTCATATTCAGTCATTTTTTTCTGACAATTAACTAAAAAAATATATATTTATACAATACACATCAAACAACTGATTTTTTTTCTTGCATTTTAAAAAAAAATCTGAGTCTATTACACTTTTTCCTTCAGTTGAGCATTTTGACAGATTGTGAAACATTCTTAGAAAACCAACATTCTGAAACACATTTCCATCACATGCATATGATTTTTTTTTTTTTTTTTTTTATTGTTCTTTTAACCTCCAGAAGATACTGAGGCTCAATTTGAGATCAAAGTACAGCTAAGAGATTCTCTTTAAATGCCCCTCACCCCACCCTAAAATATGTGGCTCTCTTCGTCCATATTATCACCTTATAGCCAGCAGTTCTTAGCTCTGAGACTAACAGTCCTCTCCTCAGCCCTTGAGGAAGACTAATATCCTGTCTTCTTTCACAGTAATGAAAAACATGGGCCAGGGAGAACAGATGGGAAAGTGTGGATAAAGGACAGCCTGGCCTGGGTGTGGTACTGACTCAGATGTGTTATTTCATTTTAGCCAGAGTTCATGATAATGTTGGCATTTAAAGCAAAGCACTTTGCTGTAATTTAAAAAACAATTTGTTCACCTTTTTATTCTATAAAAGGCAGAAAAACTAACCTAACAGACTGTTTTCTTCCTTTTTTTTACAAACATGGCAACATATACATTAATGATTTAACACTCAAGGTTCAACCAGTCCATTACAAATAGTGTCAGTTTTGTCCTCTGATCACTAAGGGAGCATAAACCTCAATAGAAAAACACATTCAACATTCGGAAATTTCATTTTAAATACATTACTGTGAAAGTTACTACTGCCATTGTGAAATAATTACTTAAAGGTGCACAACTTCATGGTTTTGATCGTCAGTGTCATAATTTCGATGCTACATTTGTATGACATAACTGGAGGAGAAGCTCGACAGTTCACCGGGAGGACGTGAAATTCATCTCTGAGCTTTTGAATAAAACCATCCTCAAACAGCATCCCTGTCTGACTTGTGAACAAAGCCAGCAACAGTTCCAGTGGAGCAATGCGAGTAAATGCATCCATTCACAAAAAGGGGGATTGCCGAGCTTTGGGTCAAACATAATCTGTGGCTCCAGGCGTGGTTCCAAAAGTTCTCATATGCTTTTGACCTCTGCATAGATGCCATTAAAAAAAAGTGTGTTTACTGCTGTTTTTCAAGATATAATACATCACTTGCCATTATGTAGTCAACATTCCACTCTCTCTGGAACATTGGACTATTGTTTGAGGAAAACGGGTGACATCGGCCAGAGTTAAAAGAACAATTTATCATCCAGGTCATGGGCACTCTTGACAGTGTTTATCACAGCATAAAGTACCAGTGGTACTTTTTTCTCAAATGCACACATTCACTGAGAAGAGAACATTAACATAATTCTCTGTTCTCATTACTTTTGATGCAAGAAACCTTTTAAATTAGGCTTTTAGCCAAGAATAACACCTCCCAGAGTAGTATCATCTGCAGTTGTTGTCTGCGACTAGGAGTGATATTTATCCCATACATCTAATTTGTGTGCGGCAGTTTTTCCATTTCGTCTCGACGTTAAGTCTTCTGGGTTTTGGTGTCTCATACAGTGCAGAGACCAGTGCTGAATGGACAGGTAATTAATACCTCACTACTAAATCTTATCAATATGTCTTTAGTGACAGGATATGTACCACAATCATTTAAAACTGCTGTAATCAAGCCTTTACTTAAAAAGCAATCTCTGGATCCAGAGGTGATAGCAAATTATAGACCTATATCTAATCTCCCGTTTATGTCCAAAATTCTGGAGAAAATAGTTTCAGCTCAGCTACATGTCCACCTGAGCAGAAATAATTTATTCGAAGAGTTTCAGTCAGGATTTAGAGCTCATCGTAGCACTGAGACGGCATTGGTGAAAGTTACTAATGACCTTCTTATGGCCTCAGACAAAGGATTTCTGTCTGTACTTATCTTACTTGATCTTAGTGCTGCATTTGATACAGTCGATCATAACATTCTGTTACAAAGATTAGAACAGGTAATTGGAATTACAGGTACATCATTAAGCTGGTTTAAATCATATTTATCTGATAGACTTCAGTTTGTTCATGTAAATGACAAGTCCTCCTCCCAAACTACAGTAAGTCATGGAGTTCCTCAAGGTTCTGTACTTGGACCAATACTCTTCACGGTATATATATGCTCCCTTTAGGCAAAATTATTAGACAGCATGGAATAAACTTTCATTGTTATGCAGATGATACTCAAATATACTTATCCTTTAAACCAGATGAAACAAATCAGCCCGATAGGCTACAAAATTGTCTCATAGACATAAAGACTTGGATGTCTAGAAATTTTCTCCTCTTAAACTCAGATAAGACTAAAGTTAAGACTGAATTTTTATTGGGATCTATTTTATTTTATTTATTTTATCTCCAAATGAAGTTTTATTTACTCCTAAAACTGGAAATAAAGAGAACGGTAACATATTTCTAACTTCACACGCAAACAGTCCAACTGACCACGTCACCATGCGGCCTCTGACCCTGGACCTCTAACCGCTGAATATGTACAGTCAGACATCATAACGACAAAGAGATCATGAGGTGAACCGAGCAAGGGATTACGTCATGCAAGTTAAGTGTTTACAGGTAAACTGGATTGGACAATGAAGACAATGAGTGCAAGGCTTGTCATCAGTACACATGTGCAATTTACAAAAGTACATGCATCATGTTGCTGACAGTCCCACCCACACTGGGCCTCAGGTCTAAATAAAATGGTGAAGCCAAAAGTCATGAAGTTTCACCTCCAGCTGTCAGTGTTACAAATCTGAATAAGTTTAAAAGTAAAAAAGAGAAAAACAGCAAATACAAATCGCAAAGTTTTCCTGAACTTTCACCATCGGACAATGAGACCGCCAGCACTGCGGGGGGTCAATATCCAGGAACAAAGGTAAAATACAGAATACTGAAGGCATTTTAACTGCAATGGATGTGTAGCCATGCCTGCAATCCTTCATTAGAATATGCAGATGTGGAAAGTGGATAGACAGATGGACGTGTAGAAATGGCCACTTGAGTAAATAATTAAGTAACAAATCAAAGATGCAAACTAGTATTGGATGGTCACTGGGGAGGTGGGCATCATAAATGTAAAGCATAAGAATTTAACCACAATAATGTTAGATACATACATATTTGAGTAAATTGTCCTGGAAAGAGAAACAAAGCTTGTGGCTAGGAATTAAGCTTGAATAATTAAAATAAAATCTGACATTAACAAATGGTGATTACTCTTTCATTTTCTTTTGAGACTCTCTACGCAGGAAACATGGACTCAGACAGATGGAGGCCCATCTGAGCGAACCCACAAACCAAAGCGGCCATTAATCAAAGGATTTTCTTTTCTTTTTTTAATTCGTTATTTTATTATTATTTGTGGTGGTGGTCTGTAATGCTAGTGTTTGAGTCCTCCTGATGTCAGCAGGGAAACAATCTCAAAGTCACATAAAAGGGAAGCTAACAAAAACCAAACTGTTTGAGTTGACGTCGGAGGGCTTGAAAGAGGAAGACAGCCAACTTTACTCTCTCTGAAGACCATGATCAGGCTGCACATACCCTTTTATTTAAGAACACACAACTACAGCCTTTACATTTAAAAAAACAAAAAAAAACATCATTAATATAACAATTTTATTGCCGGTGTCTACTGGGATTTCTAGAAGTTGAGCTTTTGTGCAGCTCTGCCGAGGGTTTTGATGGTTTGGCAGTGCTATTTAGTTGAGTAATTAAAGCTGAAACAAGTGTATGTATAAATACAGATGGGCTCTGCCATTAATGACAAGGAATGCGGAATTTACTGTCGTTGGAATAAATACTGCATATTTGCTCTTATCCAGTCAAACAAAAAACAGGCAAGAGAGAAAAATTATACATATATGTGTCCATGAGGATCTTTGTGTTTATAAGGAAGGAAGAAGAAAAAAAAGAAAACATGAATGGGGGGAGTGGAGGGGCAGAGAAAATGGATGAAAAACTAGCATACTGTAATGCAGTATGATTTGTACAGTGATATTTATTCCAAGCTGAATGTTGTCTAAAATCTGAAGCAATAAGGCCTGGTGCCTCCCAGTCAGTTGGAAACACCTCACCAATGGTGTGCTTTGGGAAAAGGTTGTTTCCTTTCTCTTTCTTTTTTTCCTTGTGATTCATTTGATGCCTGAAAGTCCTAATAATAAATACATGTGTATACTAA
>NC_136621.1:32147125-32449625 GCF_933228915.1 Telmatherina bonti
CCAAATGTAATCAAAGCTGGATGACACAAAAGATTTATTTCATGGTTTTTCTTTCCTTAAAAAAGTAATTCTGATGTAATAAAGCATAGTAAATATAGATTTATTTTTTTTTAATTGAATCTAATTTGTGTATGAAACCTTCTCTTTATCATTTGGTTTATTGGAACAGGTGAATTAAAATACTGTATGAGGTCATTTTTGGAAATCAGGTTTTCTTCATGTACCTTAATGAATGTAAAGGATAATTAAGGCCTATCTGTGCCAAAGCTGCAGTTCACATGGGAATGTTAAGTAAATGCTTGAATTTTCAGGCCCACTGAAACCTTTAATTTAGCCCCTCAGTCTAATGGCACTCTATGTTTCCATCTCCAGAGTCCTCTGAGGGTCCTGCTGGAGCAGCCATGATTAAAAGTAAAGCAATCGCTCGTCAGGGTAGAGCAAAAAGTATCACAAAAGCTTACTTAATTACACAGGGACTAAGGACGCTCAGCCAATTTCCAGCTACATGCTTCTTCCTCAGTGACTTACAGTGGTTACAGAGGCGGTAGTGACCAGTGATGATGACGTCTCCCCTCACCCGACACACACATATCTCTCTCTGCCTCCTGTCCCTGGAGCACACCGAGCTCACAGCTGGCAGAGGGCTGATGGATTGCAGACAATAGCAACCAAGTGAGGAAATGTTCTTCCTCTTGCTTCAATCCCTGATATTTGGTTTGGTTCATTTCCTATTTTTACTATTTCACTGTGTAACACAGCAGCCATGGACTAAAGAAACTTCACTGCAGAAAATGATTTTTTTTTCTTTTTTCTAAACCGCAAAAACCTCACAGTAGTCTGTTTATTTTCCTGTTAAACAGTCAGGCCCTTTAGCCTTCCCAGTAGGACACTATCCTCCATTCCTCCATGTCTTTCTGTTGATCGGCGGGGGCCTCCATTCCTGCTGATTTCAGTCGTCTCAGCCGATGGTGCAGCCTCCCCACAGCAAGATACAGCTCAGCCATTCCACACATCAAATCAGAGTAAAGAACAATCAATAGTGCGGTCTAATGTTTATCAATGCTAGCGTTTCCCCTAACATTATGCCCCCCCCCACCACCAATCAAACGGCAATAGCTATGCTATGCCTGCCACTTTCCTCCCCCAACCCAATGCCAGAACCCGAGGGAAACACTGAAAGCAATAGGCATCCGTCTGTGTACGAACTTCTACACAACGTGGCGATGCTTAACATACACAGAGGAGCTCATTTTGCCTGCCTGTGAAAATGAGAACGAGAAAGATTGTTTAAAATGCAGAGAGATGCATATTTTTTAATTATGCATTTACTTGGTGGAGGGAATGGAAAATGTGGGTTGCGTTCATGGAGGGAAAGTATAATGACAAGTCAAAATAGATTTACTTTCCTCATACACAGGAACACATTTACACAGATGGTTTAATTCACAGTGAGACTACATCTCTCCCTCATTGGTTCTGAAACAATGAAGCTATGACTTTAAGTAGGGATTGTAAGATAAATTATATACTGTAGAACTGGAGAGCATACAGGTCTTTTAACTTGAATCAGTATTTTCTTTTTCAAAACACAGAAGTTCATACAGACAAAATCGGATGCTGTTCCCTCTGTAGAACCGTACCGATGTGTTGACTTGACCTCCAACGCATTCTCATTTCCACCTTGTCAAATGCAGCCACTGGGCCTAGTTTTCAACACAGAATACCCTCCTTTCTCGTCAATTTCCGAAGCATTGGGAATGGCTCAGCAGCTGTGTGAAGCCAGTTATCTTCCTATGGTGTCCGGTATGGACTAACTGCGCCAACTATAAAGACATGGCAATTTTGGGTGCAGTGTTATAACAAGTAACACTGACCACAATAGGAACTTGGGGTAGAGGGAGATATCGCGCCAAACTATTCAGTGCCTTGTCCTGATATGGGATAGCAGTTACAACTAAAGTAACAAATGACTAAACTCAAGCAAATATTACTCTTTTAAGGAACTATTTCAGTTTTCACATTTTACCTCCATGTTTTTCCGTTGAGATTTTCTTTTATTGTTATCAATGGGCTGCATGTAATCTCTTGAGTTTGATGTATTATTTGTATCTATTGTTATATTTTATGAGGTTGACTTTTAGAGAGATGTGAATTTCATTATTGCCAACACTGTTGCTGCAGCAGGAATGAAAGTCAGTGACAAATACCCACTAGTGAGACAATAAAGTCAATGTTGAATGTGGAGTTCTGACCGCTGCACCACAATTTGCCGCATTCATGTTGGGTAGTTAGACACTGTCAGAAATGTGAAAATTTCTGGCAATGTGAAAATTTTCTGTCATGAAGGTCAATAAAACAGCTACTTTTGGATCTCTCTCGTTGCATTATTTTAAAGCCACAGCATCCGATGTAGAGTTTGGAAATTATTTTAAGTTTGTTTTTTATACATTTAAGAAAGGATGCAGAGAAACAAAGTTAACTCACATGTACAGTCTATCCATGCATAGGAGGAGAGGCATTAAAAGCATGTTATACTGCAATTAACAGCTGGTTTTCTTGAGTAAAAATAGATCTTTTTTTTTTTTTACGTGTGTGTGTGTGTGTGTGTGTGTGTGTGTGTGTGTGTGTGTGTGTGTGTGTGTGTGTAACAAGAGCAGCTGTGGTGGTGCTGGTGGGTTATCAGAGGACAAAAGCCCCTTGGTCTTTTGATCCACATTTCTTTCCCAGGGCAGACAAATAAATATAACCATATGAGAAGAGCTAAAGCAGCTCTCCTGCTTGCACCTTTTATGATCTTATTATGTTCCTGTGGGTTTTTCTGAAGAAATGTTAACAGCTTCTGCATTGTGGGCATGAAGCGGATACATCTGTGTGAGAGAGAGCAGGTTTTGTATGTACATGCACGCTCTGTCCATACACTGCTTGTTATTACAAATGCCAAGGGTTCGCTTATAGTGTCAAACTGACTTTGTTGCAGAATGCAGAGAGAGAGAGAGAGTATTAAAATGAAGCAAGCAGATACACATTTTTCAGGCCGTGTATGACCCAAATGGTTTGGGCTGCTTTCTCAACAGCAGACAAAAAGCAATCATTATTTTAGCACTAGGACGGATTAGCAAGGCTTACCAGGAATTTTATCACTCTCCCATAATATGCTGCATGGTATTAGCATAATGCAAAAATGATTAGACACCCTTTATCTCCAAATCACATAGGGTAACTATGCAATTATTAATAGGAGCTGTCCCAAGTATTCTCAGCTATATGTGGAGCTTACTGTAGCATTTGATTAATAACAAGATGTTTGTCGCAACCAACGACAGAATGAGGTTCTAAGACCTACTGTAAAAGAGGTAGACACAGTAAAACCAATTTGAAGAGCTACTTATGAGCAACCATATTGCCTTAACTAATCACCATGCTTTTGGTATTGTAGCAGTATTGATTCTGGCAGTTTTGTGTCAGTCAACAATAACAAATATAAAAGGATAAAGGGAAATCCAAGACCTAGTCCTAGACAATAGGTTTCTCTTATTGGTAACCTTTTGGTTGTATTTATTAGTTCCACGTCAGATGGTACCAAACAGTTTTTGCTGCAGGGCTTTTTTTGTTTGTTTGTTACTTCAAGTAATTCCAAGGGGATATAATTAAACATCAGTTGTCATCCGTCCATGCGTATCTGATAGCATGTATATATTAATGCCCTTTTATACTACTGTCAAACACACCCTTAGTTATACTGCTCTGCTTCTGTTCACAACTGTTGTTGGTTTTTCTTTGTTTGTTTTTGTTTTTTTTTTCCCCCATCACACACATCCATATCCAAATGGACACATTATCAGGCAATATGAATTTAGGTGCCTTGCCCAAGGACACTTTGGCATATAGTATGGGAGAGTTTGAAATTGACCCACTGAGTCCTCCTGGGTTACATTACAATAAAAAGACAAAATGTGTTTACATACCCATGTTAAAAAGAATAAATAAATAAACATGCAGGAAGAGGATCGCCATAAATATGTAATCCCTTCTAAATTGTACAATCCTCCATCTCTAGTTAAAAATCCATGCAAATCCAACCAAACCAACCATTAATGTTTCATTAATCCTGCTGACAAACAAATAACCAAATTGGATCCTTCACCATGGTGATTGTTGCATTTGGTCATTTTCACAAAAATGACTGACCCACAGCGAAGGTTCATGGACTATTTACTCATTTATCTGAGTTTCCCCAAACTATCTTTCCACCAAGTGTTAATAAATCCAGCTTGGTTTTTCTTTGTGTCGTCTTGCCAACACATTAACAAACAGGCAATGAGCTGAACAAAACAACTAAAAGCTATGCTGTGTGTAACACATTAAATAGTAAAAAAAAACAAGCAATAAGAAAACTGGAAGGACATCAGCTACGTTTAAATGGAGCCAAATATGCCGACTGCAATCGGGTTGAAAGCTCTACCAGACTGAAAAAAATCCATGTATACACCTCATTCCGCATGAAAAGTGTCAAACCGGAAAGATTTTCATTTGGTTTCACAAGCATAGAATTTTGCTTTCCTCATGAAAATACTAAATCAGAAAGTTGTCAGGTTGCTTTCTTACAGCAAATGCTTTGACTAGACATAAACACAAACAATTAGCAACATTTTCTCACTTGGGAAGATGGCAGCGAACAAACAAATTCACTGGACAGCAACTGACAGTTTGTTTTAAATTCAGTCTGTTTCTACAACTTTTCCTCTTTTGCTTCATGGAAGTACTGCAATGACACAACTGTGATGATTAGTTTGTAAAGCTTTCCATCTTTGATAAATCCTATGATATAAAGCATGCTTCTGCACAAGTCAGACAGGACAATTCTGCTTAAATGCTAGCATGTACACACCAGATCAGAACAGATAAGTTTCCATGTAAAAAGCTTCCCTGAAATCTTAAAATGGGATGAGGCCAAACCGAATAGGGTAAAAGTCTCCATGTACATGTGGCTAGTGTCAAACAGTTACGTTTAAAACTATATAAAGTTTACTTGGAGGATGTATGTGAGATATTTCTTCAATAAGAATATATATGGAAATGGAAAATAAAAACAAATATGCCAGCAGTGAAAGAAGATTCAACAGCCTTGAAAACACTTAACACCTACATTTATTTCTTTGAATCACAATATTTTTGATTCCTCAGTGACTCTTAACCTGCATCCTGCTGAACTAAGACTTCAGTCAATTCATCAATGCATTTATGAATAAGTTTATAAAGTAAAAGTCAGACTAGCTTCACATTCACATAAAAAAACACATTTGGTGGAAGTAGATTGTAAGAATAGTAAAATTGCATTCATAATGTGATTTAATGCAGATTTTTTCTCTGCAGAAGCGTCATTGTTTTCCTCTAATGAAAGCAACCAGCTGCTGCTCCAATTAGATCATTTACTTTGCTGTAATTTAGATGTGAAATATTACTGAATTAGCCTTTAAACTCAGTCCGTTAAGCTAGTCCCTACAATTTCGAGCAAGCAATTTAAAAAAAAACATCCCCCAAAAAAGACAAATGCATGCTAAAAAGAATAAATGACTTGTTACTCACAATATAAATCACCACAAAACAAACATTTGTAGAGTCTGTACTCCAGAGAATTCAAACAGCTGAATCATGAGCTTGCTGAGATCAACATCAGCCACTGGGTTTTAAAAACTTATGTCATTATTGGTGTTATTATTAATAATGTATGACCTGGTGTGGATTTGGGAAAGATCTAGTTTGGGGGAAAAGAAATTACAATAAAGCACTTGCTCCACAAATTTTGAGAGTCAAATATTTACTCTTCCTTATGTTTATCATGTTTTATACATTGGAGAGCATTATTACCTTTATTCATTTAATTGTTGATTGATGAGGTTTATTTAGACATAATGACAAATATAAAAAGCAAAACTCTAAATAAAACACACGACCAAAGAATAGAAAACACCAAAAGTTCAAAAGAAGTGGTTGGAAGTGTAATTTTATATAAGCCCACCCCAGTAATCACAACAATCTTCAGAGAAAACATTACCACAATTACTACTATGCACTGCATAACCTTATAAAAACATTAGTTATATTCAGCATATGCAATCACTATCTCCTTTTAGAATGTTTTGTTTTTTGTTTTTTTTTTAAAATATGACTACATAATGCTCAATAGTTGTGTTAACAATAAGAGTACAATAGCACTACCTGTCTTTCTTTCTGTTTTTTTACTGCTTTCCTGAAATTTTGTGTCGATGACTTTGAAGCATAAAAGTTTCATATATCAGAGAAGATGCTGTGGAAAAAAGAGAAAAAAAAACAGCAGGGTCACTGACTAAAATCATTGTGGCAGCATTAAACATATGTTTGTGAAATGGAGCAAAGATAAGCAATCAAAACACGTTAGATGCTTTCTGGCCAAATAAATCTCAGATACCATGAAACACACTTCTTTCTGACTAAAAAAATATTGGAAACGGCAACATCTTTAGAGGAAAAACAGCTTCATTAGCATGTCACACTGTCAACGTCACTTCTTTTCCCCCTCACTCCCCCTTACTGTGTTTCTTGCTTCCCTTTCCATGTGCTGTGAATCCAGATCTAGCTGTCCTGATGCCATGAGCATCACTTTCATCATGAGTTAGATGTCTGTCTGAGTCGGAAAGTGAGAGATTGCATGGAGTCTGAGGAGAGTTTCACAGAAAATATTTCAGAATTTGGAGAAGAAGGAAAAATGTCTCCCAATGAAACACATGCAACTCCATATTTTACCTTTTAGCAAAACAACTCCTTTCAACTACTGGTCACTGGTCTATCTTTCTATCTCAACTCTGAACACCTTCTGACTTAATCCAATCACCCCTTTAATTGCATTTTTTGCCTTTGCCGTGAGAAAAAAAGTTTGCTTGAGAGCTTTTCATATTCATTTAAATGTGTGTACGCCTTCCTTCAGCTGAACTTACACAATAATAAAGGAAAAATTGCACACATTCTCGGAAACTGCCCTGAGGGGACACATAACAGAACCCCGATGCAATACAAATGTTGCTATTTTCTGTTCCACATAAACATACAGTATGTTCATATTTAGTATGCGAATTGCTGTAACAGTGACGCATATATATCAAGAAAACAAATTAAGTCAATTATCATGGTTCAACAGACACTGCAGAGTGCTGACAATTCAAGTTAGCTATGAATATTTGCTAGCAGCAACATAACTTAGTCATATGGTTTTAGTTATAATATTATTAACATGGTAAAAGAACAGCATTTGATAGTCAATGGGGGATCAACTAGGGACTGTCCTGGTCTCATGCATTGCATATATGAAAGGAATCCTTTTTTTCTTTCATGGTACATCGGTTGATTTCACAAAAGTCTGTTGCCATGCAAAACATGGAAGTTAAATTGGACAGTGAGCTTATGATTGGGGAAGCACGGAAAGAAAGCAAGAACATTTATGCTGATTTTGTGCATCTCGTGTGTGTATTCATGACACAGTGAGACGATTTCCTGAGCAGATGTCACTGTGAAATGGAGTAAGCTATCAAACAAAATGTCCAGCCAGATCACTCAGCGGAGGATGTCTGAGCTGAAAGATGACAGAAGCTAAAATTACTACAGTGTTCTTGCAGCATTACTAGGCTTAACCAGTAAGATAAAGTGTAAAAAGTGTGTTTGGCAGGTTTTGTAAAAGTTACTTTGAGGAACGGAATAACTACACAGAAGGAAATGACAGAAAAAGCCTAAATTCATGCATAGTAGGACATCAGCAAGAGCCAGAACACGACACTCTGCATGGTTGTCGATGGCAAGTCAGACTCAGACACAGAAGGGACGGATTTCAGACAGATGACAGAGATGAATGCGGCCAAGGTTTACACAACACGTCTGAATATGGATCAGCAGACTGCTTTGTGTCATTTTTGGGGTATCTGAGAATATGGATCAGTGCAGCCTGGAGGAACATTTGGTAACCAAATCTAATGCAATTACCATGACACTCCAATATATTGCTGCAATTAAAGCAGAAATATTGGGACAGTCAGGAAAAGGACGGAAGTCAATTTTAATCAAGACAAAATTCTAAACCGTGGAGGCTTGTCTGACGTGTGTAACTCTGACAAATTGTATGGCAGTTTTCTCCGACAAGTCTAAAGGTGTGAAAACAGTTCATTTAAGAGTTATTCAGCAGGACTGACACTTGTTATGGCGAAGTTATTTTCTAGTGGTACAAACTGTCACAGATGTCAATTCTTCCAATCTGGAAACGCACGATTCCTGATGAAAGGAATTCCATGCTGGACTCGCACAAGGCCTCAGACAACAGCAGATAAAACTGACCCCACATAGTGGACTGTGGAGATGAGGTATAAACAATAGCGGTTAGCTTAGTCAGCACTGAGTAGGCCTTGGTAAGAGTCAAACACACAGATGTTAAATGAAAAGCAAAACTATAAGAGAAAGCACATTTTAGACCTCTGACTGATAAGATCAGTATAGACTTACAGGCTGTTGCTGGAATAGATATGAGTGTGTGTGTGTGTGTGTGTGTGTGTGTGTGTGTGTGTGTGTGTGTGTGTGTGTGTGTGTGTGTGTGTGTGGGTGAAACAGTTCCGAAACGAAATCACAGATTTAAAAGGGTTTTCCAAAAATCTGAGTCAAAGCTCATATATATATACACTATTCACAAAAAGTTAGGGATATTCAGCTTTTGGGTGAAATTTCACAACAAGCATAAAATGCATTCAAACCTGTACAGGTGAACTTAATGTGATCTTCTCTAAGCTTTTAAATGCACATGTCCAACTGTTAAATGTTTCAATAAATTTTGCACAAGTTGCTGTTCTCTAACAAGGAGCTTAACGGCAAAAATCACGGCAGGTGTGTGATCCTTGAATTGACCAATAAATGTCCTGGTTCAGTTAGAGCTGGTGTTTAAACAGTTGTCCTCATCATGCTGTTCACATTTTGACATCATGAGACCAAGACGACACCTAACAATGGAACAACAGTCCCTTGCCATTGCGATGCTTCAAACAGGACGTTCTCAGACAGAAGTGGCCACTGAGCTTGGAGTGTCACAGAGTGTCATCAGCAGGTTGCAACAGAGATATCGAGAGTCACAGAAAGGCCTAGAAGTGGACGTCCTTTGGCCACATCCCGTGCTGATGACCGCTACATTGTGAACACTGCCCTGAGAAACCGGATGATGAATGCCACTCAACTCCAGGCACGTTTAAGAGAGGTGAGAGGCACCAAGTGTCACGTCAGACCATTCGAAACCGTTTCCATCAGCATGGTCTGCGTGCTAGACGACCTGCACGGGTACCTGACCACACCACCAGGCACAGGCATCATCGTCTTGCATGGGCCAGGGAGCATTTACGCTGGACGAGGAACCAGTGGGCCTCAGTGCTGTTCTCTGATGAAAGTCGATTCACACTGAGCAGAAATGATGGCCGGCAACGATGTTGGAGACGTCAGGGAGAGCGCTATGCATCAGCCACTGTTGTCACCAGGTGAGCTTTTGGTGGTGGCGGTGTTACAGTGTGGGCAGGGGTGTCCACTTGGTACAGAACTGCCCTACACTTTGTGAATGGTACAGTGACAAGCCCGTACTACCTGAATAACATCATTAATCCAGTGATTGTGCCCCTACATGAACAGCACAGGCCTAATTTCATCTTCATGGACGACAATGCTCCTGCTCATCGAGGCCGCATCATCAGGGAACGGCTGTTGGAGACTGGTGTACCTCAAATGGAATGGCCTGCACTCTCTCCAGACCTGAATCCCATTGAAAACCTGTGGGATCAGCTGAGCCGTCGTGTAGAGGCTCGAAACCCTGCACCCCAGAACCTCAATGACCTGAGGGCTGCCCTTCAAGAAGAGTGGGATGCCATGCCTCAGCAGGCAATAAGTTGCCTTGTGAACAGCATGAGACGTCGTTGTCAAGTTGTAATTGATGCTCAAGGGCACATGACGAGATATTGAGACGTTCAAATTTTTTGTTGTGGTGTAACTACCATTGTTGTTACTTTTTGTGTTGAATGAATTTTTTGAGATGAGGAAATCAGTAGTGCATCCTTCTACTTAAATGTCTTACTTTTATATTATATCACTGTAGCATGAACATATTGCATTTTCCATAAATTTCACCTGAAAGCCAAATATCCCTAACTTTTTGTGAGTAGTGTGTATATATATATATATATATATATATATATATATATATATATATATATATATATATATATATATATATATATAAATAAACTAACATCTTTAGCACTTCTTATTGACCAGTTGCATGTTTCTTTGTTTAACCTGCATCCATTTCTGCAGGCCGAAGTAGGAGGGCCGAATTTATATTACTATTTAAAGAAATTCTAAAGGGATGTTCAAATGCATTATGTGTCTACAAGGTATGTTGAAACAGAGATGCTGCTTATGAAATGCTACTTATGGTTAATGTTTGCATTAATTCTACCCACATATGACTGAACTCACCTCTAAGAGCCTTTGGTACTTGTGGAAAGTAAAATGGTTCTTTTTATGCTAGCTTGTGTTACTGCATACTATTCTTCAAAACTCATGAATCTTTAATGTGGAAGTTAGGGGGAGCGATTGTTACCTTGCCAATAAAAATACATTTTAGTCCAGATTTATGTTGGCCTCGTGTTGCCATGTTTCTAGATGTGAAGAATTCTGGTTAATTCTACAATCACCAAGGTGTCTTTGGGCTCACTTGTACGGTTTGCTTGTTAAAAAGCCTCAGCAAAATGAATGTGGTGTTTGAATCATCTTTAAGATGCTTAAAAAAGGAGAAATAATGAAGAATTTTACCTCCGTTCATGCTCAGGTTTCCAGTTGGCTCAGAGGAACTTTTCCTGCTCATAGTTTTCATCTGGCATGAAAGAAGAGGAAGGAGGGTGAGCGTGTTTCACAGTGGGAGTTGAAATGAAGCTATCACAGCGGTGAAGTTAGTTTTCCACATGCAGTTTCTGGTTTGCACCGAGAACTCACACACAGAGAAACCCACTATTTTCTTGACCTTGCCCCCAAGCCCCTGAGGAAGATCGCTTCGTACGTGTGCAAGACTTTCTAAAGAATCTGGCTGTCACACTCCAAGTCGGGGTGTTTCTGTACGCCCTTCATTTTTCCAGTGGGCTCTTCCACATGCAGCTTTTATTCAAAATAGCTAAGACGCTTTTGGTGGTTTCTCAAAAAAAAAAAAAAAAAAATGAAACAAGTTAAGACAGATTAAGAAGAGATTTAAGTTTTTCTCTGCATCCATTACTTTCCTTATTTCTTTCAACACGATTTAGATTTTTCTGGTTGCAAAACAGGCTTAAAAACACTCCCCTTGCTTTATGGGTCAGCTTAAAATACATGCTCACTCAAATATATTGCTAGATAGAATGTACCATGTTATTATTTATTGATTTAGAGAAGGAGCGACAGGGAGATAGTGTGAGCGCCTGAGTGTGTCCAAATTCTGTGTCTAATCCTGTACTGTGGCAAACCCCCAGCGGCCAGTCTTCTCCTCTAGACCTAAATGAAACAGGTGAGGAACCGTAACCTCTTGGGGCTGGCCTCACATCTCGCTGGTGCCCACACTTAAATTGGCTTCTTCTCGTGCTGTTCCACATCAGTAATTACCCTCCTCAACCCCTGCCAAGAACAGGAGAAATGAATGTAGACAAATAAACAAAAAGAACGCCTGAGGCCAGAGTCACAGCACTTTGCACCACTTGTTTAAACTAAGTATAAAAGGTATGGATATTCAGTAGGAGTGTACGAGCGAGCACGGCTGTTTGTATAAAGATTCATATACGTTAGCAGGTGCATACTCTGAGAGGACTGTTGTATTTTCTTTTTCTTTTCTTTTCTTTTGTGTCTCTACTTTCAATGTACTGCTGTTGTGTACAAGCCAACCACTCAGATGCATTTGTGTCCAGTGTATTCATGCAACAAGCAGAAGTCCTTCATGATGCTGCAAAGAAACTAAAAAAAAAAAAAAACTGAGTGGCTCCTTTAGAAAAGTTGAAAGAATAACACAAATGCACTTTGAGATTAGTCACAGTTCAGTTTTCTATTACACAGGATATATGTTCAAATCTTTCCTTTTGCTCCGGTTTAATACAGCTGAATGATGGTCAGAAAAGGTTTTGGGGAAATATTATGTCTATGATGCTCAGCATTTTATTGTTTTAGACATAAGCCTTAAATGCTTTACCAAAATTAATATGCTTTGTAGGGTATTCGACTACTTCAAATCACCTCACACACAGTTAATAACAAACAGGACAAATGGCTTTAAACCATTATGCTAACCACAGCTGGGAGCAGCTGTGGTTAGCATAATGGCTCATAAAACATCTCCAGCCATCTTTCAAAGATGGCGTTACATATATTTAGAGTGCACACAATGTGTTATCTGAACAAAATGTTCTCAGAAACCTTTAATTTAGTCTTTGCTGCAGCCTGATTATAATCTGGTGGGATGCTCTGAATGTGGCAGGGTGATTTTACCCAACATTGTGGCTTATAGCTCCCAGATTTCCCTCCCTGCATCTTACAGAAGTCAGCACTGAATAGTCAAGATGGTTTATTTTTTCACCTTCACTTATTTCAGAAAATGTCATGTAGACTTATTTTTCTGCACTTACACACACACATACATACATACATACATATATATATATATATATATATATATATATATATATATATATATATATATATATATACATATATATACATACATATACATATACATATATATACATACATATACATATACATATATATACATACATATACATATACATATATATACATATACATATATATACATATACATATATATACATATACATATATATACATATACATATACATACATATACATATATATACATATACATATACATACATACATACATATATATATATATATATATATATATATATATATATATATATATATATATATATACACACACATATATTTATATATTATATATACATATACTTATTTCTTCTGTTTTAATGCTGAGCTTGTCAGATGTTTCATCTAATAATATGTATTTCTTCCATTAGATTCAGCTGCACTATAATGACTTCATGTGACTTCACTCCAATACCTGTCCAGTTTATTTTTAATGGTACTGCTATTTTTAAGCAAAATAAATCAATAAATATTAGCAGATTAGGGGAACTACATTTAACAGCTGTTATAATTTCATAACTAAAGTTGTTGAGCTTTGAGCAGACGTGATATTTTTGCCAAATCTAAAGACGTTCCCTCGAGGCATTTCTGAGATATGTTGTTGTGAGAATGGGATGGATGGACAACCTGGACACATAACGCCTCCAGCCACAACCATCATGGCAACAACAAGAAAGGTTTTTAACTATATATAGATAATATGTTTCTTATTATTCCAGATGAACACCTTTGATTGATTGGTTGAGACATCTTGGTGACATCGGAGATTTCTTGGACATAATTCTCTTTCTAAAATAGAAGTATTTGTCCTTTTTTTTTTTTTTTTTTGTCTTTCTAAGCTGTTATTTTAGGAAATGAGCATGAAAGCATTTGTTTCGTTGCTGCTGTCATCAAGGCAAAATGTGAGTTAACCTGCCATCCCCCGTGTCAGAACAAACCAAGTCAGAAGCACATGATGACTCGTGTCCTTGTGCTTTAGACTGTCAACACATCCATTTGTCTCCTGGGTACCCATTTTCTACCTTCAGAGTTCCATTAACTTGAATGAGGCATGCTTAAAGGGCCTTCGCCTATGCTGACATTGACACTCTGTAAAAGGTTCCGAGATTTTCCTTTGTTATATGTTTGTCTGTGAGAGATGGGATGGAGTGCACATTAGGTAAATAAAAAAATTTAAAAAATAAAAAAGCAACTGACAGAAGAAACATATTTTGACAAATTTAAAGCTCAGGAAAAGAAATGCTTAGCCGTGGTCACGTTTTTTTTACATCCAAGCTTCTCGAATAAATATTCAAGTTATAAAATCTGTTGTGTTGTGTTAAATAATCCGAGCCCATAAAGATTAAAACCATTTCCATATTTCCTACCAGGTTGGCTTGTGGAGTAGTATTAGATCACACAGGTATTTCTTGGTTTGTTTTACTTTGTTGTTACAAATGTGTGTGTCTCGACAGTCTGGTGGGGAAAAGGAAGACCTCTTGTCATCATTTTAATACTGCAGTCATAAACACGAGGGAGGAGGATGGTAATTACTGGGATTCAAAAACAACTCGTGTATACAAACTAACTAGGCCCATGATACCCTGAGACATGTAAACAAACAGCACAGCTGGAGGTAAATTCTTTCAGCTCACTCACTTTCAGATTTTAGTTTAAATCTCTTGCCTGAAACAATGACAACAAGCCAGATAATCGTGTTTTAATCTGCCTCGTGTCCTGATGTCAGCTGATAATGATATTCACATTCATGGGTGTGTTGCCCAGACAAAAGCCCTCTAAATCAGGTTTGCCCCACCCCCCCTCCAGCCTCACAGCATATAATTCTGAGCTTGAAGGGAGAATCTGGCAGAGTTGTGTGTGTGTGTGTGTGTGCACCTCTGCAAGGTGCCCATCCACATTGTTCTTTGGACCCGTTTGCCTTTAAACTGGGAACTATATCAGGTGGTAGTGGTGGTGAAAGACTGCATGTCCAACATTCTGAAGCAAATGACTAATAAATAACAAAAAAGTGAAAATGAACAGTTTAGACAGCTAACATAGTTAAAGTTTAAAAAAAAAAAAAAAAAAAAAAAAAAAAAACAGACACACACATTCCAAATACAGAATATAAGTGAATTGTTGTTAATAATTTATCAAAAAAAAAAAAAATCAAAAAAAAAAATTTTATATATATATATATACATATATATATATATATATATATATATATATATATATATATATATATTCTTTCATTCATTCATTTTCCGAACCGCTTATTCCAATTCAGGGTCGCGGGGAAGCTGGAGCCTATCCCAGCCGGCTTTGGGCGACAGGCAGGGTACACCCTGGACAGCTCGCCAGTCCATCGCAGTGTGTATATATATATATATATATATATATATATATATATATATATATATATATATATATATATATATATATATATATATATATATATATATATATATATATATAGTGAAATTAGGGCCAACAAATCATCAGGGGACACATCACACCCCAGACACTCTTTGGTTGAACCTTTACTATCAGGACGGTGATACAGAACAATCAGAGCCCAAATAAACAGGCTGAAAAACAGTTTTTATTCCACAATCATAAATGTGCTGAACAATCATGACCATAAACACTAGAAGCTGCTCACAGGGGGATGCGCTACATCTATGTGGGTGGATAAGGTAATTATCTACTAAAAGTTTTTTTATTCTTTTTTTTTTTTAATTAATGTTTTATTTATCCTTTTATACTTGTTTTATTATTCCTGTTTTGATGGTTTGACTATGCATCTTGAAGCAATCAGCACCTTTAAATTTTGTTGTATATGTGAATGTTATGACAATAAAGCCTATCTATCTATCTATATACCTAAATTATTTTAATTCAGTTTTTTTCCACAAGTTAATAATGCAACATATAATACACACGTTATAAAGACATATTGCATTCATAATCTCCAAGACACCACTGTCGTTCATCATTAAGAAACACATCAGGACCGTATCACAAGACAGAAGCACCTTAAACTGTTACAACCGGAGCAGACATGTGTAAATCAGCTACAGTACATGATATCTAATAATACCTTTGTCAGCATTACCAGAAACACTTGTGGTTTTCAGGCTCTGGAAGGTGTATATATTTTTTGCTGGACATGGCTTATTACTCAGTAAATACTAGTGTGTTTGACAGAAAGCAAGTAGAAACTTGAGCTCAGTTTCTGTGTCTCCCATAGCAACAAACCTCACACCACTAAAGATCAATGAGAACTGACCATCACTGCACACCCCCTCTAAAACGTACCAACACATTGCAGCATCAACCATAACCAAGGTGTTAATTTATCACCAGGAGGTATGATCAAGTGGCAGAACTTGTAATGCAACATGCAAAACTGAAGTAAAATCACATTTAAAAAAGCCAGTAGGTGGAAGTCATAACCACATTTAGCATGATGTTTTCTACCTGGTTCTTTTTAAACAACTCTGAAGTGAAGGGCGAAGCTAAAACAGAAAAGAAAAACATCTTACACAGTTTCTAATAGTTCCCTTCATTTACAAAACTGGTTCAACAACAAAGGCTGGCGAATCAGAAAAAGACAAACTTCAAACACCTTTAAGAAACTAATTCCAGCCAGAAATGCTAATGAGGAAGATATACCCTGTCAATGTTCATGTTTCTTTCAACATACAAATGGGATTTATTACAGCAAAACACCCACAAAAACTAGATGAAAAAAGCCGCCGATACAATCAATTTAATAAAAGCAAAAGAAAAAAACTCTTCCTAACTTCACTCATGTTTATCAGGAGGGAGAAGAAGATGTGCATTGCAGAGTGTGTATTAACGTGATCTTGTGTGTGCTGGTAAACTACCAAGTGCCTGGGATGAAGCACACACATTCACGCTGAGCTGCGATTCTTTATGCTTCAGAACACATTAAGGTGAATGGTAAATGGGGTATTTTAAGGAGTGTGACTCAAAATGTACAGGAAACCTGCAAAAAATAGCATGACCAGTTCTGTAAACGGCATGTTGGAACTATCATCAGCACAACAAAGTAGGGGAGATAAACTAGCATCAGTTAGTTTATAACTCTATAATTACTTCAAAGATACAGACATCTATGAGTGTGTATTAGATATCAGCAAGACCATCTTGAACCTAATTGCTCTGCAGGTATAGCCAGAAGAGCTGAGAGCTGTAAAGTTAGGAGAGAATCATTCTGTAGTGTTTGTCCGTACTGCATTCTGTTTTAAATAACAAAAGAATAATAGAAATAAAAGAAAAAGAAAAAACAAGCATGTGTGGGTGCAAAAACGAAACCTGCACCTTTCAGTTAAAAAGGCTCTGCCTGATTTGCTGAGTCCAACACATCTACTTAGGCAGCCGGCTCTCACCTCAGCCAGTTGTCATTTGTAAACAGTCTCAGGGAGCATGTGGTGGCAAGCCTGTTGCCTGGGTTACAGCCTGCTGCAGGAGTTCAGGCCCACCAGGCTCATTAGCGATGCCAAGGTTGTACACACACTAGCCAGGAGCTTTCAGTGCATCCTCTTCCCTAAGGAAAGGCTGGAAGGCAAATCTAAGTGGAGCTAGACCAAAGCCTTTCCACACACACTCAAGGAGGCACCCAGTGGTCATCATGTACCTACAACAATGTAAATCTTTTGTGTCCGGATCACAGGATGCCACTCATTCATTTACTTCTCTCGCTTGTCTAATTTGCACTTATAGGGCAGCAAAAAATGATTAACTGTGGTCAGATCCTCTGTTCTTTTGTTTCCTAATGGCAGGCATAAAATCTCACAACACCTCCCCCTGATAATCCTCAGAAAGTAAAGCACCCCTCTTACAGAGTCATTCAGCAGGCTGTTGCACCTCACAATGAGCTCTTTTATCATGAAAAGTAAAATGACAACAATGGGCTAAATGAGTTAAGTTACACACCCCGCTGTTATCGGACAGAACATCCTCCCACTTCTGCTCACCCACTCCTACACTGAGCTGCATCTCCCTCTCCACTGGCAGTAAATGATTCTGCCAAGATGAACGGCTAGTGGGGAGGGAGCAGACCACTTAGGTCATACTTCAAGTATTTCATCTGGCAGAAGAAAATTGACTGGTGGACAGTCTATTATTTCAGTCTAGATAGAGCTTTCCTGTAAATTTCAAACATGATTTAAATCATTATATATTTATAGCTGCCTCGAAAACCCATCAAATACTGTTCATTTTAGAGAAAGAAACAAACTTATTTCTTTCTTTTTTTTTTTTTTTTTTACTAATGCACACACACACACACTTTGTGTGTAAGTTATTTATATATACATATATATATATATATATATATATATATATATATATATATATATATATATATATATATATATATATATATATATGTTTTAATTTAGTCTTTTGACTGATGATTCACTATTTAAATGTTTGCTACATAATTGTGTAAACAAAAGACTGTAAATAAGGAGTAGGATCTAAATAAGCCTTGGGCTTCCTACTGCTCCTTCTCAAACAAGGTATATATACATATATATATATATACATATATATACATACATATACATACATACATATATATATATATATATATATATATATATATATATATATATATATATATATATATATATATATATATATATATATATATAAACACACATATACATGCACACACACAAACTAGGGTATTTGACCTTCAACAGGTCCTAGGTAACGCTGATTTTGGTGTTTAGATGATCGTTTTCTTATTCTAGATGAAAATACTAAAAGATGATTTGATATGGAGACTTAAATTGAGAGAACTAATGAAATGTTATACTGCCTTATGATTTTAAGTAATAACCCTCCCTTCAAAGGCAGACATCTGTTAATTGAACTATTTCTTACCTCAATTACACTCACTTACTTCCCCGCTCTCTGTAATGTCCTCCAATAAGAAGTCTTGTGTGTTTAAGCCTGGCCCTAAAGCCTCCTGTACAGTCTGTGTCAGCAGACTCCCAGACTTGTCCAGTGATGCCTGTACAACACTTTCTCCATCTCTTTTCTCACTGCAGCACAGAGGCAGACAAGGTCCTCCATCACCCTGACTTAGGTAGGACGGCTGGATCTATGAGCTGCAACGGGTTTGGTGGTGGTGGGGGGTATAGCTAAAAGCCAGGCCAGACACATCTCCCTTTAGATCAATCACACTTCCCCTTTCTGTCCTTGAACCTCCCTCTCCTTCTGTTGGTTTCGTTCTCCCTGTCCCATTTAAAAAAGGAGGAATATGTGATTGGAAACTTTAACAGTACACAGAAGCACCTGCAATCACCTTTAGTTGTATTTTTCTTCTTTTTTTTCATGTTTTTTTCCCCCCATTTATTTATTTCCCAGCTGGATGCTCCAATTTCCATATTTTCTCCCCATTTTTATTCCTGTTACTGCTGAAAAAAAGTTACTTTAATCTAACGTTGAGGTTTGCTATTAAACAAGTTTTTACAGTAAATACTTAAATATGTTAGTATCAAGTTCCACACATCTGCATGATCATAACGGTAAGCGTGTCTGCTGTCGAGGGTTGCGTCAGCAGCTCCGTGTGATCATTGTTGTGTTGAAGCACTTCACTTTGGCACTGCCACTCCACATCCAAGGAGCTATAAAGCATGCCTGTCTGCCTCAAAGCACCCATCCATCCACAAACACTCGACACCAGCTGAACCCTCTGATCTTTTGCAGACACCATGTGCAAGTAGCTTGGCTTCACAATGATACCCTGGCATCAGTAGATAATACAACTCACACAATTAGTCATACTTTGACATGCTTGATTCTTTTCTATGAGCTGAGGTGAATGAAGCAGTGAGCATGGTCATTGTGACACAATATCCCATATTTATATTGAAAACACTAATTAAGCAATATTTACATTCACTATAATAAAAATCAGCACCAGCACCCTAGATGATCTTGAGTTGATCAGATCAAGATTTAGCTGTGTTGTATGCTCAAAATATCAGAGCACTTTTCAAACAAGGTATATTTAGTGAAAAAGTACTCTGAGAATTAAGCAGGTCACAAACAAAAGGGTTGAACTACTTGAAGGCAATATGGCAGATGTTCAGGACAATTATAAATACTTAGGATTCCACCAGGCAAATGGCAACCATTAGGAGGCTGCATAGATTAGTCACTACTGTGTACCAACATAGAGCAAGGCAGTTCCTGAAGAGTCAGCTGAATGAGAAGAACAAAGTCCAGGCCATCAATTTGCATGCTCTACTGGTTATCAGATACACAGCTGGTATCAACTGGGTCAAATAAGGAGATAAAGCTCCTTGAAATGCATGAAGGGTTTCACACCAAGTCCAGCACCCTGACTGTGTATGCTAGGCAAAAAATAAAAAAGAAACTCATGGGCCGATGAGCTGAAATATCCTATTCAAACAAGGCAACAAAGAGTGTAGTTTCCATCAGGAGATTGGCCCTCGGTGATAAACCGATAAGTGAATGCCTGAAGCAGTCGAAACCCAATGATGGAGAAGATGAACCATCATGGAAGTATAAGCCCCAACACAGATACCAGGAAGCTCGAGAAGAGGATTGTCTGAAGGACAGCCCATAGGTTGCAGTTATGGCAGCCCAAAATATAGTCACTGAGCGCAAGAACAATAAAGGCCAGAGTCTTACAGGACCAAAAGGTCCAGGTGGAGGCTGTGCAAAGAAGCCTCTAAGACAATCCTGCACATACTGTAGCAACTGGATACATGATGAAATCAGGAAGGCACACATGGAGTGGTATAAACAAGGGGCAGGGATAATGTACAAGAATGTCTGTACATCCAAAAGTCAAGACACCTCCATAGATGATGGGAAATCTCAGAACTAAAATCCTGTGGAACTTCAGATCCAGGATGATAAACCAGTGATGGGAAACTGGGATAGTTGACAAATTAGAGAAGACTGAATGGTATTTTCCAAACTCATAAATACACCAACAACTAATTGACTACATGTAATGTACCAATAACAAAACACCAATAAAAAGTGAATTATGTACCTAAAACATTAATGTAAAAGAAAAAAAATCAATAGAAATACCAATTTCAATTGGTTTTGAATCAGATATCTTTTGAATTTGCAATTTTCTTGTGCTTATCTCATATATTTGCCACCCTATCCATCAATTTAAATCACAATCATTTTCAGTCATTTTCCTACATTTACTTTTTTGAACTTATCTTGGAGCAATTTTACAATTTTGAAATTGAATTGTTGCATAATTGTCTTTAATACAATTCTTTCCCCAGGTACATTGATATCAATATCTCCTTTATATTTCTCTGTTTCGGTCCTTCACACAAATACGAAGTAACAGTAGACATTGCAATGCCAAGTGACCGCACGATCAAGAAGGAACAACATGACAAGTTTGGAAGAGTCTGAAAAGATGGGGAAAGTGGAAAAAAAAAAGAAGTGCAAGTTGGTGCAATCAGGTCTGTGACCTCAACACAACAATGCGGCTCAAGCTGCAAGACATCTTCGTATGAAACTGTTGAGGACTGCCTCCGATGTTCTTTGTCCAATATAGCATGTAATAACTGTGTTATTGCAATTTTAGGTTGTTGAATCGTTAATGATAAAACTGAATTATTCATAATACATATGCTCACAGAAGAATTGAGGGAAAATATAGTGTTTCCTCCATGTCATATTTCTAAACCTCAGAAAAGCCTTATTGTACTCACTCGCTCTTGTGGTTTGGTGCCAGCAGCCTTTCCCATGTTTAAGGACTTGTACTTGTTCAACGGCTATGCAAAATTTAATATAAAAATCTAATCTATTTTATATAATTTAAAAGGTATAACAGTACTTAAATTACTTACTTTAGTCATTTTCTTTAAATACATTAAAATTGTGGATACTTTGCCCATTATGTTTTCTATGTCATATTAAAATAATGTGTTTAAATTCATATTGCTTCAAAGACTGAAATAATAAATAAATGCATCAGGGAAAAGTTATATTTCGACTTAAATGATAAAACCAATTAAAGTTTTCTCTGAATGCTGGACAAGTAGCTCACTGTATAGAGGTTATTATAATAATTCCTTAAATACTTTACATAGATTTGATAAGGCTGTCATAGTTTAAACGTTTTGCTCACAGTTTTCACTGCAAACAAGTTCAGGTATGGGTCAGTAATATTTTCATTTCAGGAAAAAACAAAACAAAAACAAACCTCAATATCCACAGCAGACAAATCCCCAAGAAAACCTGGTAATCTGCATGCATTCCTGTACAATTTCTGTATAGTGGTGCATGCGTAATTCTATCAACAGATATAATGGGGGACAGAGACAAACACTGGGGAATAAACATATCTGACGTCTGGAACAAGGAATGAAAATCTTTGTCTCAGAAAACATGAATGGAAATGCTGACAGGCCCAGCTTTTCTCTTTTGCTTGCTTTTGGTAGAATTCCTGAGTCCCATTGATCGAGCATTGGTGATCCAGGTCAGAGCCCTGAACTGGCAGCCACAGAGACTACCCAAGCATTGAGCCGGCCAGGTTGAAATTGATCCTAGCTCTCTCCTGAATCAAATAGTGCCCAAATCCTCTGTGCCATGAGGCAGCAGATACAATCTTCTGTTTGACCCCAGTGCTAAATGAGACAAAGAAAGATAGAAAAGATGGAAAGCATGGCACTTTTTGTCCAAACAGTATCACTTCTAAGACTTGCAAGTCATTTAACAAACCTGCAGCATTAAATGACTTATATTAACCCAAAAATGGTAAACTACATTAGAAATGACAAATCAATTTACTTTAGCACAATTAACATGGGATTGCATATTTTTATTATCCTAATTAAGACAAAAGCCTGAAGGTTGCGGCATAGTCGGCTGTCAATTTGAACAAAAGGCCACAGAAAGCGTGAAATGACAAATCAGAAACTGTGGAGGAGGAATTGTGAACATGCATGAAAGCAATTCAGTTCTAAGGCAAACGGCTTGTTTCAATCCTCCAATATGCTGCTCCCTGCTAAACACAAGTGACTGTTCAGCAAATCCACACTGTGTGGAAATAGAGCCCATGTGACAGTGTGCGTTCAATCACTCACTGCGACACGGTGACTTATACTGAGGGATGGGTGTGGAAGCAGTTGTTTCAGATGTAAAGTTCCTATTCACATTTCAACATTTTTTAAAGTTTTTTAAAAAAAAATATGTGTGAGAAACATTGTGACGTGAAAAGTGCATCCAAGTTGATGACCATAACTATATATTTATTTTAAATTACAATTTCTAAATTCCAAACAAATCAAATCCTGTTAAAATATTGAATATCTTTAAAAAAGCCTGTTATGATCACCATGTTGTGATCTATAGACGGCATTTATAGTGACGTATTATGTGTTTTTTGTAGTCTTCCTTGGGTTTGGATGTCATTTGCTCTAATAGTCATAATGTGTAAAAAAAATTACAAATAATTACAAAAGGTAAACATGAGATAAACATGAATTATGTTTCTTTCATGATGTGTTTTGTGTCGCATCTTAAGTTCTAGTTTCCTGTTTTATTTTGTAGTTTTGCCCTGTTTAGTCACCTTGCCTTGTTTCCTGTGTAGCCTTTGTTCCTGTTCATACTTTTCACCTGGTCCCGTTAGTTTCATCCATTTCACATGTGTCTTGTTGTGTTCTTGTGTGTATTTATACCCTCTGTTGCAGTGTCTCAGTTGCAGGTCCATTGTGTGTACTTCCGATAGTCTCCCCATATAGTTTTCCTTGAGTTAAGTTGTTTTTCTTTTTAATAAAGCATTTAAACTCAGAATCTCTGGCTCCCATGTCTGCATTTGGAGCCTCACCTCCTCGCCACCCTGACATGTTTCTGTTATTTATTATATTCACACCCTTAAATATTATGCCTGGGTGCATTCTGTAAAGTACAACCCCTAGATGGAAATATGAGCCATTAGCATTTCCACATCAAAGCAAAAGCCATGATGAAATTCTTTCTTTAATGAGACAAGAAGCCTTTTTAAGGAGGAAGTCATGTGTACTCTTCTCAAGCATGCACCTTGAACTGGTCCAGTTCAACTGGGGTATATGCATGTTTGAGACCAAAATATAAAAGTGTTGTTTTTTGTTTTGGTTTTTTTTTTAATCTTTCCCACTTCCAGTTATGTCACGTTTATAACATGAAAAACAGAACACCACTACTTGTCACTGGCCATGTGGTTTTCAGGAAGCATCACTATACTTCTCGGTTAGGGATGGCCGTCAATTTTTCATTGTGTGCTAACAAAACATATCTGGTTAGAGGCCACAATAAAAAAATAATTGCAACTATTAGGTGGTACATTGTTAACCATGTCGCATGATGTCATGGAAAACATGGTTTTACTGTTATGTGGAAGAGCGCTGTGACAGCCTCCATCTGGGCTCTGATCCCTGTTCCTGTCTGAAAGCTTGGTTTTAGACAAGATTTAAAATGAAAGAAAAATGGAAACTGGAAAAAAAAAAATAAAATAAAATAAAATACTGATCAGTTAACAGTACGACATTGTGAGATTAGCTTGCACTTGTGTGAGGATATTCCTGCTTTAAACTTGCCGAGGAGCTGCACTTAAGCTGCCAGGCAATGTGTTTATTTAATTATGGGACTGTGGTTAGAGCTCAGGTCATTTCTCAGCCTCATCTATTTTACAAATACTTTAGATATGAGACAGTGTTACTAGAAAAGTAGAGAAAAAGAAATGTACTTGTGGTTAGGTAACCATGGCGACAGCCCAGCACAATTTGAGGGCAAGATTTCAAACACAAACTCACATAACAACCGTTTGAGTTGAGTGTGATTACTTTTAAAGGCCACCTAAAGCTTATTCGAGTGAAAACAAGTATTTTGTAATTATAATCATAATTTTAAAAATGTGGAGACTATTTCTCACTGCTTCAGTGTTTTTTCTTGATTTCCTTTTGAAAGTTTGTCAACAGGAACAAAATATCTCCCCTCACTCTAAATACAAATCCTGCACATGAAGGAACTGTCTTAAAAATTACCTGAAATGGGGATGAACCAGCATCAGGACAGACAAAAGAAAATGATTTTATCTAGGAGATGTTTTTGCCAATAGACACTTTAAAAAATGTGCCAGGCTGGAAAACTAAGCAGTACAAAGAAATGTCTTATAATCTCTGAAGGCCTTTGTTCTGGTCCAAGACAAGGTCATATCTAACAAGGCCATGTTCACCATGGCGACAACAGAGTAATCCCATCAGTGTGCATCAGCCTGTCTTATTGTATTTATCTGCAGGGTTTTCAGCTCTGGAACACTCCACATTGATTGCTGTCCAGGAGCAAATCCCGGTGTTGCAGCAAGTAAAACAGTAAAGCAATCCCACCTTCATGGGTAAAAGCAAAGAGAAAAAAACAAAGAAGCTGAAATGTGTCAATGGCAGGTGATGCTGCAGTAATATCACAGTTTGAACTGATTACTGTGGTGCATTATTATTCATTTTTAATCTATCGTACATGCTGCTAATGTTCCAACTTGTCCAAGGTTAATGGTATAGCACAAGACGTAGCTACCGTAGAAAATATTCCTCACCATATTGTATTTGGGCTTCTTGCTTACAGGAATCAGGGAACACCTCAAATAAAATTATATTTCTTATATACCACATTACCATGTCTTGATTTTTTAAAATCAAAAGGTCTTACTCTTCAAATAAAAATGAAAGATGTGTATTAAAAAAGAAACACATTTAGTAGCATTTTTATTTATATTATTTTGCTATTCAGCACACCCGAGTACTCTGGTTTTAATAGCAATGAACAGGTGCTTTAGCATGGTGAAAAGGTTCATATATATATACATATATATATATATATATATACATATATATATACATATATATATATATATATATATATATATATACATATATATATATATATATATATATATATATATATATATATATATATATATATATATATATATATATATTTTTTTTTTTTTTTTTTTTTTTTAAGTATTCAATGTAGATTAATGAATGATGGTATAATTAGAATTTACAAGTGAGGGAAAAAAAAAAAGAAAACATGTCTGGCTTTCACATCCTCTTTTGTGTCACATATTGAGTTTGGATTTTGAATATGCCATGCATTCACAGTTACACGCTTCATTTACCTAACAGTGTTTTGTCCTAAATTGTCTGTTTAGACTGAAAACCTCACTATTCTGCAGGTCTGTTGCAGAGCTTTATTAGCATACCTACTGCGGTGAATGTACAGGGATGATTAACGTAACCTCTTAACAGAATCACGGTTCTGACTGAAAATCATCACAGAAAAGACACACAGAGGGGAGTCTGCACTCACAAGTTCATTCTTATAACAACCAAAGTTAACGTTTTAATTTATATTCTCTTTTTTTTCCCCACTCCTGTCCATCGTCTTCAATATTACTCATGCAGTCCTTGTATGATAAGCATTATTGTAAAATTCAACATCTCCAGTCGGAGCAGCACATGAACAGAATCATGATCATTTTAAGTCATGCTTTTTGAATGTCAGGATAATTAAAATCAATCTTAGCTTTTCTGACACTATTTGGGTTTGAATGCTAAGTGAATGTTTAAAAATAACTTCTCTTTATGTAACATGGTTGTTAAGACATGTCTGCACAAAGACTTAGCACTAAGAAAGTTATGTTTACAGTGTAGTGTTTTAACTATGTGTACATCTCCACGTGAAAGGCAGGTGATCAGTGTCAATCTGTCGGGCTTGTTGTGAAGGAATGAGTTAAAAATACAAATCAGCTCTCATGGATGCACTTCAATCACAGCGGAATCTGAAGTCAGGAGGGGAAATCATTCGTCTTCCATTCATCATGGCTCTCTCTGATGAATCCTCCAGATTTGAAGCAGCAAGAGGCATAACCATTATTCTTCCTTCACTTTCCAGTTAACATGATCTATTACTTAGAAACAGAAACGGTGCCTAGCATGTTCCATTCAGGATTGGACCGAAGAGTTTATTTAAGCCTTTTATTTAAGCTTTATTTAAGCCTAAATGTCAGGACATCACCGTCAGTATGTTTTACTTGTTTAATAAAATGGTGACTACTGTTCATTCTGGCATCAATATTCAAATTTATTCATTTAAATTTTAAATAATTATGCAATTAAATTTAAAGTGAATACTTTGAATTTGACTTTTGTACAAGACAAACAACAAAACAACAAACAAACGCAATTCACCATCATCTAACAGTCTGGGAACTATTTTGCTTTTCTGTAATGCAATAAATTTTCTATAGATTTTAAATAATGGAGATTAATTCGATAAATGTAACCTTTTTTATGACTTTTCAGAAGTGATCATTTTATGAAGTTGCTTTTGAATACCTCCTACAACCTGTGTTTGGCCTTGGTCTCATTAAAATCACCTACTATCAGAATTGTGTCTTTTATTCAGTTGCTGAATCCACACGCCCACAGATGCTACAACATACAATGTTGTGCATTGAAACTACACTAAAATAGAGCAAGTCACCAGTGCAAGTTCACATTAAATATTCAAGATATGTACAATTTTCTTTTGTAGTTATTGACTGCCGTGAAAATGTGTTCATTAATGAAATGTCAATGATGGCTGTTGCAACCTCATTATAAATATTAGATAATTAGAGGACACAAATGTGGAAAACGTGTCTGCCAGTGAATCTAGCTGAAAGTAAAACTATCTTTCTGACTAATTTCAATCATAGACTAAAAATAAAGAGGTGACAGATGGCAAAATGATATTTTTTTCTAACTAGTAATACTGAAAAGAGAATGGGAAAACATGAAGTAATAAAGTGTAGACAAAAAGTACATAAGCCCTTTGACATCTTCTAACACACATAAGATAACATTTCTGAAAGAGGCCCAGTGTGGAGAAATTAATTGTAGCAGATATGGTGTTTAAAGCACTGAAACCGTAGTAAGAGCAATGATTGGCGTCATGGCACAAGTGTAAAAGCTGAAGCACAAATATGGCAGCTCATTAACAGAAGAGAAACTTTACTTGTCAGCTTCATGGTCCTTTCAGCTACTTTAATCTGGTAACTTCTGATGTTTGAAATGCAAAACCGCAGTTAAAAGCAAAAGCAGGAAAGTACCACAAATACCAATCTTGCATTAAGCAAAACAGGTGCAGGATGATGTCGATGGAAGAATGCATTACCGCCATCTTAGCTGTGTGTACCAGAAGACAGCAGCCAAATGGTAAAAAACAGATGCTTTCTGTTGAAAGGAAAAAAAAAAAAAAGGCAAGAAACTAAAAAAAAAAACAAAAAAAACAACCTAAATGTAAGTAAAAAGGTATCTACCTTTTATCAGTCAAGAGCAACAGTACACGAGAGAAGCTCCCTTTTATTTTGATCAAGTTGTGATATCTTCTAACAAGTTGACAACAAAGGCAAAAATGTCTAACACTCATCACTTTGACCTTTTTTACAGCCTTTTTTCAGCTTATTTTTAGGAGAATAAAAGCAATTCATCCACAGGGAATAGCAATTACATCAAGAGTGTGACAACTGAAATGTCCTGAAGAGCCAGGCAGATGAGGAGCAGCAACAATTACTGAGCTCTACCTCGATCCACTCTGTCAAAGTTCCCAAAGCTTTCATGGATTTAGAACATCAAAGAAAGACTTGAGGTTAGGAGGTCAGCTTCAACCCTTCCTTTTATTTTATTTTTATTTTTTAGTAAATGACTACCTATTTCCCGGAGAAACAGCAGAAACTGTCATGAGGAAAAGATAAAAAAATAAAAAAATAAAAAAACTGGTAACAGTAACCATGATTACTTTATTTATCCCCGGGCCTTTTTAGAACAAACTGTGCATTTAATTAATTGATTTTTTTTTTTTTTTTAAAGAAAATGCTGACGTGAAGAATCTGAGTGAAATAATGCGACAGCACCCTCAGGTCATTTATGACTTTACAGATAGATTGAACAATGAGGCATCACAGCAGCAAATGGAATAAAGAGAACTGGTTTTTAGTCAATCTCTCATCAGACAACCTTTACTGAACCAATCATAATGTGAACGCATGTAGGCTCAGGATTATCTTCACTGGATTGGCCATGTTGTTATGACATCTGCGGTCATACAGAGACATTTACATCACAGAATATTACTATCCTATTTCTAAACAATCATTTTTACAAGGATCCAAAGTGATTCAACTAGAAAAACATTTAAGTATTTTCTTTTCTTTTTTTTTTTTTTTTTTTTAAGTTTAGAAAGACCAACAAATGAAAATTAAAAAAAAAAAAGAAGCAGAAAAAAAAAGAATCAGATCTGTGGTTATTGGTCAATTCTTGGTTCAGTTCAGTTAAGAGGATACGCATCTACATGGAGTTACTGCGCCCACTACCTCAGTAAAGCTGGTGCTAAGCACTTTCTAAATACTGGAAAGACCTCTAGTCTACATCAAGTAAATCTAGTATATTTTTCATCCAATGCTTAAATCTATGTAAGTAGAAATTGTAGCAGCATGTGGATCATCAGGGTTTAAAAAAAAAACAAACAAAAAAAAAAACTATAATTTTAATTCATTATCAATAATAATAATAACATTTCTGATTTCTGAAATATTAGTTAAATTTAGTGATAGTTTTGACTCCAACATATTTCTAGTCTGGCACAGAGATTGGATTTAAGCTTTCAGACAGTGTGTCTCAGTCATGGTCCTCGGGACCCCACCATCCTGCATGTTTTAGAGGTATACCTACTTTAACACACTTGAATGAAACTAGTGGTTTATTAACAGGCTTGCAAAGGACTTGATGAGGAAGTTCATTAATCTGAATTAGGTGTGTTGGCATAAAAACACTTCTAACACATACAGGGCATTGGAAAGACTTGGATTGAGAAACACTGCCGGGATATGATTTAAAAACCTTTATGGTCTAGTGGTATATAGCCAAGTGGAGAGTATTTAATAAGCTACTGTATGTATTGGTGGCATTTAAAGAAGGGGAAGATCTTTAAGTCTATTGACAAAAATCCCATGTGAACAACATTGTTCGCACTTTTGTTCATGGCTTTCCTGTTGTGCTGACTCATATCCTGCTAAATTTACAGTCCCTCGTTTTTTTTTTTTTTTTAAAGAGAAGACTTAAGAGGATGATGTAGAGCTACAGTAACTCTTACAGTGTAGACCTTGACCATGACTCATAACTGCCAGAGTGTTGCAGAGCTGTATAGTATATGTACGTTCTCTCCTCCTATCCGCCATACTTCTAAACGCCAGCGCCATTGCTGCACGACTTTCATTTACTAAATCACTGGTTTATTCAGTTGTTTGTTTCTGGTATCACACTCCAGTAATTTTTTGATATCCTTTGTGAATGTGAAATTACCATTTGCATAAGCCGACTATTCTGAATTGTATTAAATCCACTGAAGTCACAAGGATGGCATAAAATGAGCTTGAATTTGGAATAATGTAGCAATTTGGTGTGAACTAACTTTGTAAAGCAAGGGCTCAGTCTGAAAGGCCAGCATGATCAAACGGGCCAAGAGAGACCACGAGGACTCCATTTTGTTATACTAATCCATTATATATGCAATGCAAATCAACAACACAAAGACCACAGCTTAATCTGTTTTAATAATGCAAGTTCAGAGCCCAAATCAGGAGAGTGGCTGGCTGTCAATGGAGGAAAAGGTCAGAAATTCTAAATAATGGATGAAAAACACAGACAGAAAAGGGTTTTAATTAGAATCTGACTCAAAGCAATAAGCACCTCTGTATTTGTTGTTATGGCATAATGTTTATTAATGTGTTTATTCCCTGCCTAAACACCACATCGTGCACCCTGATTACTATATCAAAGAGGGACAGACAGCTGGAACCCAGTTTCTGTATTATTGCTTTCCACACTACAGGTTAGTGGAGATGTTGTGTTGGTTATGCTCCAAGGATTGCAGTGTATAATATGGATTCGAACACAAAACATTGATATGGATGTTACTTTGCCTTTTCCTTTTCTTGCATGCAAGAACATTCGAAAAGCTGACGGCCTTACTTATTCATCAAACTTAATACTATTGCTCATTATCAGTAAAATGCAGGTATTAATACACTCATAGATTGAATTATTTGATATTCTCATTGTTTTTAAATAGAGCAGGGCTCCATCACACTCGCCCAGAAAGTGATTGTGGATCAGGCACTCTGCCAGTGTCAGCACTGAAGCAGAAGACTGACTCTCATCTAATGGAAGCATCACTTTCAAAAAACAAACTCAATATACACTAACCCTCTGGGGAAAGAAAAAAAAAAAAGGAAACATCCAGGGACTCCTCCCTTTGAATCTACAGTCTGACAGGCAATGGCAGAGTGTATGTTTCTGTACTTTAGACGTGGCAGCAGCATGGGGGATTGGTGTCCACTGAATATAACAGAGGCAAGAAAGCTATTGAAAATCTCAGTAAGGTTTGTGACAGAAAGCCCAAACAATAAGTAGCCAAGTGGGATTCATGACAGTCCTGCTGTTTAAATTACCCAATTCACAATACTAAGCAGATTATCAGATTACTTCTACCACATATTTATTATACTGTCCATCAATACACTGCTAATAATCTGTTGCTGTATTGCCTGTGAATGTATCATTTACTCCCATGTATAAGTTTTAAGAAAACTGCATTTGGAACATGTAACATGTTATGCTGAGGACTTCAGTGTTTGAGCGGGACAAACTGAGTATCTTACAGTCACAATTTCATATATAAAGTGCTTTATGAGAATTCAATAAATAAAAAAATTCTATTATATGCACCATATCAATGTTTTACAGTATTTCTTAACAGTTGATTTTTTGTAATAAAATAAAAGGAACTTTTGTTTCCGACCTTGACTTTTGTCAGTAACTCATGACTTTTCAATCTAGATTACAATTTCAACATTATTGATTAGATGTTACTGTCAGTGACTTACTATTTTTGGGTGACGAGAAGTTTCAAATCTGTTCGGACCATATTGTGCTACTACTATAACGTAGAGGAGGCCGAGTGACACGCTTAAAACTGGAGAATACGCTCAGTTTTCAAGTGGAAGAGGAGTTGCCATGTTCTATTGTGAGTAGGTGTTCTAGATAGAACTTTCCCCAAAAACAGTTTTAACATCCGTTCAGCTGATTCGGTTGATAGTTATTGCTGAAGATGTTTTTACTGTTACACAATATTTTTGCACTCCAAAGTGGATTTCACTGGAACAGGGGTGGGAAACAACTGCATAGCCTAACCGATGTTAATTGACTGATGAAGAGTAAACCATCATTGCAGACTTGGGCAAGTCAGTTTGAGCATCAGAACACATGTTCTGGCTTCTCAAGAGTCGTCTCAATTTAGTTGGTGTTTCAATTGTTAATTCAACTATTACTTATGTTTTATAAAGGCACACATTTAGTCCGTACTGTGAAGGGCAACAGGAAATAGCATAGTTCACTTCCTGTCATGCAAGTAATGCGCAAAGGCTCACTCCTACTCCAGCACCCATGTGTTCTGAGCGAGCAGAGCCTGTATGTTTATTAAAAAGATGTGCTTAGACTTAGAACTAAGTGTCTCTTTGTTTTTTTGTTTTTTTTGTTTTTTTTTTTAAATTATGTCTGCTCTGTAAAAATACGCTAATTCAGTGGGGTTGTAAGCTTAGCATTTAAGTTAGCGGTTAGAGCGTTAGCCCACTAGCATTAGCATGTTAGCCTTGCATGTGTGTGTTCATTTAGTGTATACTAACGAGTTATGTGATCATATGGGTCATTTATTTCACAAATAAGATGGCAAATGCTCTTGTAAGCTACGTTAAATATATATATATATATATATATATATATATATATATATATATATATATATATATATATATATATATATATATATATATATATGGAAAGAGAGTGAGAAAGAGAGAGAGAGAGAGCGAGAGAGAGAGAGAGAGAGAGAGTGAGTTGCCAGGTAAGTTGTTTACAAGTGGTGCAATAAAAATACATGTTTTTCTTAATTGTGATTACAATATTGATCAAAATAATCGTGATTATTGTTTTAGTCATAATTGTGCAGCCCTACACAGCAATGTTGAGTCCAGAAAAAAACAGAGGAAGAGTTTCAATCAGGAATCACAGACATCTTTCTGTCAGAGATGAGAAGAATAAATATGAACTTTATGAGCTTTATGTACTTCCTGGTGACTGTAAGTAGCTTGAATCATGTGAACTTACCTGAGGGGGAGACAGAACCACAACTTCCAGCAGCTTGAGATTAGTGTGGATGACTTTAATGTTCATAATTTATTCCGTTAGGTTTCCATTTCATCCATTAGTCAAATGTAATTTAGTTTTCAAATTCAAATTCAGATTTACTATGAAGAAGCAAACATGAAGATGAATTTTAAGTTCCATTACGAGGAACATTTCAGATTTTTTTTTTTTTTTTTTTAAGTTATGGATTATTACTTTCTCAATTGATTAATAACTCATAATGCTGTAACCGTTGCTTTTAGAGAGAAGTAGCTATAATTATGTTTCATAAGTAACACACCCAGAACTGCATATTGCACATTACAGTTTCTGCATGTTTCTATGTTTTATCTTAAATGTTTTTTACAAAGTACAAATAACTGAGCTACAGATAAGAGCTACAGAAGATCCACTAACATTGTCCACATGATTCAACTGCTTAATGCTTTTTTTTCTTCTAAAATCCTAAAATTCATCCCGTTCAATTTAAAATAATTCATATCAGCATAACAAGTCTGATGCTGATATTCTGCATGGCTCTTTATGTGACTGTCAAACAGACATACACTGATCAAAAAGCTGCTGGAAACCTTGTTAACTCAGCCTTAAGTGCACATGGGAGTCTGTTCCTTGGTGGTTTGTCTTCTTATGTATTGCAAATAATGATCTACCATATTTAGTGATCAGAGTTTTTGTTTTTACACTGGAACTATGAGAGTAGCACTTTGGGAGATTAGCAAAATAGTTAAGAAGAATAATGTTTTTTCAGTAAACATTGCTGGTATTAACAGTAGGATCATTAAAGCCATAATTCTTATTTTATGAGTTTTAATGTCAAAGTTTTCCCTCTCCTGAGGGAAAAAGTTTGATTCATTTTGTAAAAAATGTAGGAAATAAAATGAGTAGAGGAGAAGAAGTTGCAGATTTTTAATACTTAACATTCCTAAAGTTAGGCAAGGAAAATGTTAATTTTCCGGATATGTTCACTGCTTAAAAAGAGACAGTATAAATGTTTTTTTCAAGGTTATTCAAGACAAATAGACAAATATTCTTTGAGATTTGTCTTAGGATTCAGCTGTTTAAACAGACAGGTGGGTGTTTCTAACAATAAAGCACCTCACAAGAAGAAAGGTTATTTTATGCTGTTTGGGAGATCTCAATCTTCATAGTTAAACCACCTCCTTTGCATTCTCTCTGGATTTAAATGTGCAATCAAACGAAGCACATTACAAGAAAACCCTTTTCATCTGCCATAATTTGCCAGAGTTTCATGAGGTCATTAAATTTCTCAAGTCGCCACAATTACAATTAAAAGATAACCGATATGCTTACTGCTTAGCAGAGTTTTGGAGAAACTAAAATTTCGTCTACTTTTGTCACCCTTATATAAAATCCCCTGCAATTAAAGGATACTTCAAGTTATTAAAAAGGCATAATATTTTGTAGGAAAATTGGGCAATTCCAGGGATAATTAGGTTAATTGCCTATCAAAGCTGTGTCCTCTGTGAAAATAAATAAATGACTTGGCAATGTTGAGACAATCTGGGCTTAATGTTGATACACAAAATAGTTGTCAAATCAACGTAAGACCAGGAATTTGATTTTCCAGTTTCAAAGACCACAACAACATGCAACTACCACACACAGGGTTTTGTTTTCTACATGCGTGACACAATACCAGCTTGCTAAACAATACATAAATCACAGATTCGCAGTTTGAGAATGAAAGAAAAACAATGAACGGATGAAAAGAGAAAAGACTGAGTAAAAAAAAACACACACACACACACACACACACACACACTTCCCTTTAAGAGCGATGAAAGTTTGCATCATAAAACGCATCACAAACATTTGCAGAGGACTGTTTCTCAAGTGGGATGTATATACAAGACATTTCTTTCACAAGTCTTCATAATCAAAACTCATTAATGCCCTTCCAATCAAAGCATTATTGTGAGAATCTAATTAAAGTAATGGAAAGTACTTTGGAGTCATGTTCGTAGAAACTCAGTTTTAGGTACTGTGTGGAGCATCTCCTCTCTGGCAGGAAAGGAGCCTGAGCTGATGCACAAGATAAAGGTGAGGTTGAAGCGCTCCTGCAGAGTAGAAGCAAGCAGTTATGGGCATACTCATTACCCTATGACTTGGTGCCTGAACACTGGGGGTTACCCTGGTGGATGAGTGGGTAGCCTCCCTCTGCCTTTAGGAGGGGGAACCGTCCAAACTGTTTGTGGTTATGCACAAAACTGCAGTTCAGTGTACCCACCCTCCTGGGGACTCCCTTCTTCTGCTGAGGGACGTCAGTGTTCAAACAGGCATCAAAAGTGAAACCTGAATAGGCATTACTGGGAACTGGGAACTGGGAACGGTCCTCTTAATCTTAATCTTATAGGTGTTTTGTTATTGGACTTCACTGTGCTTCATAATGGATTGACCATAATGCGCACCATGTTTAAGCACAAGAGTTGTCCACTTGTGATCTTGGAACCGGGTCACTCTAAGCAAATGTGCAATGATAAACATTGTAGTCTAATCAGGCTTTAAGCAGCATGTCTTAGAAACTCGGGTGAATAGAGGGGTGGAGCTGTCAACTGATCACCACCTAAAGCTGAGTTGGCTCATATGGTGATGGAGGATGCCAGTCAAGAATGGTAGGTCTGATCAGCCCCAGAATTTGTAGGTACAGTACAGGTGTTGAGTGGGCTCCTGTTCTCAAGATCAGGTCCCTGCTCTTTGCAGGAGATGTGGTTCTGTTGGCTTCATCAGGCCACGATCTCCAACTCTTGCTGAAGTGAGTTGCAGGCCAGTGTGAAGTGGTTGAAAATCATCATCTTCAATCAGAGACCACTGTCCTCAGTTTGAAAAGGGTGGAGTGTCCTCCTCAGTGTAATGAGGTCTTGACCCAAGTGGAGGAGTTCCAATATCTTGGCATCTTGTTCAGAGGTGGGTTAATGCAGCGTCTGCAGTGATGCAAACTTTGTTGGCCTTCTGTCTTAAAGAAGGAGCTGAGAAGAGTCAAAGTTTTCAATTTGCAGGTTGATCTATACTTCTACCCTCACCAATAGTCAAGCTGTGGGTTGTGACCAAAAGGACAAGACTATAAATACAAGCTGCTGAAATGACTTTCCTCTGCAGAGTGGCTGGGCTCTTTCTTACAGACAGGGAAAGCTGCTTGGTCGTCCAGGTGAAGTTCAGAGTAGAGCTGCTGATCTTCTACTTCGAAAGAGCCACATGAGGAGGCTCAGGCATCTGATTATGATGCATCCAGAAGTCATTTCATCTGCTTATTAAATATTTTCATCCTCATGGAATCGGCCTCCTCTCGGATAACAACTGGCCCATCCATAACAACAAAGGATCAGTAGATGCTTTCTTGAAGATGACAATTTCTATGGTTATGTTATTTCTATAACAGTTACCAAAGTTTACCATGATTTCAAAGCTGTGGAAGAATTTGGGATGTGTGTTGAACATTCGACCACCTACCATCAAGACGCCAAATAAGGTAATATCTCTTCCATCCCTCTCACAGATGTCCACAAACCTGCACAACTGATGTGAAAATACGCTAATCTCTGTGCCCCAACATGTTAATACACTTAAATGATTACTTGATGGTAAGTTTATCAGTACGGATCATGCTTTTCTGACACCATGCTGCAAGAAAAGTGGTTATATTTGATGATGAAAGGGGAAAAAAAATACCAAACTCAAATATGGTGAAGAAAAGCACCAACTGACTGACTGATTTTACATTATCCAGCTCACAGGCTTTACTCCTACTACAAGAACTAAGCTAGTGTGAGCCTATGGGTGAAAATCATGAACCATTCACATGTGTTAACAAGGAATTACTGAGATCCCCACGCTGAGGAAAATGGGCCGTTTTTACTAATACTGTCTAAACTGTTATTTTTACCAATGAACAAGAGTGTTTTCACTGCATTGTTGTAGAATTAAACAGGCCATGCTTGAGTAAACATATTATGTGAGGAAAAAATGAAAGATGCGAGTGTTTAAAAGGTATTCTGGCTCGGCCTCTGCGGTTCCGAATGAGGGTGGTTCATTTGTAACAGAGCCAGATGATCTGGTGATGATCCAGTTATCACTGCTCTGCTTCACTGAGCACAATTGAGATGGCTCTGTTTATCAGTTATACAGCACCTGCATTGCATTTGCTCTAGAGAGTCAGAGAGAAAGTCACCCTCTTCAGTCTCATCTTTCTTCTCCAGCTATTCTGTCAGAATTCCAGTTAAGTGCAATGGAATAAAATGGAATATGATTCTGCTTTGTATGGAGGAATTGTATGGATACAACTAACTAAACCCCAGTAAGAAAATGTTACATACGACTATATTCCTCCCCTTAGCAACTCCTTATCCAACATTTACCTGCCAAACATCCATCACTTCAGGCTAGAATCGATAAGGGGGATCAATAAGTCTCATTTTAATCTACTTCTCCCGCACATGATTTAATACAGATTGTTATTTATTTGAGTTTTTTCATACCTCACTCTCCTTCACTTTTTCATCTTAAGTTCACCTCATCTAAGCGCATGTACATTGCTACATGCATGAATTCAAATCCCCTAGCATACTTTTAGCTTAGTCAGTGTTCAAACCTTAAAATTACACATGCAGGAGTTATTTATTTTTGGAAATCTTCAAATGTATTCCTTTATTCTTCTTTATTTTGGAAATTTTCAAAATCTAAGATAGAAAATCAGAGTTAGGGCTTGTCTGGATGTTTGAGGTCACCGTGACAAATTCCCTCTAATTAAACAAAAACTTAATTATAGGTAAAAAATCCTCATCCTTCCCACTTCTTGCACAATTTGTTGATAGAATTGCCATGTTTTTAAACTTTTCTCTTTTAACCATCCATATAAGTTTAAGATATTGCATTACATGCAACAGTTTCTGCTGTTTTATTAAGAATAATGAAATAAATTAATTTAATCCTTGTAGCATAAAATGTAGAAACAAATCTACTCATTTACTCTTAACTGTCCAGAACTGACAGGTGAAGGCATGACAATAGTTTCTCAACACATCCTACACCCATTTAAAATGATGCACATCATAGTTTTGAGTTATTATTTAAGCTAAATGTATATTTCAGGATAAGTCATGATCTGAAGGCACTTCAGAATAGTGTTTGGTTAAGTGGAAGCCGAAAATGTGTAGTTTACGAATGTACTCTAGTTCAACAAGGTTCATCTCCGAGGTGGCACAATCTCATCCCTGAGTTTTGAAAGACTACAGATTGCAGTATGTTAAAGTAGGAAAAAAAACTAAGTTTATCCAAGTTGATATACACTAGCCATAGGTGATTGGAAGGCAGGCAAAGTGTGATTATTTTCTCCTAGCCGCTTACACGTGACACATGATTCAAGCAGAGGGGTTAATAACTTGCCGTGACCTCAGATCAACACTGACAGACTCCTCTTAGTCTTACTTCACCACTTTACACTTAAATGTCTTTTCAGCACTGATTAGAACATGTTATGGCAGTTCAAGTGGTTTTTCTTCCAAATATATGCTCATAAGGAACTGTTCAGAAAATACAGCTTCTACAGACGCCCTTTCAATCTATGCAGAATTAACCCAAACACCAGAGTAGGCTCTCACCTACTCTTTCAATCTGAAACTGAATCAGCCAACAAGCATAGCTGGCAACAGTCTTGACTTGGCACTGACCAGAAACTGCTCCACAGCTGACCCGTCAATCACCCAACCGTACCTCTCAGACCACCTCCTGGTTACATTCTTCGTCTTCCTTCCGCATGTCACTCAGTCGGCTCCAAAAACGGTTCCTTCTGCAGAAACTAGAGATCTCTCAGACCTACAGAGCTGTCTGACGAGATATACTCTACCTTCCCTTTTCACTCAGACTTCTGACTGTCTGTTAATGAGGCTACAGAATTGATGCAAAAAGTTTCTTGCAGAAAAAAATAAACAGTTCAACAATGCTTCTTAAATTCCCCCCTTGTTTAAGTTACTCTTAAAAGGGTGAAAAAGAGGGTTATTTTAGATTTAACAACTATAATTCATAACATTTGCCGTCTGAATGCAGAAAACAACCTTGTACAACAGAGAGAGGCTGTCATATAAATAATGAGTTTTACAGACTGTAGTCTTTCTGGTCAATAGATGCTGTTCCTTCAGAAAGGCAAAAACAGTTATTGTTGGTTCTGGATTACTAGCCTCAATGTTACACGGCAAAAATATGTGAGACTTTTAGTTAATCCAGAACTGCCAGACTTCTGTCTCAATCCCAGAAATTAGCTCACATCACCCCTGTTTTGGCATCCCTGTACAGGTCTCTACCCTTACACACAAAGTCCTGAACAGTCAGGCTCCTCTTTATTCAGCTGATCTCCTCTATCTCCCTGTGAGGTTGTTGAGATCTTCTGCGCTGCAAAATCCCTATTACTTCATGTCCCACATAGCAGGTTAAAAACTAAAGGCGACAGAGCCTTTCAGGTCCTCATAGCTTCTTCTACTCACATTTTTAAAAAAGCAAATAAAAACACATTTTTATGCAGGCGTTGAACTACCCTGATGCTGCATTTAAATTATTTTCTTTTTCCTGCTTTTATTGGTCATTATCTCATATATTAATTGTATGATGTCGGATTTATTATTGTGAAAAAAAAATACTTATCTAAATGTATAATTCACTTTTTGTTTTTCTTGGAACTTTTACATATGAAAAGGTGGATCTAACAAATAAAACACAAAGTTACACAGCACAGCTGAAACAAGTTGTAGTCTGACTTCCATGTGGCCATTTAATTGGACCAGCATCTTTGATCCAGTACACATGCACAGGAGTTTCTAGTTACTTACTAAAATGTGTTTGACAGAGCAACAGTGAGCAGTGTCAAAAAGCATCCAAGACGCTGACACATCTGGGTGGGAGATCATTATACATGTGAGTCCAGGCAATTCAATGCGCAGACAGTGATTTTGTCAGAAAAGACGACAAATTCAAAATGAAAAAGATAAAGTCCAGAATTATTCAGCTTCCTACCACATTATCTTCCTGTATCAGTCTCATTTCTCAGTGCTTCAGTTATGTATTTCAGTTGGACTAATATGTGTACATGGATTTTATTTTATTTTGCTTATAAACCGACTTATTCCACATAAAAACAATCTCACTTTCACCCCCACCCTTCCTGTTGTTTTGTGCCTTTTGCTTTTTTAAAAATGTTTTTTATTATAGTTGTTTTGTTTATCAAATACTTCCAATAATGACAAACAACATGAAAGGAAAGCACAACTAAACAACACTGTTATTTATCCTCCCATTTTACAAAGTGCATAAACATGCACAGACACACACTGAGTGCTCAAAGTGTTTTACTCTGTGTGGAGAGGCTTAAATCTGACCTGCAGACAGATACCCATCCAGCTGTTTCTGTTTTTCTATTCAATACAATAAAAAGAAAAAAATAGAAGGAAAAAAAAGGGGGGGGGGAAAAACACCCTGAAAGTGGAGATTACGGCCATTATAAGTGGGACTAATCCAGTACTAGACTACAAGCTTTTGCATTATTTTATAAAAACTTAATGTTTTTTATAGTCATGTGGAAAAAACTGACATATTTATTTATTTATTTCAGCTGATGCTTTTACAGTGTATGTTCTTAACAAGCAGGAAGGAGTAGATATGTGACTGCAGTTTAGCTGTTTTTAAAATTTCATCCACTAATACATGTTCCAAGTTTGGATTCACTCCTTTGAGAAAAAGCTTCCAATTATTACAATGAATTATAATGACTGAAGTGATTAACGGGGTCAGTTGTGGGCGGGATCAGTCATTATCCCACAGGGAGTTGAAATACCTCCACCTTGTCACTACAGTCGGTTTTGGAATATGAGTCTGACCAAAAGTGTTTTGGCTCCAAGAGTCGAGATAAGAAATGTTGTGAAATCTCTGGGATGAGAGTCTAGGCTGCATTATAGATACTGGGTAGATGTTGACTGAAATTACCTTCTCACTTTCAAGACTTTTTTCCCCCCCAAGTAGATGACTTCCTTGGCTTGTCACTCAAACCATCTGTCTTCTTTCTCTAAAATACAAATAACACCTTTAAAGTGTCCAAGTAACTCTTTGGCATTAACAAAGAAGTCATGTTGATACTGTCATGATACAATTTTATGCAGGTAACACCCCACCCCCCCTTAGATGTGAAAGGCCATGCAGTTCCATTTGTTTACTTTCATGCACCAATAATTACAACATGATTGATTTGTTCCAGTATCTTCCTTCTACTTGCTAATCTGACCCCTTAAATTTTAAGCAACTGTGAACTTTCATCCTTCAAAACCTAAAATATCTGAGCTGGCTCCCTCTCCCTTCCCCAAATATATGATTAATGCTAAAAGATCTAAGAAATGCAGATGATTGTATATATTTATTTGAAGCCATGTATCAGGCTGGTCAGAGAAGCAAAGCCTGGAAAATGCATCGGGGTTAAGTTCCAATTTCTCACTATTGGTGTCATATGTCATTTTCTCAATAACATCTAGATATAGATTTACCAATTCCATTTGTCTGCGTGTTCATCTGTCCGTTTGATGGCAAGATTATGCAAATCTACAGAACTAAATTCCATGAAAAATGAAAGTTGAATCATAGGAAAAGCAAAAACTATACAAATGATAAAGAACAGGATCATTTTCCCTTCTATGGTAAAACAAAGCATCTGCCTTGGCAGAGGATACATCAGATTATTTGTCACCTCTTAAGGACTTATAAAAAGTTGTAAATGCCAAAAGCAGGGCCAAAACATTCTGCTTCAACAGCAGTTGTACTTATTGATAGGATATTGCTTAAAATGTGCGGGTTACACAATTAAGAGGGCAAAAACCTCCTCAATCCATAAGCACAATTTTAATTCAGAAAATGCTTTGAAAATGCTTACAAAAATGCTTCATTATGCAATTGCTTACATTTGATGCCTCATATTTCTAATTATATTAGTGCTGTAATTAATGAGATAAGCAAAAGCGACTTTTGATGAGGCATGCATTTGTTAGACTATATGTAGACATAAGCTATCTCTGAGACGGCTACAGCTTGTAGGTGAGTAATCACCCACAGGCAGTTTCAATGAGAGCACCCATCTTAAAGTCATTAATTAGATCTCTTCTGTAGCTGCACTTACCTCAAGGTAGGTCATACTTACTGCAGCCTCCACGCAACCTTTTTTCTTTACCTCTCCCTTTGCCACTTTGTGTCATCCCTCCCTCTCTCCCTCTGGCCTCCTATCTCTTCTTCGCACTGCCCTCTTGCTTTGCCTGCTTCCCTAATGGTCCTTGTTTGGCTACAGGCTCTCTGAGTTGCCCAAATTTTGGTTCTATTTTCAACAACTCCTTCTGGCGATCACAGCAAAACAAAGACGTGTGCTCCGGGCTCACAAGCTCACGCATAAAATACAAGGTTTGTTAGGGCAAAAATAACACCCCCAATGAGCCCATGACTCCCATAAAGATACCTTAAAACACAATTATATATATATATATATATATATATATATATATCTTTAACTTCCATATTCATGAGAGGAATTTTAAATCTTACTAAAATGTTATGATTATAAAATGTAGTGTTAATGCTCAGCAGGATTTATGCATGTTATATATAGGCACAGGCACCAGCAAAACAAAACACACACACACACACAAGGCCAAGAGGGAAACCTAAGGTTCAAACAGCTCATACGTCTCTGTTTCAGGCCAGTTTGGACATAGACCTGTTTTATGTGGGAGTCTTTTTAACCAATGTGAGCTTATTTTCTTATGAAGAATAAACTCTGCTCATTCTGAAAGGGATGCACATGCATGTTTGCTCAAACCTATACATGAGCTGCAAGTCCAGTTAATGTAAATTAAGCAGGAAATATGAAGCGTGTAAGCAAATAAATAAATAAACTCATATTGCTAAACTAATGTTGTTAAGTCAGAATTTTATGGAAGATTTTATTCTTTAAGAAACTGAACTTCTATTTTTTTTATTTTTTATTTTTTATTTTTTTTCTAAACGTAGACAGGATGAAACCATTATTTTGTTAATTATGAGCATTTTCTTCTGGTGACAGCAGATTTATAATTAGATTGTAATTGTTATAGAAGCACATCTTTAACAAACAAAACTGCTGCTGTGCACTAGTGAAGGTAATGCAACTACAACTAATCTGACATGACCAGGGAGGATTCTGAATATACATGAGACACAGCTGTCTCTGACCTTCAAAATCTACTTTACATCTCACGAAGTGTATATTTTGTTACTTCCTAAATAATAAACCACCACATCCCTCTCAACCAACTATTTCTGTTTCCCAATTACAGCTTTCATTCATTCATTATTTATGGCATCATTCCTTTTATTTTTCCTTCTGCGTTTCCATTTATGTATAGTTTTGTCAAAATGCAACAAATCAGAGACATGCAATCAGGCAATATGTCTTTTTTCTCAGTGTAAAAGGCTGATATCTAAAACACAGAACAGTCAAATGTAAATGTACATCTAAGACGAACTCATTCTCTTATATGGTTGACTTAATCCCATCTTTTCCATGTGCACTGAAACTACAGAGCTGCGTGCCTTCTGGGCAGAATAATTTATGCCCCACCGTATCTGTCGAGCAGTTCCATGTTTGTATCACAGAAACAGCTTGTTGCCTGTGTGTATGTGGCGAAAAAAAGGAAAAAGGAGTGCTAAAGAATCACATGTTGAAAATTGGATTCATATGAGAGGTAAACCAAGAATGCTTTTTTGTGGGATTTGTTTTTCTTGTTTCTATATAATAATGTAAGGATATAGTAGGTGCAGCTGCACGGGATGCGTTTTAAATTGAACTGCAGATGATTTGTCCACTATTTGCAAGCCAAACATTAACTCACTCAGTAATGCTATTCACGAAAGTATAAATCAGCTGGGAGGAAAAGTCTCTCGGGTTTTATTTTTATTAAAGGACCAGCGTTGTGTTAAAAAAAAAACGTGTGTGTGTGTGTGTGTGTGTGTGGGGGGGGGGGTTGAAATTAGTCAAATGTTTGAAGTTCAACATCTAAAGAGAAGTTAAAGCAACTGAATGTGAGTATATGTATAGAAAACTGTTTTTCTCCCTTTTATTTTGCCTAAATCTATTAAATGCAGTATCAACATTAAAACGGCAAAGTTTTAAAGTATTTTGTGAACAGCAAGTTTGATACCGCAATAAACTAAAAACTGTATTAAAGCTCTGGTTGGTCATCTTGCTCAGAGACTTTTTTTTTTTTTTCCCTACTCTAAGTGAAGAGGTTCCTCATCCTGATAGTAGTCTATATATTTTGTAATCATGAACAATAAGAAATATAGTTAGACCCCTCAGTTTACTGTAAATCTGTAAAAAGTTTAACAAATCAAAACGTTTTGGCCAAATTGAAGCTTCTTCATGGCTGAGAAAATGCAGGAAGGATTTCCTGACCCAGCTCGGTTTATTTGTCTTCTCTTGCTAAACAGCCAAGGAAGAGAAAATAGTTGATAGAAAAAGCTGTGAACTAGAAAAGCACTAAGTGCAAATCTCTGCCATGGCTTTTGAAGAATTCCTGGATCCAAATGGAGATCCAGATCACAACCAAAATTAAATCTGTTCTTCCTTTTTACATTTACAACAACTCCCAAAAAAATTAATTAAAATCTGTCTTTATCTTTTTGAGTTATCTTAAACAAACAGATAAATGCCGGTAAAAACATGACTTCCTTGGCGGAGATAAGCAAAAAGCCTTGGCTCGCGCAAGGAGCAAAACCAGAAATGGAGGAGCAAAGACAAGGTGCTACTTTCACATCTTGCTAGCTCCCCAACATTACCTACCTCAGCTTTAACTTACGGACATATTGGATTCCTAAAGGAACCAATGACAGCAATGTTTTTAAAGGTTTTAATTATCTTTTTATTCTTTTTTTTTGCAGGTTAACAGCTCCATGTGGGACTACTTTGTCATTTGGTTGTCACTGTCTTGGATATGACACTGTGGACATGAACTGTGCACTACATTTGTTTCTGCTGTAAAACTAGGCTTAAACATGGGAACTTATTTGTAATACTGGTGGAGTAAGCCTCAAGTGGTCATGTGTGGAACTGCAGCTTATACCACAAAACTACCAGATGTTTTCACTTGACTACACCTGAAACACATGACAAAATAAAATAAAATACATGATAATAATATACCAAGATGAAGCATTCCAATGCTTTCATGCTGGTCTCTCAACACCTGTAAAGCTCTGAATACAACAGAGCATTATTTGCACACATAGCTGTTATGAAAAGGCTAAATGTCAACACTGAAAGCCAGGAGGCATCTTCACACTTTTGTTTCCAAGGCTTCCCCCTGCAAGCTGCCTAGACGTGTACCATTTCCAGCTGAATTCAGAGCAGCAAGAATGACAGTTAATCACAGAGCAGCTTTATTCGTCAACTGCATCATTTTTAAATGTATAAATAGCGGCTTACTACAGTGTAGCAAATCTAAAGGAAAAAAAAAAACATTCATCCCAAGGACTCTATTCTTGCTGTTTATCCGTACATGTTACACTGTGGATTCTGTACACTTTTTTTTTTTATATTATTTTTATTCTTTTGTGCTTTTGACTAAAGCTTTATGTGACTGCAGTGTTTGTGAAAAAAATGGCTGGTCTTTTTGTTAATAATTATACACTGATGGTAGCAATCACTCAAAAATCTTCAAGGTCTTGATCCTAAAGCAGCGCCTCTCTTTCTGCTCATGAACGCTTCCAGAAAAGTGCCCTGCAGCATTTTAGGCAACTGCTACTTTGAATCTGATGTTTTACTGTCAAATCTTCAGCAGGGAAATGAGGATTAAAATACTAAAGCAGGAGGAAAGGGTTGCCCTGCAAGGCTATGACAGCTACCCGTGTAGTGTGTGAACAGTTAGTTCAGTGTGTGAGGGGAATACGTCATGACAGGGAGAAGTTGACCATAAATATCTGTTAAAAAGGCCACCCTTCCAGTGTGAGTTATCACCTCTTCAGCAACTTGGGGACATAAAGAGAAGGGCAGCTTCTTCTTTTTAAAGGCATGGAGATTCATAAAAAAGGCAAACTGACACATGGACACGGAGATCTAAGACTTAAGGCTTAAGATAAACATGATGTATAAGCACAGAGTTAACTATGTAATATACTGCTGGAGTAAGAGACAGGTGTTGCACTGTCAACCATCAGCAAGGCTTCCTCTTATGTTTCACTTAATCGCTTTGCTCTTTTCATTAAAAGGAAATTGAATTTATTAAATCTAAACCAGACGAATAGAGAGGAGATCAAGGGAATTCATTCCATTTTTAAATAATAGATCTCTGAATACACTATTGATTAAGATGAAATTGCAAAAGGTTGTGAAAACTGAAGTTCACCAAAAGACACGAAGGACTTGGAAAGGAGAACGATTCACGGAAGCTGCAAATGTCTGCAGTATTAGAGATGAAGTGTGGATTGAAAAGAATGTTACAGCTGCAATTTTCAAAGTTCCTGGAGGGATTGTTTAAATTTCAACATCAGCCGAGAGACTTTTCTTGTCCTACTTAAGGCCAGGCTCAGTGCGGCTTCAAGCTCTGCCTCAGACTGTTTCTTGTGTTTGACTGCACAGCAAACCAGGGCTACCGTAATGTTAAACTATCTGACAGATCCCGTTTCACGGCACACAACACACTTCCTTGAGCTGCTGAGCTGATTTTCAAATACTTAGTGGTGTGAATTTTAACATGCTCCATTTAGATTGATCACGCATGATTACATTTGGTTATCGGTGCGTCCATAGCCGAGTACAAAGAGCGGCGCTCAGAAATTGTTTGGGGGAAAAAAAAACCCAAAAAGCTGATTGTCTAAATATATGCTGCTGTGTTCTCTGCATGTACTTTCACTTGATAGTCTATGGGAGTGGGTCCAATCAACTTTTTGTTTTTTTTCTTTTTAATAAATACCAAATATAGAACAAAAGGTAACAAATGTTAAAAATTCAAGGTCAATACAGAGGTTTGTACAACAAAGGTTTGGGACATCTCCTAATAAATGATAGCATGGGCCTTGGAACACTTCTGTAGACTTATTGGTAACAAGTCATACATGAATACATCGAGTGTACGGTTTTACATAAAGTCCAAAGGCCAGAAACTGAGACGGCCTGAGGGTGCATTAATGCAACACATTCAACTCAATCATCTGTCAAGGTACCAAAACCTAGTATTGTTGATATTGTTGGTGAACACCTGTCAGGACTCAATGTTTTTTATTATTTTTTTTAATTTAATTCTTTTTTTTTATCATAATGACCTTGGGGTTGAATATGCCTCCATCTTCCTGCTTCACACAGCCCACTCTCACCAGAACAAGCCAAAAGAGAATGTTAGAATAATCGTTGATTTATCAAGTGCTTTTTAATGTAATTTTGTCTGCACTGTTATGTGAGAAGCTCCAGAAAATTAATGTTGATACCATAACAACCACGCAGATGTAGGACTACCTAACCGCCTAACAGACCACGGTGACTAAGGATAAAAGGTTCTGTCTGCAGCATAGGCGCACCACACGGGACTGTACTCTCACCCCTTATTGTCACACTTTACACTTTAATGTCCAATGCAACTCTGACTCCCGCTATCTGCAGAAAAGAGTATCTGTGATGGACAACAGCCTTAGTACACGCAACTTGTCAGTTTGTGAGATAGTGCTGAAGCAATCACCTCATCTACAGCATGAACAAAAGAAAATATTGATGTGGATTTTAGTGGTAAGTAAAGTATGGTTTGCATCATGACAGAAGACAAAAGATACCTGGGAGTTCAGCTGGACAATAGACAGAGTGTAAAAGCGACACTGAGACCTTCTTAGATGCTTAAATGTCTGAAAATATTTTGCATCTTCTGTAAGTCCACTGGAAAATGCAGCTGTCTGTTGGAGCAGTAGCATTAGAGCCAGACACTTACAGAGACTTACAGAGAAAACAATGGAGCAACTGGAGCTGATTGTCCAGAGAAAAGTGCTGCACAAGCTGCTGCGAATAAGTAATGATTATTTACATTATTAACACAACACAGTGAAGAAACAACAGTTCCTTCAGTGAGAGGCTTCTTCAGATCAGCTGCAAATCAGGAAAATACAAGAAGTAATTTCCTGCCAGCAGGCATCTTCCAATAAGACAAAAACTTCAATGGTAGCAAAACAACTCAAATTAATGAGTCTTCCAGCAGACCATCAAAGGTTGTTGGATTGACTGAATTTTAGCCAGCCACATTGAGGGAAGGATGCATCGGAAACCTGCTTGTAGGTCAAAACGGAGTAACTCTGCTTTATGAAGAGAGAGTTTAAATGTATCAGCCTGAATTCAGACCTGTCACCTCCTGAAACCATTGTTACAACTTAGATGATGACAAGAGAAAAATGAGGCTCAAAAATGTTGAGCAGCTGAATTCCTAAAAAAAATTGTTCAAATGATAGGGAAAAAAAATGGTGCTTATTATTTAATAAGATGGAATTATAAAATGTTTAAATTAAATGCAGGATATAAATAATTTAGAGTACAGTAAAGATAATACTGCACATGTCCCCAAGATAAATGCAAAATGAGGAAAAAATTAGGATGGCAAAGTACAGTAACTTGCTCAAATGTAGAGTGCAGACACTGACTCAAGGCAGCATTACTAATGACTAAGGTACAAACACAAAGAAACTGCAGTTAGCCCCATTTTACAAATCCGCTCAAATTAGGTCAATGCCTTTGTGGTATTCACTGGGGATGTGATGCTCTTTAAAAAAAAAAAAAAAAGTATCATGTTGGCAGAGATGGGGAAAAAAGACCAGATATCACACAAAACGATGACTGACAGCCACACCGCTGACCCAAGGTCTCGCACCACCAACCCAATACTGGCCAAGGATTTCTAAATTTTCAACTTTGCTTTCAAACCAGTTGCTAGAGGTTTCAGAGATTTAAAAAAAAAAAAAAAAAAAAAAAACATGGTGAAGATTGGATATTTAAATATATATGGTTAGGTTTGGGGTTAAAGAAAAAAACCAAGAATTGTTGCATGAAGTGTTGTACGTGTGCTTCACATGTACTGTTAGAGCACGCAATAGAAATGACATCATCTCTGAATAAGTGCAAGGATTATCAAACTATTTCTCTGCAGTCAGTTACTCCTATTTTTAGTTTGGCTTTGGCATTTAGTTTGCTCTTTGTTTTCTTTTTACGTGTATATTTAAACTTGATTTATTAGTACTTCAGCCTTATTATACTTGAGCAATGTGTTGCTCTGTTTTTCCGCAAGCCGCCCTACATTCAGGCTAGGTCGTTTTAAAAAAGGACAACGTTCTCATTTCACAACAAAGCTGAAGGTGTTTCCTGTTGAAGTAAGCCTACATCTGCCCAGGCAGGTGGTTGCTGAACAGGTTGGATTTATTACTCTTTTCTCTTCATACGTGTCGTGCATATCTTCTATAATTAAGCAACTTTCTTGCCCGTACAGGCAAGTCTTATGTACAGATTTATAACTTGCATGCTTTGAAAAATGTAGCCTCTCACATCAGAATGTCTATTCTCAGCACGTCAAAGACCTAATTTTTACCAAAATACCACCACCTCATCGAGCTCACTTCTCACTGACATGCAGCCTGCTAACACACCAGCAGCAGGATCAGTAACGCAGCAGCATAAGGCTGGGAAACTTGTGCTTTTCTTTATGTTGATTTAAAAATAACTTCCCCATGCTTGATCATAGCAGACTTGATGTGAAGTAGATATCAGATTTTATCATGTACAAAAACACCATATTTCCAATCAAAGCCTACAGCCGAAGGACAAATTAGAAACGGGATGTTTTAAAGGCAAAGCAGTATTAAACAGAGCCTGTTTGAGTTGGATGACAATGTGGACTAATAAGGAGAGAGAATATCTAGATGCTTATGATAAAGTAGCCTCAATTTAACTACAAAGGGGAACAGTAAAATATTAACTATGATTATCTGTAACAAGATTCTGAAAAGCTAGCCAGAAGACTAGTGATTACAGACTAAGTGACCAGTTCTTGCCCGTGTTCCAGATGAATGTTGCAGACATACAGACAACTTAGCAACTATTTTTCTAGGAGCTGTAACGACAAACATATCTGTATTGTTCAAGCATTGCCATTTAAAGAAAATAATGCAGTATGTAGTTTATTAAAAAAAAAAAAAAAAAAAAAAAAAAGTTAAGCTCCAGTGGCAACAAACTCTTCACTTTTACTTAATATACAAATAATTTAATTGTTAAATATGTTCTTAATATAAATACAAAGCACATTAATGAAGCAATAAAAACAAGGAAAACATATTCTATTCTATAGCCATTTAGTAGATGCTTTTATCCAAAGTGAGAGTAAAAACAACATCATATCAAACAGAAAAGGACATCATAGTGAAGTGTTCGTCAGACTGCTGGGAATCCAGTTGGACGCAGGTCTTGCTACAAGCTGCTTTCTTTTTTCTTATTTTTAAAAAAAAAAAAATTTCCCTTCTTTCCATCAATAGTCTCTTTGTAAAACTACAAGAAAAAAAAAAAATTGTTTCAGACGCAGCTTTTTCAGAACTGATTAGTTGGACTAATGAGAACTGAAGTTCTCCAACTCCTCTGACAAATACCAGATAGACCGAAGCACTAATGCAAATAGACCACGATGCTAGAGAGGCTTCCTAAAATGAGTGTGTGCTCGCTAAAAAAAAAAAAAAAAAAAAAAAGTCTATCAAAGACACCTTTCAAAGTCAAGTTTACAATAAATTAGTTAAACCTGCAATTCTGTAAACTGATTAAATTAATCCATTAGCTGAACCCACTGAAGGAACACTGGACTAAAAAAATATATTATTACAGAGAATACAAGATTAATAAAAAAAAAAAAAGTGGAATAAACAGGAATTACTGTTTTAGTCTGACTAAAACTGGATTTCTCAAATACTATAAAATGTATTAATGTTGGAATAATTTTGCAGGTTTTTCAGTGGTTTGGTTCTTAATTGTGAAAAATTGTTTTACTGAAGCTTTATTTAATCAATATTCTGATTGCCTTCCTTTGCTTGCATAAAACAACAAGCAAACTTGTTCAATTAATTATCCGGGCCAAGCCGCACTGTGCTTCACTGTGCATGGCACCATAGGCTACTGTATATGTGGGGGGTGGGGTCTACCTCTAACAGATGGCCAGTCCATCACAGCAGGATTGACACAGATGGACAGAAAACTATTCACCCTCACACCTATATCCAATTCATAATCACCCCATCACATAGCATGTCTGCCTTTGGGCTGTGGGAGGAAATTGCTGGGCTGAGAAACCTAACAAAGGCACAAAGACAACATGAAAGCACAATAAACGGCCACAGCCAGCCAGCAGGCTACAACCCAAAACCTCCCTGCTGTGAGACAACTGGTGTACCACCGAGCCCCATAAAAGCAGGGGTCCGCCATGTCTTCCATTCACACACACACCTAAAGCAGTAGAATAATGGCTACATCTGAATGTGGCTATCTCAGGTATCAAACTTGTGACGCGACGACCAGTGAACAACCTCTTTATATGCAGAAAAATCCGATATACTGGAAAGAAAATGCATTTTCATGGCCGCTGTCGCTCTGAAATAGAAATGCAAGTATTTGTTTCGTAGCATTTAAATGGAGTAATAAAGCTATCAAAAATCAATAATGCACTCCAAAGAACAGGGGGGAAACAGTGTGTGTATATGAAATACATGATCTAAGAGAACAACAATCTATTTCTTTAAAAGGTCATTGAGCTATAAACCCAACTCAAACAGCGCCAAACTCTCTCATTCCTCCCCGACTCTACAGTCACTCATATTTTCCCAATAATTCAGAGAATTATCACCCACAAGCCATGAAAAAGCATTTTAGACCTTTTCTTCATCTAAGTAATCACTTTATTAGTGACACAAAGATGAGTTTGTGCTATTATATGGATCCTGAGGGTGTAATGAAATTTGACTCCGTAGCAGAGTAACAATAAAATAAAAAGGAGAAGTTGACTAAGAATCAATATATGTGCTCAATCTGTCTGTTTCTTTTGAAACACATCAGAGTTACAATAACGCTTTAGATTGATTAGAAAAAAGTGTAATGAGAGCATATTTTTCACCCTAAACCTTTAAAAGGATCAACGAGCCCAAGAAAAAAAAAAACCAACTGAATTGTATTTAATTTTTTCTAATTTAGAGAAACACTGCGCAGTCACAACTTTTGCAGGCAGTGGTGAGCAGAATTATTTTAATGTAATCAGTTTATTTTATAATTAGTCTGGATATTTTCCACTGTTTTTTATAATTATTTTAAGATAAAAATCCAGATAACAATTTCCAATCGCCTGTAGTGCCTATTGAGTTGAAAGTGATTTAGTGATTTTCATTGAGCAATAAAAATGACTCAACAGCACCTCCTTCTGGTCAGGCAATGAAGCTGCACCACTCACCCTCATGCTGTATTACGATCAAGACCACACACTACTGAAGTCACAGCACTGGTCTGCCTTTTCCTCTTATATCACCGCAACAATGTGTGTCAGTTTCCCATATAAAATGATTTATGTAAAAATCAAGATTGTTACATTGTCTTTTTGCTAAAAGTTAACCCTAGAGCTCGCTGCATGTGCCGTTTTTTTTAGGATACTGCAAGACTGACTGGCGTCAGTGTCTGGAATTGTACAAGCAACTGGAACATAATGTTCTTTGGAAATCTTCAGCATCCAAAGTAATTCTTTATTTTGCATGTTTGCTGTTATTAAAATAGCAAACTAACCTCTCCAGGAATGATTGTTACGAGCATGCGTGCAGTGCTAAATTATCAAATCATGTCTACTCGGTACAAACAGTCTTTTTAGTTTTAAAGCTCCCATACATTTGCCCATCCATTCATTCTTTCAGTCATTCATTCATCATCCCAACCGCTTAATCCAGTGAATGGTCGTGGGGAAGCCGGAGGCCATCCCAGCAGTCCCCGGGCGAAAGGCAGGGCACACCCCAGACAGTTCACCAGCACATCCATTCATTTAGTCAAATCTGAATTTCATGTACTTGTTCCCTAAATGTCATTTTCCTATGTGGATTACAGAGTGTATGCATCAAGAGGAGCCTGGATTTACGACGTAAAAAGGTAAAAATAATCAGTCATGGGAAGTAATAATAATAAAGTTCATTTACTGAGGCCCACCTCAATGGAGACACACCTTTGGGAGAACAAGGCATGTTTGAGTTGGAGGGGGAGGTCAAAAGGTCCAGATGAGCTCAAGCCCAAGGTGCACTAAAGGTCAGATGATAATAATAGAAGAGTCTAAGTTTGACCCCTATAAGTGATTAGGTGCAGTAATTTTCCTTTTGCTGTAAGTCACTAAGAATGACAAGAAAATCAAACTTTTGGCTCAGACAAAGCAGTGGGAATAAAAAGGCACTTCTGTCTCCTGATCCTGGACGCTGAGCATGCTGCAGCATCACAGCAGCACCAAGTCACACACAGCTCGAAAATCCACTCTCATTGTCTTGTGCTGAACAGAAATAACCATAAAATGTTGCTTCAGTTTATTGAACGTTTATGAAACAGCTGTGGCATCATCCAGCAGAATCAACATTGTCTCCAAATTTAGAGTGGTACTGTGTGCAATTCATGCATGTGCTGTGCCACAGCAGTGTGACTTCATTAATTATTTACATCCCCCTACATGTGAAATCAGATGGAACGATGCAGTCATGCTCTGCATGAATCCAGCACTCATTCAGAGCTAAATATATTATGTTCATCAAAAGTCCAAATGTCATTTCCACTGCAAAATCTTTTCTCTTTTCCTTTCTGCGGTGTTCCAAGTGGTTTATTATACAGTTATGCTGCAGCAATAATATTTGCAGTGGCGGCACTACTGCAAGTAAGTCATAAAAGGGGTGGCAGGAGATGATGGGCTTGATAACAAAAGGATAATCAATAGCACAACAGGATGGGACAGGTATGCAACATGGGATTTGGAGATTGGTTGTGTGAGGCTGCGTGTTGCTACAGGGTCAGTGGGCAAAAGCTCGTTTGAAGGTTACAGAGAGGACTGTGTAGGTTTACTAAATACCAGCTGGCCAGACTGAGGGTGAACAAGAACACAGATAACAAATGACTGCGGCTGGTTGTATGTGAACAGATATCGTCATCTAACAAAATCACCATAGATTCACCTTTTGAAACTATTTCATTATTTTAGCTAATTAATAAAAGCATATTTAACTATATTTGACAAGCATTCCAGTTGGCAGAAAAAAAGAACCTGTTAAAATGAGTGATATTTCAGTGTGGACATGTGGAAATGTCCATGGTTACCTCCAATTTTCCTCTACTGACATAAAATGACAAGTTGACCTTTACTTTTTTACACATCTAAATGATTGTCAAATTTGCAAAGGAAATTAGGTCTGACAATCAAATATTCACCGGAAAATGGAGCATATACCAATAGAGTTTAACCCAATTACTTTTCCACACATGACTTTGCACAAACATGCACACACCTAATAGACACAAGTATTATAAACACACAGACGCTTTTGTGCAAATTGAGGCTTCCATGTTAGATGTCCCAGTGTGTTTAACCCCCTGCATCTAGAAGCCTAACATATGTAGCAGTTAACACAGTTAGAGTCCAGGTCTTTGCTTCCATGTCTGCTCACCTAATGATATTAGGGTTGATTCTATAGTTTGATCCAGCTATCAATGTCAATCATGTTAGCACTGCTCAAAGTGGTGAGCCCTAGAGGGGTATTGGCATTGAAGGGAGGGGGACAGAAAGGAGAGAGGCTGGCAGCTTTCTAATGCAATGGATCTGCCAGATCGGAGAGCTTTTTATTACATTAATATGTTCCTGTATAATTCTATCTCATCTCCTCATATGACTTAGCCTAAAAACCCAATTAAAGTCTCATTTATTCGATCACCTCAATTGGAGATGGTGACACGAAGGCGTCCAGACAGCCACAGTTTCTTGTTACCGCCTACAGATGATACAGTTTCTTCTCGAGACACAGAGCACAGCATAATTGGAAAGGACAGTGCAGCATGCAGCTTTTGCTAAGAGCTAGAGTTTGCACATTCTGAAGGCACATGGACGAAACAAGAGCTGCATCTTGGGACTTCGCCTGTAAACAGATGCAGGGGAAGGTGCTGCAGAGATTACTTCATTGACTTTTGACAATACACTAACCTGTATTCCAGTATGAGGATTGAAACAATAATTGATGTGTGTTAGACATCATTAGACTAAATAATTAAGTCAAATTGACTTTTATGTCAGTGGGATTTTTCTTGCTGATATTGATTTCAATAGCTTTGGGATTTCCATTTGGCAAGTACTTGACAAACCCTGCAAAAACATGACAGATTCAATTGTTCAGATCAATCCGAGTGCAACTTTTTCCTTTATAAATTGGTTATAAAGTTGAAGGGCAAATCTCTTATCACTCAAAATTACTCAAGTATTGCTGTCCATTTGTATGCCTGGGAATCATTAGAAGGGGGTGCCTATTCATGAGGCTGTCCTAAAAAAATCAGTGCCTAAATAAGAACTTGTTGATGTCATTCTTTTTTGGTTGTACCTCAACTTTGCTCCAACTTTCTAATGGACTTTTGTGTCCATGTTTTGAACTTCGCTTATCATCTATATTTTTCTCATTGGCCAGGGTGCCTCTTAAGAGCCTTTATAGCCTGTTTACATGCAACATTAAAGCTGCATCATAAGTTACTCTGATAAACCCCTTCTATTGGCCAAGAAGCCCTCTGATTAACTCGGTTACATTTAAAAGCATACTTGAACGCCACAGCCTCCTAAACTTAATGTGCTAGTTTTATTCCACTTTTCTAAGATATTAAATTTCTATATTAAAATCTGCAAAAGAGCAAGCTTTAGCGGATCAACACTACTTTAAACCTCCCGCAAAAATTGCTCTTCGGCATTTCTATGATTGATGCATTTGTAAGAACAAATACGAACGAATCTCTATCATAACTATATGCAGGTGCTTGACATCGAAACTTGCTGTTGCTGAAACAGTTACAGAAAGTCCATCCTTCATACTGCAGTATCAGTTCTTGCATAATAAGTGTAAATGGATGCTTAATGTATTCATGATTATATGGTTAAAAGGCAATCATACTTTTTTTTTTTTTTTTTTTTTTTTTTTTTTTTTTTTTTTTTTTGTCTTGTCCAGCATTTAAGCAAGCAGACTGATGTTCTGGATGCTGTGTTCTGCTGAGCAAATTTATTTTGCCAAGGGGAACTTTTGTAGATGTAATGATCCCCTTGTATTTCTTGATTCTTATTTTATTTTTCAATTTGTTTTGGATAATAGCTTGTATTACAGAGTTTATGCTACTGGACCCGACCGGAAAGGACAGGAAAGGGGCAGAAAGAGAACAGAAAAGAGAACATAAAAAAAACAAAAAAAAAAAAAAGAAAGAGATCAATGCATACATGTATATGCACATACATACCCACCTACATATATATGTATATACACTCGCACATACATTATATATATACATATATACATACATACATACATATACACATACATACACATGCATACACACACATGTACACATACATGCATACATAAAGATAGATATACATACATACATATACACATACATACACACACATATATATATATATATATATATATACATATATACACATATACATACTCACATACATACACATACACTCACACATATGCATACATATATACATATCCATACACATACATACATACACATACACATACACATAAGTACACACACATACCCACCCACACACATAAATATATACACCCACACAAGCCAACTCTAGATTCGTGGAGAACAAAACCGTTGACAATCATGAAGACCAGAAACTAGCAAGTTAAGTCAAAAAGACAGAAAGAGAGGTACCTACTGTTAGTGAATAAACTTGCTGGATGACTCAGTGACTGTGACACATGCAGAACATTCATGCAGAACATTCAGAGTGGAACGTGTTTAGAGAAGAGTGATCATGCCAATGTGACCCCGCCCGCCTACAGCTAGAGGAAGGCCAGGAGAACCCAGAGACCCGGGTAACCGACAGTCACCCCCAGGTACAGATCCCAACCCCCCCACTCCAGAGCCAGCCATGCATCTGCCCAGGAGGTGGCGAAGGAGGTGCCCAACCAGAGTCCCCCGCAGTCAGGGGGAACAGGCCCCAGCAGGCCCAGGCCGGCAAGGGCCGATCCCGCCGGGCACCGGCCACCTAGGGCAGACAGAGCGCAGGCCCCAGGGCCCCAAGAGCCCGTGAGCAGCCCCCCGCCCCCGCAGGCAGAGGGCACAGCCCACACCGACGGAGGACCAGGATCCCCAGACCGCCACCCAGCGGCAGCCAGGTCGCACCCCAGCGCACCAGCTGCGCCCCCGGGTACAGGACACCACCCCCCCACCACCAAACCACACACACATATACATGCATACCCCGCCCCCCCCCCCCAACACGCACTCCCCTCACACATATACATGCATACCCCCCCCCCCCCCCCCCAAACACGCACTCCCCTCTCAACCCCCATCCACACAACCCTCTGCAATCCATGCACATCATCCATAACATATACAACCCCACCCCACCTCTACTCACTCACCCATACCAAGTCACACGAACCCCAATCGCCCCCGCCCCCACACACGCTCACCCCCCCCCCCCCCCACACACACACACGCTCACACCCCGCCACCCCATCCCTCTACTTCTACCCAACCACACATGCCCCACCAAACACCCCTCCACCACCCATAGCCCCCCTCCAAACTTCACCCTCACTCACACATCCCATTCCGCATATACACCCCCCCCCTACACACACACACACACACACACACATACCCTCACTCCTCCAACACAGGCACACCCCAATACAACCCACGCGCCAACATACCCCTCCACACACACATCTACTCATCCTCACACATCCCTATCCCCTACCCACCTATATCCCTAACCCTAATCCCCCCCCCAGCCATCCCACCATCCATCTGTAACCCCATACACCCACTCCCACACATCCTCACCTCACCCCTCCATCATGTCCCATGTGAGATACCTCAGAGGGGGCAGAGGACAGGATGGCCCCGATCAGGGCCCCCATAATTACCGCCCACCACTCCCAGCGTCCCCCCCACCACCCCACAGATGCAGCCGACCCAGCACCCCCCCAGGGCCGGCGACAACCCTCCTACAGCCAGGCCAGCCCAGACTTAGGCCTAATGGACGGCACTCTTCCCCCACCCGTACCCCCCCCCAGTAAAGCCCCGAGAGCAGGGGCATGAGAAGACCCTATCGTCCCTGCCTCCCCCCCGCTTATGACTGATTGTGAAGTATGTATTAGTTGCAATTAAAACTGAGGGAATTGCCACGCGGTGCTGGGAGAGGGACCACCTAAGCAGCCCCGCCCACCATACACCGCATGCTCTTCCCCCTAATCATGTGAGTCGTCAGTGTTTTGGTGTTTGGTGTCTAAGTGTAATTAAAACTGGGAGGTGAGCCGAGGCTGGGTGCAGCGATCAAGACCACCTTGATGGCCTTTCTCACCACCCAGCGCCACGTGCACACCTCCCAATACCCTGCCTGTGTGTGATGGGGAGCGGGGAGGAAGAGGGGTTGAGGGATTTAAGTCTGGAGGAAAGTGAGCTTTCCTCCAGAAGGTGAGCCGCCCGCAGCACTGGGCATGCCCCCTACTCCCAGGGCCCCCCAAGGACCAGGACAAGCCGGGGACAGCCATCCCCGTAACCAGAGCCTTCGGCGACTCTAACCAGAGAGTCATCACTGACCCAAGAGGGGACCAACTCACCACATGCAGAAGGGGGGCACGAGGACAAAGAGGAGGCGGGGCGGCAGAAGGGGAATCCCAGACCGATTGTCCACCGCCCCCTCACTCACAGAGGACACCCCCACCTGGGGACATGAAGTCCCCACCTTGTCCACACATCGGCACCTCACACTGTCTCAGCACAAACCTACAGCCACACACACACACACACACACTTCCGGACACATTCAGGTCCACCCAGCCACCCGTTCAGCCCACCCTTAAAACCATCCCCCTGACCCCCACGTCACATCCAAATCTCCCCCACTCCCATCCATCATATCTACACTTATCCACCAACCTACCACACACATGCACCACCCACTCCCCCATACATACACCCCTGCCCCCCCCCACACACACACAGACAGCACGCCCCCCCTCCCCCCTCCTCCCCCCCCATACACACACCCGTATACATGCACCACCGCCACTCCCCACATACACGCATCACCCCACTCCCCTACACACACGGCACTGCCCCCCCCCACAGACACCCCCCCCCCACACGCATCATCACACTTCCCCACCCACACACATCCACATACCTATGTACCGCCACCAGTCCTCAACGCACACCCCCTACACACATCCCTCCATACACACTCACATCCCATCCACACTATCAAACACCCCCCACTCAACAAGTCCCAGGGTCGCAACCAGGCACCAGAGCACGTACCCGCCCGCCGCCGCAGCGGCAGGTCCAGGTCAGCCCAGCCCCCCCCCGGCACAAGCCGACCCCCCACCCCCAAGAGACAGGGGACAACCCCGGGCACCGGAGCCCGGGACCCCGCCCAGCCCACCCCACGGCGGCACAGGCGCCCGTTACGGAGTCACGCCCGCCAACCCATCCCCCGCCAGCGACCTCGCCCCGCCGCTGCGCGGCAACTCCAGCCGCTGGCCCATCCAGGTCCACAGTAGGGCTAGAAACCTAGCCACTCCAGCAATGGAGCAGTCAAAATCCCCCCCCCAGGAGCCCACCACAGACCCACAGCCTCCAGAGAACCCCAACCGGCCACCAACCCCGAGCGCAATAAGGTCACATTCTCCCCCCATACTAAGTGATGGAGCTGATCACAGGGGACCAGAGGGAATAAAGTTCAGCTGACTGATCTCTTGAGGAGGCAGACATCATCTCGACACTGATGTGATCTAATAAGAGATTTCTGAACTGCTGGATACACAGACTTTGTTTGCTTTTCCAGTTTAGAAGGATAGTTTTCTTTGCGATACATAAACTGGTGAGGATTAAGTTTGCAGAATTAAATTCTATGTTAATTTCACCCAAGTAACCCAGTAGGCCCAGTTTGGGGTTTGTAGGGATGTTACATTTGAAGCAATTTGACAGATCTTTACATACCTGAAACCAGAATTCCTGGACAGGTGGGCAAGACCACAAAGCATGGTAGTAGCTGTCAATTGTGTTGCCAGTGCAGTGTGGACAGATGTTTGATTGTGACAGACCCATCCTGAACATCCTGTGTCCTGTATAATGAGTTCTATGCAGAATTTTAAATTGTATTAGTTGCATGTTTGAATTCTTAGTCATTGTAAATGTATTTGAACAGATTTGTGACCATTCATTTTGGTCAAAGTTACTGGATAAGTCTGCTTCCCATTTAGAAGTTGGGAGACATATGGAATCGTCTAGCTTTGATAGTAATCTATATATTTTGGATAACAGTTTCGGGGCATTGAGATTTAAGAATTCTGCAGCCCTGATAGGTAGCTGCAAGTTTAATTGATCAGGGGTGTATTTCTTACCTATAATAGATTTAAGTTGGTGGTATTCTAAGAATTTTGTGCTGCTGATTTCATATCGTGAAGTAATTGTATCAAAAGGGAGAAAGTTCCCATTTTCTATTAAATGTTCTAACTGTTTTATTCCTTTATTCTTCCACTGAGGGAAGTTTATCATTTTCCGGTTTTGCTGGATGTCGGGATTGTTCCAAATAGGTGTAAGTTTGCATGGAATAAGCAAGGATTTGGTTAGTTTAAGAAATTCCCACCAGGCCATTAGTGAGGAGCTGATATTAATGCTTTTAAAGCATTTTTGGCGTTTGACAGCTGTGCTGATAAATGGCAGGTCTGAAATTGCCATATCCTCACACATAGCTTCTTCTATATTAAGCCATGGTTCATCTAGATAGCTAGGTTTAAGCCATTTAGAGATGTATTGTAGTCTATTGCTTATAAAGTAATTTTGGAAATTAGGCAAGTCTAAGCCACCGCTATCTTTAGTCTTCTGGAGTGTTTTTAGACTAATCCGTGGTGGTTTGTCTTTCCAGAGAAATCTAGTAACATTAGAGTCCAGTGATTTAAACCAGGTGGAGGGAGGTTTAATGGGGATCATTGAAAACAGATAATTGATTTTAGGTAGAATCATCATTTTTATAGTTGCAACTCTTCCCATTAGTGATATGGGTAAAGATTTCCACCGTGTGAGATCGTCCTCAATTGTTTTTAGTAGAGGGACATAATTTAGCTTTATAAGGTCTGACAGTCTGGGTGAGATGTTTATTCCCAAGTATCTAATATCTCCTGACTGTAAAGCAGTGTCAGGAGTATTATGGAAGGAACAGTTGATGGGTAGAACGGTGGTTTTAGACCAATTAATGGAATATTCAGAAATTGATGAGAATTTATTGATGAGTGCGATTGTCTGACAGATGGATGATTGTGAATTTTGAAGGAAAAGTAATACATCATCAGCATAAAGACTGGTCTTATGCTCCATATTTCTACAGTTAATGCCTTTAATGTCTTTGTTTTGTCTAATGCTAGCTGCTAAGGGTTCAATAAAGATTGCAAAAAGTGAGGGGGAGAGTGGACAGCCTTGTCTGGTGCCTCTCTGCAATCTGAAGCTGTGAGAAGTTTGATCATTTGTCCTGACGCATGCATTTGGATTGCTATACAGTATCTTTATCCAGTCGATAAACGATGAGCCAAACCCGAATTTTCTTAATGTTGCAAATAAGAATTTCCAGTTCACCCTGTCAAATGCTTTTTCAGCATCTAGAGAGATTATTGTAGTTTCCAGGTTATGTATGGTGGCATAATCAATTAGATTTATTAGTCTGCGCGTATTAGTGGTGGAATGTCGTCCCTTGATAAATCCTGTTTGATCAGGATGTATGATAAGTGGAGTTATTTTTTCTAGTCTTGTAGCAAGCACTTTACTGATTATTTTAAGATCTACGTTCATTAGTGATATTGGACGATAACTAGATGGGAGTTTGGGGTCTTTTCCTGGTTTTAGTATTACTGTAATACTAGCCAAATTCATGTTTTGAGATATTTGGCCTTTTTCCTTAATTTCTAAAACCATTTTATAAAAAGTGGGTGCTAGTATAGACCAAAATTCTTTATAATATTCAACTGGAAAACCGTCTGGTCCTGGAGCTTTATTGCTGGGCATGTGTTTTAAAGCTTCATGTAGTTCCCCTACTGAAATGGGTGCGTCCAAAACCATTTCCTGATCCTGTTGTAACTTTGGAAGATTGAGGTAGCTGAGAAATTCCTCAATGCTGTTGTCTGATGGATCTGTTTCTGAGGAATATAATGTTTTATAGAAATCCCTAAATGTGTCATTTATTCCATCAAGATCATGGAGGATATTTCCTCTTGAATCTTTAACAGAGGAGATGGTTGTTTTCTCCTTGTTTGCTTTTAATTGATTTGCGAGAAATCTTCCAGATTTGTTGCTATGTTCAAAATTCTCTAAGCGAAGTCTTTGTAGCAAAAACTGGGTTTTTTGGTTAATTATTTCATTCAGCTCTAGTTTAGCCTTTCTTATGTGATTCAGCACTTGCTCTTCTGGAGAAGCCTTGTAGGCATCTTCTAGTGATTTTATTTTAAGCTCTAGTTCAGATATTTTTGAACTCTCCTTCTTTTTCTTATGTGATGAAAATGAAATTATTTTCCCTCTCATTACTGCTTTTCCTGCCTCCCAAAGAACACATGCTGATGTTCCTGGTATGTCATTGTTTTCTATATACAAAGACCACTCCCGTTTGAAGTAACTGATAAAATCAGGATCTTTAAGTAATGATGTATTAAGTCTCCATTTGCTATAAGATGGTTTAGTTTTCTTATTCATTAGGGTAAATGATACTGGTGCGTGATCACTGATAGTGATGGAATGGATTTTAGTTTCTGAGATATTGTTCATCATAGAGCTGTTAGTGAGGAAGTAGTCTATTCTGGAGTATGAGTGGTGGACAGATGAAAAGTAAGTGTACTCTCTAGCAGTGAGGTGTTGTGAGCGCCAGACATCACAAAGACCAAAATCCTCCATATATTGTTTAACAACTCTTGCTGACTGCCAGACCCTATGTTTCCCTGCTCCGCCCCCCTTGTCCATCCCAGAGTTTAAGGTCATGTTGAGGTCGCCCCCAATGATAAGTGTATTATCAAGGTGATCATATAGTAAGGAGAAGAAGGAATGAAAAAAGGAGGGGTCATCAGTGTTTGGGCCATAAATATTTGCAATGCATAACTTCATGTTTAGGATAGATAATGTCATTATTATGAATCTTCCACCTGGGTCTAAAATTATATTATTAGCAGTAAAATGAATTTTCCTGTTTATCAGAATGGCTACTCCTCTTTGTCTTGAGTTGAAGCAGGCCGAGTACACGTGAGGGAACTGTACTGTAGAGAGTACGTTAGCTGTTGTTTTTAATAAATGAGTCTCCTGTAGCAGGACAATGTCTGCCTGTAGATCATTCAATCTGCTAAACACCTTCAACCTCTTCTCCCTGGAACCAGCTCCTCGTATATTCCACGTAACAAACCTCAGGGTGGTCATGCTCAAGCTACTGAAGTGTTTCTATAAAAGTATGTGTGTGTTTGTGTGTGTGCAAGCCCACATTAATGCATGCATGCTGTGTGTAGATTGTGTGCGTATATAAATTCATCTGTGTGTACAATGTTCCTATATGTCTGTCCACATGCTTAGAGTGTGTGTGAGAGTTGGGGGTGAGTGTTGATGTGATTAAACGTGCTCTGTGTTGTAGGTGTGTTATGTGCATGACATTTAGTGTCTGTGTCATGTGGATGTACGTGCGTACCCTACCTATTATTGTTGGTATGGCATAATAGAATGAAAGAGCAGCTAGAAAGGAAAGGAGTGAGAAAAGCAAACAACTACAACTACACATAAAAAGAAATAGCACAAACAAAAGAGCAAAAACAAAAGCCCTAAAGGGGGGGCAAAAAACAAAAACAGAACAAAACGAAAGCAACAACAGCAAATTTACAAAGACTGGCAGTAAATGTACAGTTCTGAATTACCATAATTAATGTGCTTATAGCAGATTAACATGTAAATTGAACAATAATTAGCTGTATGAGTGATAGATATTACCTGAGGTTAGTAGAGCCAGGGGGTGGTATTTTTGTCACGGTAAAGCTGTCCATTGACGAACAATTTGTCCACCGCGATGACTGCACGGGATCCTTCGTCTCTGAGCTTCTTCCGGATGGGAAACAGGACCCTGCGTCTCTCCAGAATCTCTTTGGGAAACTGATTATTTACACTAAAATCGGTCCCGCGGAGTTCCGGACCTCGATCCCTCACCTGCTCTTTCTGCTTGTAGCTCACGAACTTGGCTACAATCGGTCTGGGTCTGCGGCTGTCCGGTCTTTTCCCACCTAAGCGATGAACTCGGTGAAATGAGATGTTCCTCACCGCGTCTTCGGGTAGCTTCAGCTTGGTTTGGATAAAGGATCTGATTGTTTGCTCTGGATCCTCTTCTTGTTGCTCCGGGATTCCTGCAAAGACCAGGTTGTCCCTCATGCTGCGCGCCTGGAGATCGATCACAGTTTCCTTTATTTTTTTATTTTCCTCTGTGAGTCGAGTCATTCCCTCGTTGAGAGAAGTCACCGTCTCCCTGAGGCTGGCGTTCTCTGCGGCCAGAGACTCCACCTGCTTCTGGCTGAATTCCAGCGACTCCCGCAGCGACTGAAACTCCCGGTGGAGAACTTCCAACAGGCCCAGACGAGCGTCGAAGCTGGCGAGATTTTTGTCAATGGACATCAGGATGTCCGAGGTGTCGTCCCCGTTAGAGGACGTCGCTCCGGGTGAGTCTTCTTTCCGGCTTCTCTTGGAGGTTGAAGCGGATCTGGGCGCAGACGGAGTCGGTGTTTGGCTTGTCTTGCCCATGACGATGCGGTGGAAACACTCGTCAATAAACTCCGACAAGCTGGTGAGATCCTCCTCGCTTTGCTCCAGAGTTTACCTTGAATAAGACTTTTTAATTATTTGCTTCCAGAAACAGTTTTAAGATTATATTGGCAAGAATATGATGTAGAATGAATATTTGTTTTCACGCGCCTTGACTAAATCTGCCGTCTCGCAAAATTTACGTCACTGCCACATCACTTACCTGCGCCTCTCTCACTTACCTGCGCCTTAAAAGGCAATTAAAAGGCAATCATACTTTTAATTACAGAAGCTTTTATCAAGCCCAGATCTTATCTACCATCAAGGTACACAACATTTATTACCTTCCTATGTCTTATCGACACAAGTTACATGTTTTGAAAAACAACCGAATTATTCAGGTCTTCCTTTGTCCTTTGTGTTTCTGCGTGCAAAATTAAGGGACAATGTAAGCTAAAAGTAAGCTAACAGTTTTTATTACATTTATAATCACAGCCTGGAAAACCTTGAAACTTATGAAAAATTAAAGGAGAAAAGAAATATATAAGAAGTGTTTGATGTTTTGATACACTTCCAATTAGACATTGTGTACGAGCAATGCCTTGTCACATACATCTATGTATTTAAGAATTACTGTTAACACTTTCATAGCTATTACTACATTTGTTCAGAATCCAGGATATATTCACAAGAGTATTCTTAAAAAATGCTCAGCTAAAAAAAAGGTTTTCTCCAAAGGCTTATTCTGTCTCTACATCTAAAAATAGAGCACCTGTGGGAATAAGTGGAAAGGGAGGTTTGCATCTGAACACCAAACAGCAGGAACTGCATAACTTTGCTGAGTCAGTTCGTAAAAAGCCTTATGAGATAAATCCTGGACCTTTATGACTGTATGTTATTTTATGTAATGCACTAAAAATTCCCCTGTTATCTAAAAATGTTACAAAAATGGATCTCACATGACTTGCTGTCAAATATGGAGTAACCTGTTAAAATGATAAGTTATAAACAAAACCATTAGTGAAAAGACAAAAAACTGACTTTAGCAAAGGAACACGATTAAGATCTACTGAAAATCTTTGCCGTGTTATATATTTAGAGGACTTGACAACATATGAATGATGTTTTTAGATGTATGGACAAGTTTCAACAAAATGATCAATGGCATTTTGATCACATCCTCAACAGCCACATTGTGCAGCTCTTTTTTTCTTTTCTTTTTTTTTTAAAATAAATTTTCTGAGGAACTCAATAAAGCCAAGTCATATAATTGTTGCTATAGTATTAGAATATTTCAGTCCTTAGTCAAAAAAAGTGAGTGGGAAAAAGAATCACCAAATTCACAGATACATACATTCTTAAAGATCTGAAACCACACTTGTTGATTCATAATGGTCAAACTGGAGCCTTGATCTCCATCTCCAGGCAGAGGAATTCGCAGACATCCACTGGGACCAGCTAACCCAACATTTACACCAAGACTGAAATTAGACTTTATTTATTTGCCATTGACTTTAAGCAGATTTATAGTTAGGCTCTGTCTTTTGTTTTTTTCATACCTGGGTGAAGTCCCTCTGATGTTATGTCTATGAGCCAGCCTTCAATAGCTGATAAAGCTAAATTGTTCAAAAGGAAGTGGTTTATTGGTGCAGAAGCTGCGTAGCTTGTCGAGCGGCACATTAAGTGTTGACAGATGGAAGGGAGGCCATAGGATACTGTGGGGAACCAATGATTTATTGCTGGATCTAGGACATTTTAAGTACCATAAGTTGAAAAGGCCATGATGGGTGGACAGATGGGCAGTAACAACCCCCGCCCCCACCCAAAAACAAAAACAACTGGAAAGGAAATTCAGAGAAATCTTTCAATTATTGATGCAAATTTTATCCAGTGTTAATTGCATATAAATAATGCAAATTAAGTTGTTTAAACAGAAAACAATAAAATCACAATAGGAAGAAGAAGAGAGAAAGAGAAAAAGTAGGATCCAACTAGACATTCAGAAATGACGATATACTACTGTTACATCTGTGTGACATGTAAATGTGTCTTATGAGATCTCCCTGAAACCCTTTTCAACAGGTGTGCTAATAATAGATAATAGATAAATCATGTGGCTCTAAAACAAATCATTCATTCATTCATTTTCCAAACCGCTTAAGCGGTTTTAAAACAAATCATTGTAAACTAAATAAATAGAATGACACTGCACCTAGATATCACTGTTAGAAATCTGAAATGCAACAATCACTGATGTATTTAACCTTAAATATCAAATATTTACCATTGTTTACCTACAGTCATATGAGTTTTGCAGTTTTAGTAGCACTCAGTTTTTACTTGATTCCTTTGAAATAAGAGAAACTCAACCATAACCAGAAATATTAAAGTCTTTGTGCTCAGGGAAATTGAGTGTAATAATTTTACTCATTCTTTTATTTAATTCACAGATATCCTTGATGCTGTATAGACCCTTTAAGTGAGTGGAGTCTAACTGTATAACAGAAAGTAACACAAGGGTGTCTGGATTCCCTTAAAAAAACATTAAAAGTAGGACATGGTCATGTAATGAGCAGCCAGGGATGGTGACAGGTGCGAGGGGGACAAAGGAATGATAAAATGGTCCAGTTCCCAACTGATTTCTCCTGACAGTTTGTTCCAGTTTATCATAATAATAATAATAATAATAATAATAATAATAATAATAATAATAATAATAATAATAATATTATTAATAATAATAATAATAATAATACTAATAATAATATTGCAAAACAAAACAGTAAAAAAAACTTTGATAAAAAAGCCTCAGAGTTCCACGAAACTGCCTCTTTCTGTTTACTATGTAAATCCTATTTAACTGCTGCTACCAAGAAAACACAAGAAGTGGAGATAAGAACGGTGCTGTGAGAATAAGCGATCACCTTAGGTCAGGGGTGTCAAACTCCAGTCCTCGAGGGCCGATATCCTGCAGGTTTTTGTGGTTTCTCTCTATCAACACAGCTGATTCAAATCAAATGGATCCAGCAGCTTCTTGTCAACCTATTTATGAATGTTGGTCAGGTGTGTTGGAGCATGGAGACAACAAAAACCTGCAGGATAACGGCCCTCGAGGACTGGTGTTTGACACCTGTGCCTTAGGTGATCGTCATTCATAAAACTCCAGGCTGCTTGTAGCTAAGAGCAAACTAAGCTAACCCTGAGCTAACCAGCTCACAGAGGTAGGTGGGCTAAAGCTAAGGGGAGCTGTTAGCCAGCTAAAACATGTGGTTGTGTTGCTCTCTGTCTTTTTGCTGCTGGATATTTGATACCAAAAGGAAACATCTTCAATTAGTCTTGTAATTCAGAATTATTATTTAGGCTAAACAACATTTAAACGGGCCCTGCGATGGACTGGCGAGCTGTCCAGAGTGTACCCTGCCTTTCGCCCAAACTAGCTGGGATAGGCTCTAGCTCCCCGTGACCATGAATTGGATTAACCGCTTTGTAAAATGAATGAATGAATGAATGATGAACATTCAAACGGATGACTGATAAGACCCCCCCCCCCCCCCCCCCCCCCCTCACCTGACCCTCACTTGTCACATAGGTAAACTTGATCTATTAAAGTTAAAATGTCTCTTTTTGTAGCAGGCTGTGAACATTTTTATTTCTGTTCGGCAAGTTAAATCACTGTAATATCCCTCTGTTACAGGGCATCACGATAGCAATGTGTTAATCAATTGATTCTGATCAGCTGGCTTTTGACAGGTAAATGAAAAAAACAGACTGTAGCTTTACAACAGTTTTTTAAACAACTCGAATCCATGCATTAGACTGTTATAATGCACTCCCCTGTGCATCATAGTTTTCTAGACGCCATATCATGCATTATAACTGTCTAATGCACGGCTGCTCGTTGTTTAATCCTTACTTATACTACATATGGATTGAATTTATATTTATCTCATTATCTCTTGTAAGTCCCATGTAGCAGAACTGTGGTTTTGGATAGAAACAGTGTGTGTAGCTGCTGGTTTTGTAGGTTATCAAAACAGGCTCATTTTTCTCTTCTGAGCCAAGATGGTCTCAGGCAGAAATATGAGTTCCTCACACAAACACACAGACTGCTGGGTAACTCGGGAGTTTCCATTTCTCTTATTTGTTATTCATTTCTGCTAAATTAACTATTTAAAAAGTATTTTATTTTGCTATAAATGTTTTATCCAACTTTATTTTTTTATTGTAAAAGATAATAAAGCAACTATTTACTAAAATTTAGCCGTGTTCCTCAATGGGAAGAAGTTTTTTCTGCTTTAAGCATGCAGTTGATTCACTCCTAAACAGAACTCTTTCCTGAACAGTTGTGTGTGCTTGGTGCTCAGTAAATTGCCCCCCCCCCCCCCCCTTTTTTTTTTTTTTTGTTTGTTGTTATAAATGCTCGTTTTCACCCCCAAGACAGTGACAAGCCAAGCAAGGAGGGGAGATGATCTAATGCAGTCAGCAGAAGCACATCAGTACACACATTTTACCGTATGTAATCACTTACCCCAATTGTTGATTGAACATTCCACATGGTAACTCCCAGAGGGGCTGTGTGGGCAACAAGGCCATCAGTCTCCCCCTAATGATCGTCCTACCTCACAACTCCTTTTTAGTTTTATGTGCCACATCCAGCTAACAGTGACATTTGTGTGCTGGCGATCACACTCCCTAAATCCTTCTCTCTGCCACGTGTAGTTTTGCAGAGTTGCCCCGTTTCACCTGCCACGGCTTCTGGCTATGACTTTATTCTGCCCAGGCTCCCTCGACCCAGCCTGGTAATGTATTACACCCCAGATCAATTGATAGATTGGCCCTGTCTGAGCTGCCGTAACTAAATCAGCTGCTCCTGATGATTCAGCACCGGCCAGGGAGCCGGGCCTGCTGTCACCAATCACAGATCACCAGCAGCTGAGACAGGTATGGACATTCTGCTGTCACTTGAACCTAATTTATTGCCAGCTACCACATTGATTAACCTTGTGCTGTGGTTCAAGCTTCCTATAAAAATTTGTGCATTGTTAGGGAGGGGAGGGTGCATATGAAGACAGAGGAGAAAACATAAAGGCAACTGAATGTTTACATTACTTCAGTAAACTTTGAAAAAAGAGAAGTTTAGTTGAATGCATTCAAACTATTGTCTGATTCGTGTTTCTGTGACAAACATCTACTGTCTTCTGCAGAATATCTTTACATGGATGAAGAAACAAAACTTGCTGCATTTATTCATACATACAGCACTATCAGCCTCCTGGCCATTGTCTGTTGGGAAATGTATCAAGAAGATACAACGGAACCAAAATGTCTCAGCCCTTTGTTCCTCAGTTTGAGCAATGCACAGTGTGCACAGTGTTATGATTATAATTACCACTATTATTTGATTAAGTATTTATAAAATAGCCACCGACAGTTAAATATTACTAACAAAGCAAACTGGCTGATTAGTTTTAGTGAAAGTGGAACTGCAGTAATGAACTGATTTACACATCTTGGGGTGCCTGAATCCTGCAGACCACCATTTGCTTGCATGTTTCATCCTTTTTCTACATCTTTTGTCTTTTCACAACTCCTGTTTCTACTTTTTTCTTGTCATTTAAAACCCAGCCCTTAGTAACCCCCAGGCCCTACTGGTTTTCTTGCTCAATTCACTACCCACAACAACCTGCTCGCCTGCCTTCCATTTCCTCATTATCTCCCTCGTAAATAAGCCCAATGTTCCATTTCCCTTCACCCTGTTCCAAATTGTCTAGTGTGCTTTACCAGCTGGCCTTGAGTGACCTCCTACCCATTCTGGATTCCGTCTCTTGCTGATCTCTGCCTTCCTCCTGGCTTTGCCCATCACACATCCCCATGCCTGCTTCTGCTTGCATTAAATTCATGAATATGAGAGCTGCTAACATTATCATCAATGTTTCTCCATTGTGCACTAAAGTCTTTGTACTGTATGTCATCAACACAATGGACTTGCTGGACGTCTAAAAGGTGACTCCTTAGTTAGATGAATAAAACTTGTGAAATTGCAGTGTTTTACTTCTGTACTGCTTTAATCACAGCAGAGAAGTAAGATATTTAGCTAGGTACAAGCACACACATTTATGTTTTTTTCTTTTTTTCCTTTTTCCTTTTGTACTTCCTCCAAACAAAGGCTTGGCTTCCCAATCTCCAACATTGCAATTTATCAGCGGGCAGGGAAACAATATCCTTTACATTCACTCCGGCTTGTTGATATAAGCACACAGGAGATGGTGAGCTGAGAAAAGAAACCATTTTGTTCATTCTGTCTCTATGATTTACTCTCCATTCTTAGCTTGGACAGCCAGAGGCTGTCAACAGTCTCCCAGCTGTAGCCTCTGAAACACAACTCATGGGCCTAATGAACCAAGGCACAATTACTTTAGCAAAAAGCTGCCATGACTTAAGAGAGGAAAGAGTATGTGAATGTTCAGAAGAACTCACAATGTTAGATTTTCTTTGGGTAACAGTATATTTTGATTTAAGCTCTCCATCTGACATTTTTTGTTTGGTTCTTTGTTATTAAGTTTTATATTTAGTTGTTTTTTTTCCCCCTCAATGGTTCTAGCAATCTAAACGTACAACTGGCCGTTAATAATATGCCAATAATGTTTATTCTACAGCACATACACAGATAAAAATGATTGATGTCTGAACAGACGGGTATCTTTACCGGATCTGTATCTGGATAACAAACGTTCTATCCCCATCACAATACTCTGATCTGACAGGTGCAGGCTCGTCCAATCACATTAGTGTTCTGTTCATAACAGCAAAGGACAACAATCGAAGTTTCCCAATCCAAGATTTACCAGCAAAAACTTTCCACCCTCTTCTCCTTCCAGACTGGAAAAAGTTTATCTATTTTTTCTTCCTTCATTTCCAGATCATATTACATAAGCACAGTAGAAATGAATGTTCTTTGTTTCCATGTGTGTTTGTTTTTAATCATTTCTAATTGACAAGCTTTTCATTGGGTTTACATTCTCTGATGAATTCACATGGACAACCATGAATACCTTGTATCTTATAACATTATTGTTCTCCATAGGATTAAAATCATTGAAATTTGTAATATAATAACAGCCATTATCTATTAGCTTCCCACTGTGGGAAAGAAGAGAAAATGGAGTGACGTACTGGTCCGACATGGTATGCTGGATTAGCAGCATACCATGTCTTAAACAATTGAATGAAAACATTGCTTTTTATACTGCAATTTTAGGTTGTTTATAATTTTAACTTCATTAAAATATGCTGCTTTCATGATGATCTGGAATACAAAAAGGTGTTCAACTTTTCAGTCTAAAAGGACAAATCCACAAGTTCACAAATACTCTGGTTCCCTTCTCATTTACACAGTTGTTCTGAATAAGGACCCTTGAAATCAGTTATTTCTTGAAAAAAATCATTTTACAGATAAATAATGGTAAACAAAACTACAAAGAACTAAAAAGAAATGTCTGTTTGACCAAATTTTAGTTGTAGAACCGAATAAAGTATAAAAAAATCACCCAACTTTATTCAAGCAAAGACAGCAAGTGAACCATTTGGCAAACAATTAAGGCAAAAACGGTTCAACACTAGCTGGCGAGCAAAATGTCCAGATATGCAAATGATGGTTTCCCTCACCACAGGAATGTAAAAATATTTTGAATTTTATCTTTGCTTGTTTCTAAGTGAAGGTGCCAAGTCACAGAGCTTGAAAAATTAAAACAAAAGTATTTAAAATCTAGGCAGTAAGAGGACTGACTACCATTGCTAATGTACAAAGGGGGAGGGGAAATGAGACATTTTTTAAGTTAACACTTTACAAGCCAATATCTGGAAACGTTTGCCCAGAAAATGGGTCTCATCAGTGTGGAGAAATTAATTGGATAAGGAGGCAGTCATCAACTACTTAACCTTTCCAAACATGAGGGACAATCTGAAATGTCTATCCCTAATTTGTAAAAGCAGGTGAGAGTGGCTGCAAATTTTGTGAAATCTGCCATCTTTCAAGTTCACAGCAACCCACGCTGTGCAACAGGCAGCTAGGAACATTAGCTACGACATGTTTGACATATGCAGACTGCTATCATCAATTTCTCACATAGTAATTTACCCTGCCTGCTGTTTACAAGAAACCTCTGTCCAAGCCCAGTACAAGAATATATATATATATATATATATATATATATATATATATATATATATATATATATATATATATATATATATATATATTATTTTTTTTATTTTTTTTATTTTTTTTTTTTTTAATCGTTCATCTTTCTATAGCTATCACAGCTGCAAATCAAATATTGTATGTGACAGGCCAATGTTTGATTTGTTCCAGCTTTGTTCTACAATTGAAACTTGGTCACACAACATAGTGACTTCTGGGAAGGAGCACCTGCTTCTTTTCTATTCACGAGGTAAAAAAAAAAAATCACAAGTGCAATGAATTTGAGTTACAAGTGATAGTCTAAGGAAATCATGATCGTAAATGTTTTTTTAAAATATTTAAAACAATTACCCTTCTTATTATCAATAACGCTTTTCTAAACGATCCCCCAAAACCAGCACAGTGCTCCTTAATAAGATATTTGTCATTATGGCCAGTATGTTAGGAGCTCCCACCTAATGGCTAAATTATTAAGATGGCACAAAGAGCTGTGAAGTTATGCGAGTAAGATCCATGACAGACGATGAAGCTCACCTACATTTTTAATCCATACAGATGTAGCTTGTATCGCATTTTGTGAATGAATTTGTTTGAAAATAAATAAAAAACAATTATATTCACTAATTAACCTTTTGGGGCTGATCACATGGCCTTAAAGGCGGCATTTCCGGCCATGCTGTTTCAACAAGAAGATTATATTTTTAAAGGAAAGCTTGGACCAGCATGTGTAAAGTCAGTTATTTGTGAGATTTAGTGTTTATTTAGGTTGCCCTTTTGCAGATTGGTACAATCAGCCCCACTGCAAATCAAGTTCAAGTTCCCCTTCTGATGCTGGCTGTAAAAATGCAGCTCTTTATGTCAAATGATTAAGGACTGTTTTTACTGTTTTTTCTGAGGTGATTAATAATGTTGAATGCTATTATAAAAGCTGTTTCAGGGTACTAATCCTCAAAACATGTGTTGTTAGCACTCAAAAACATGAACATCGTCATAATTCACTTTTCATGTCCTGACTGACTTGCAATTATCAAAAGCGCAATGTGCTGAAAATAGACAAGTATAGACGTCGTGTGGATCGCACGTCAAATAGCTATTTTCCCCAAACACCTCGCCTCACACTGTGTCATCTCTTCTCACTTTTAAGCCTGCTTTTGGCTCTCAGAGGGTGAAAGTACCAATAGGAATCACAAAGAGCAATTGAGGGTAAGGAAATTACCAGCATATTGTACATGCTCTGGACTTGGCACATCCTATAGAGATGGAGAGGTACAAGCTGTTGCTTTTATCTGACAACAAATCACTTCAAGTTTATTTACAGGGTAGAATTTCACAGAGATGCCTCAGGAGTCTTTCTTCTCCATACACCATATATGACCCTGTCGTAAGACACCTAAGGAGAAAGTCACAAAACCCCTACAAGGGCCTCAGGAGGAGGACAGACATCCAGGTAAGCAATAGCAACAAGAGACAAACTTTCGAGAAAAGTGTGGTGGTGCAGGAAATCAGGAAAAATGAGGACCAACATGTTTCAGTGGTGTGCTATAAACAAATCCAACTGCAATTAGCAAATGATTAATGAATAATTAAAGGGGACTTACATTATTCATGTACTCGCTCAACAAGTCTTGAAGGGCCTGTCGAACGGCGTTGCACTCAGCCACAATGCGTTCGCGGCGGTCGTCACGTGTGCACGAAGAATCAGCCATCAGTGCAGCCCCACTGATGATGCTTTCTAAGCGTTCCTCCAGAGAGGGCCGGAAGCGAGCCTCGCTGAATGTCAGAGGATCCAGGATTATCTTGTTCTGCAAGACAAAACGATGAGCAGAAGGTCAGGACGGTAATGTGGACCAGATGGACTGAAGCAAGACCAGTGGAGGGCCAAACTGAGAAACTGTACGTTGGGATAAGCTGCAATTCAATTTTCATCTTTACTGGCGTAGGAAAAGTGTGTCAAGTGTTTTGTGAGAGCAACCCTGCAGTAAAAGACAGCAGCATTTGCCTGCAGGGAGTAATCTGTCAAAACAGATCTATAGCAGCATTATGTATGGACCTTACAGGAAAAGATGCCAGGAGCTTGCTCACCAGCCAGTGTACTAATGGAAATGGCTAAAGACTTGTCAGGGAGTAGAACATGTCAAAAAAAAAAGAGAAATAAATAAATAAATAAATAATGGAATTTGTTGTGTTGCCTATTTATTTTGGCTACTCGTGGTCTCTTGAGATGGACAAACTGTAGCGCCTTCAGAAATCAGCTCTTCTTTTGCCAAGAGAGGAAATGTGTACACATATGAGCATAGTTATTCGAGCCTTAACAAAGAATATCTGATAGACGTTTTCCACATGCTTACGACCTAGTTTGTCATGTTGTGGTTTTAAATTGTTGGCATGATGACACATCACATGAAGAGAAATATAGTTATGGAGGATTGAATGCGTAACCTGCAACAATGTGAGATGTTCTAACTGTAATCACGTCCCTGTAATATCCAAAACTTACTCTTTATATCAACTGTAGGAGTGAAGTAAAGGGAAAGGAACGTAGCAACATGAGAGGACTGTGGAAAGTTCTGATCCTCAAGGCCTGGTGTCCTGCAGGCTTTCCAAGTGTCCCAGCTGCAACACACCTGATTCAAATCAATGTGTATTCAGCAGACATGTATAGCGCTTGTCAGAGTCAGGTGTTTTTCAGCAGGGAAACTTGGAAAACATGCATGACACCAGTCCTTAAGGACCCAGATTAAGAATCAATGGGTTATAGGGTAGTATTACCAGAAAATATAGAACTTTTCAGAGACACGGCCCTCTAAACATGTAGGGAAAAAAGTGATAGCTTAAAATCAGAGCTGAGCTAAAAAAGGAATTTTATGTTGCACCACAACAGAGTCATGGTCTACTCAATGATTAGACTTGACTATTTTTAATTGATATGGACAGGATCTTCCAGCCAATCACCCAGTAGCACGCCCTATTGGCATGTCACCCAGACCAAATTTCCAAATGGGTTTGTTGATTCTTTAGATGAAGAGCTGCGTGTTTGATTGATGGGATTCTGATTTGGCTGTACATTCAGGTTTTGGTTCCTCACAGCCATCTTCAGGTTGCCTCAAACTTCTAATATTTGAATCAATAATTTATTTCCCCTTTCAGGGAGATCTAATCCTCCGGTCACCAGTTTAAGATCCAAATGTTTGATGATTGATAAAATTCCCTTGCCCCCTTCCTGGGCTTATTTCCCCACCTGAATCTGATACAACTGTACAATTTATCAGCATTTATTGTAAAATGGTGAATTCTATGCTGTGTACAATTGTAGGTAATACATCCTCCATCACAAGATTATGTTGGCATGGTGCCTGATCAGCTCTTTTACACGTGTTTGTAAGAATATAGACACTTGTATTTATAATTAATGTAGAAATGTATAATTAGAATTCAAAATACTGGACTTTGGCACACTGGTAAAAATTTAAGTATTAGCTTTGGATTTTTACAGTAATTGATTGAAATCTTTGTATTAATTGACAATGAGCTACCATCACAAAGCCGGGGGGTTCTTGAAGAAGGTCGAACACAGAGCAACTTTAAAGATGATAAATTTAAAGTGATGCGTCACCAACAGTGTTCTTTTTAGGAATGAAAAAAAATGCTTGCCTAGCAGTACTGTCTGCTGAGGCTGCAAACAGAAAAAAGTGACCCTTTTATTAATACTAAACTACAGGCATTACCTTATCACAGACTAATCATTCATTACATCCATATGGTCTTTTTGTTATTTCATGCAGACAGCTGGTGATACAAACTTCATATTGACTCAGTAGCAATCATAGTTCAGCCTTACCATCTTATAATTCACCAATGCCATTCAATGTTATAAGGTTATTTAGCTTTTAAAGCTGTAGTATCATTACAGTGCCATATAAGCTTCAAATAGTGGAAACTTAGCAGAATATGATGGGAAAAGCCTTAAGATGCAGCTCCATGGCTTACATGATGAGTTTGGAAAGTGTTGGGGAGCAACAAGAGAGCAAAGGTGATGTGCCTGGCCTCTATGTGGCATTCTAGTCCTTGGGCTTGGTGACAGACTCAAATGATGCATAATAACCTCTAAGGTAAAACAAAGCAAGCACAAACTGGTTTTCATCTGGGGATGCAAGAAAGTGTATTCCATACAAGGTTGTGCAGTAAAACCCTGAAATGTATGGTAGAGGAATTGAGCTTGAGGCTGCAAAATAAAAAATAAAGGAAAACAATACACACTTTATGTGTCTCTCCTTTTGTTGAATCCTGTTTCATCCAGCCCAATAATTAGCAATTTTATTTAAAAATGCCTTTCAAGGCCCTCAAGTATACTTTACGTCATTAGAAAATAAAATAATCAAGAATAAAATCAACAGGCAATATACACTAAGAAAAGATAAAGAAAACAAAGAAATGGATGAATGATAGTGTATTTGTGATGCGATAAACACCATCTCAATGTTTAACTCGCAACGGACTTTTCTTCTTCATGCAGGTCTTGTCTTCTCTTTTGCTAAATGCAGTACTAGTGCTGCACGTCCTTTGGTGGGAATGGGGATATATTATTGTAAAAGTTTGGCGTGTTTGACTAAAGTGCAGCGTGAAAGTGATTTTGGTCTGAATGGAAACACCCCCCTACAACTGTGTCGAGTCCCCAATTGGATCAAGTCTAGAGGTTTTTTGGAGAGAGATGTGACTGAAGTTGAGTGGCCACTATTCTTTTAAGAATTTTGGAGATGTTTGGTGAATTACAGATTTTTTTATGATTAACATTTCTCTCAAAGGAGAGACATCTGCAGTTTTGAATAATGATGGAACAATTCTAGTGTGAGGGATTGATAAACCATGGCGGTTTTGAAGGGGAAGCAGTCCCAAAAGGCAGGATTTGACCAAGGGTGTGGGAAGGTAGTCTTGTGTAGTTGTCTTGGATTTACAGATGAGGTCAGAGATTTCAGAAGCATTGGGGAGCCAGAGAAGGGCTGTTTTCACTGGGGCAAAGGTACTGAAAAGGCTGTTTTCATCAATCGTTATAGTGTGCTACAAAGTCATCAGGGTTGCAAAGATAATCCAGGATCTGACGATTGCCAATATTGGAGCAGAGTGTATCCATATTAATGTCCCTCATGGCCAAGAAATGAAGTAAAATGTAGTGACTTGATTATGTAGAGACATAGTGCAACATTAAATGAGAGGAAAAGATAAGTTACATGGAGTTTATCTCAGCTGTACAGTTGGAGGAGCCGAGAGCAGAGAAACACATTTAGTTCAAAGAATGTTCTTTCGTGTGTGTCAGAAGGTCCATGTATTAGTCAAGTCAGATTTTCTAATTTGGCAAAGTACATAAAAGTAACCCTAAGAAAACACATGCTTTGATGTTTTGTTTTTACAATGATTGTAAAAAGTTTGTAAATGGTTGTCACAACAACGCTCACTGCTTCCAATAGACTTCATGGTTACATTAGGAGAGGCTGATAATGTTACAAAGAAACACTAAAACAAAACCAAAATTGAGTCAATACAAAAAAAAAAAAGAAACAAAGAAATAGAAACACATAAAAGTTGCTAGACTATATTGTGAGAAGGGAAAAATAAAGCATCCCTTGTCCTCACTTGTCTGGAAATAGTTGATTTTAACAAATGCATAAGAAATTACAGCTTTAGGAGAAGGGAAAAAATGACTCAATACACTGAGGATTTCAGTGTGAAAAGATGCAAAGAAGAATAGAAACATGAAGGGAAACTAAGAATATTCCCTGGGGACTCAAGTGAATTGTTATTCCACACTGGGTGTCAGATTGCAATTATCACTGAGAGTTGGGAATAGTCAGAGGAGAAAGAGCAGAAAATGCTGGGCTGACAAAGGCTGGGAGGATTTCAAGGTAATTGGCAATGGCTGAAGTCAGCCTCAAAGAGGCTCACAAACCTGACTGATACTGCCAGTTCCCTAAATCACTTTCCGAGACTGTTGTCATAGAAATTCATTAGCAGGTGCTATGTTGTTAACACTGCTTCAGACACCAAAACAACTATGCATTTCTGAAAACTATTTGGTGATTGCATTCAATAATAATAAGTTTAAAAAATTTTACAGCACTGTGAAACTAAAACATTCCTGCCAATAAGAATTTCTTTAGTAAATAGTGTCTCTAAGTGACTTTTACTCTATTCATTCAATGACAGCCACTTTGCATTCGCACAGGAAACAAACGTTCCTTTTCATTTACCTGAATACCAAGTGTCATCAACAAACTTAAACAAATACCAAATTCCAGAGTTTTACGAGTGGCTTGTTTACACAGATCAGTTAGAGAAAGTGCACCTCGGGGGAGATGAGGGATTTTTTTTTTTTTTTTTTGTTTATTTATTTTTTTCTATCTTTTTATCCTCAGGAACTTTGGGGCTGTCTGTAATTCCGTGTGAGTGTACCATTTCATTATGACAAGACCAGAGGCAACCTTATGCTTGGCCCACAAAGAGGGAGGTTATTAGTTTGACCCAACTTTGAGGCATGAACCAGTGCACAACCAAGGCACACGTCGTATCAGCATATGTCAAGCATGCCTTCCAGGACTTACCGATATTTGATGACAACTATTTTGTCTACAAGGGAAGTTCAGCAAAGTCTTAAACAGACTATTGTGCCGCCTCTGGTGGCCCCGTTGCAGAGTTCAAGGGTTGTCTGGTTTTGACAACTACCATGTTTGACAAAGCTCTTCCTACAATGACCCAGGAGGGACATTAGTCATAAGGCACTAACAGATAAATGATCCTAATGAACAGCACCTGACACAGGGTCAAGTTATTAGTTACACAACAGTGGGTGACTGAAGGAGCTTTGTAAATGCTGATTTGTGTGGATGTGGTCAGGATCTATAGATTATGTTCACTTTAAAACCACAACAAAAAAAATAGCATATATTCAGCAAAGAAGTTAAGTATTTGCTTAATCTTAATTGAACCTTGTGGCAAAGTAGATATGTAGAGAAAAAGCTACAGTCAGCTTTATAATCGTTCATTCAATTTTCTATCTTTAGCAGGAAATGCCCCAAAACACATTTGGCACTCACTGCGTTGGCAGGCACAACTCCTGCATCATCGATGCATAAAACAATTCAACTCTCTCCTTTCCCCGTGTAATCGTCTTCTGGGAGGGCTTCTGTGCTATGATCTTTCATGATCTTTCAAAACGAGCAATCTTATGCACAGCTGTGAATATAGGGGAAGGTCCAAAACTTTGCGAGGGGTCTCTGCAGTGCTTGCACATTTTCCAGAAACTTCCATTTAATTAAATGTAATGTCACGCAGGAAAAGAAAAAATTGCAGCTGTGAGGTTAGGAGGTTGTACAAGGTAATTTTAAAAAAAAAATTTAGTTTAATTTCAATTATCCAAAAATAAATATTCTCACCATTGCCGTTATTCAAACTCATCATCAACAAACCTCCTGATGTAACTTCTCTACTGTACATGCTACCTAGTAAAGATGCTGAATTATGACAAGGTCACTAAACACTTAACAGTCCATCTTTAGAGGATTCAGTTGTGAATTTATGACTTTTGGTGTGAGAATATTTTATTAGCAACGGGGAAAATTGTAGGTGAAAATACAGTCAACAAATAGTGTTCCTAAAGAGGCTAGAGGGGATGCTCAGAGCATCAGTTATAGCAGCACAAGTATTTCTAAATTGAAAGAAGGGCAACGAATGACCCTGAAGGCTTTTAAATTTAGAAAAGTTTTTTTTTCTTTTTTCCTCTCAGCAAGAGTTTGAATTTACAAATTGGCTCTGCATGTTTAATCCAAATGGTTTATGCTAGTTGGTGATATAGTTTTTTTTTTTTGTTTAATATCAACATTCATTTTAAAATATAGACATTTAGTGTAGAAAACACAGAGAATATGTGCTGACAATGAAAAAAGCTGAGAGACACCATGAAAGTGAAAACAGTAAATCCATGTTTTAACATCATGGGAACAGTCAAAAAGCCGCACAGAGGATTAACTTTTTGTTGTTGGTTTAATGGTTATATCCTTAATCAACCTGGACAATGCCATCTCTTGATTAAAATGTAAAAAAAACAAAAAAAAACAATGAAATCACTAGATGACATAAAACCGCAGCTTTGCTATGTTAGAGGAGATGATATGCAGCTCAGCAATCAGTTTGGTGAATGAATAAAACAAAAATGCAGTTCCCTATAAAAATAAATATGTCTAAAATATGAATATTTGGTTATCACACGGCTGATCAAACATACAAAACATTTGAAAATCCTGCAATCTTTGTCACCACAATGTATGATGAGATTTTTAAAAAAGCAATATATTACAATAAAGTACTTTAAATATGAGAGAACATAGAATAAATTTTCAATAAATGTCTGTTTAATACTGACTCAAAACAATATAAATATATAAATAACAAAAATGTTTCGTCTAATCTTGTACAGAACTGTTGAAGGCATGTCAAAATAACCATATGTGGCTCACAAAAGCTAGATTTATCCAACAGTAGCATAACTCCTATAATACATGTTGCTTTGACTGAGAGCATATATTGTTATAATCAGTATATAAAAAAATATACTTATGGGTTTAAAGATCCTAGAAAAGATGTTTGCCATCCATATCAACAATGTTTTCTCTACAAATGCTTCATCACACTGACAGCAGATACGTTACACACTATGCTGTTTATTTTATAATTACCACAAGTTTAATATGGGATATATGGCTGAATAAGAAAAGTAATTACATGTTTATATAAATGGGTTTATATGAATAAGTGCACGATGAAACAATTAAAATTATAAGCAACAAATGTATTCTGCACTACAATGTTTGTTATTGCAACAATGCAGCAGTGTGGTCTTAAAAACATATAATACTAGAACAAGATATGAATTGCAGTAATTGTATTCTCTCGGTCTGCAGGAAACTATATAAATTTTTAAGTAGTGGTTCTGTTTTTGTTGCAACCGTTGTACATGCTGTGTGGTAAACAAACTGAATGTGTCCTCTGGATGGCAAATATACCACACAAATACAGTGGATGTAAAAAAAAAAAGGTCAGCTTTTTTAAATAATTAACCAACAGCATAGAACTGGAAACACATGGATTAGTCACATAAAGTAATAAGAAATAAAGGAAATGTTTTAAAAAGTCATGAGTTCTGAATTCCAAAAATGTTGTGTGCATGACACACTGCAGCATCCTGTATGAATACATTTGTTGAAACAATACCTACAACTATCCCCAAAGACACACACAAGGATGCATTCCAGTTAAAGCTTACATGAAACGTAAACAAGGTTTGAATTCTTGTATATATTTGTATAAAAAAAATAACAAAAAGACACTAATTCCAAAGGAAACATCAGGTGCTCAATGTCTCCCACATCCTCCGTCATGCTGATTTCATAAAACTGTTCAAATTCAAACTCAAAACACATCTGTTTAAACTGACATATTCTCTGTTACATTTCACACCGTCTCTTATGATCATTGTCTTGTGCATCTTTTTTTTATGTGAGTATTAATTAATTTGCTCCTGTAAGGTGACCTTAAGTGTCCAGAAAGGCCCCCACAAATACATTATCATCATCATCATTATCATCATCATTATTATTATTATTATTATGTACCCCACGATCCAATTCAATTTCTGTTCAGGGTGCTATGATTAGAATATTAAACAATTATCAGGGTTTTTGTGATGCATCTTTTTCCACATTTTTTTCCTGACTTTGTTGTTACCTTCAGACTACATTATACTCCATTCAGTATCCAGTAACTGAATTAACCACATAAACCACTATCTTTTATTTACATGGCACCATAAATAAATAAACACATTTCGGACATATTTTGTCATACAGTCTTTAAATGTTTCTCTGGAATCTTCGAATAAAGTGCGGTAGCAGTAGTTAGAAAAACAACCTGTGCCGGGCACGGAGCTGCTGCCACATGTTTTTAGTATCAGTATTGGATTTTAATTTTGGCTTTAAACGACTTCTATATAGAGTAAGTCTTGTCCAGTCATATCCATAAAAACCAATATATTCCCAAACACTAGCCTTTAGAACCAATGAGTAAATCTCACATTCTGTAACAGTAGCTGTAAGGACAACTGCTAGCTTCCTGGTATCGTTTACTGTTTGCCACCCGGACACTTTAAGGGGGCGGACCAGTCCAGCTTCCTGAAGTGTCCGGAGAGCAGCGTGACTTTTTGCTTCCTGCATTTCTGTTATTTTAATATTATGAAAATGAATCATTTTTTAACATTTACAAATTGTAACAGCATTGGCACGTGTTACATTGAGATGGCTGCATTAAATAGTGAATCGTCTCGCCCTTAACGCCAGCCAACAACCCAATGCCATTCTCTGCATGTCTTGAGTCAGTCTGAATAACTCAATATGTGAATACGTACAGCTATTCCTGTTTTCTTTAATATGAGATGAAAGACGAGGAAGAAAGAAGTGCAGAAAGAAACCATAGAAAACCATTTTCCGTGACAAATTTAATGTTTTGTGAAACCAATTAAGATAGAAGTCGATTCCCAGTGGTCATAGCATTTGGATTAATTACCGAATTTGCATCCTGCTGGTTTAATTACAGCAAGCTAGATTGTGACCCGTTGAACCTATGGTGAAATAAATGTTATTCACATAATCAGCTTGATTAGAAATAAAACACCTCGGTATTAAAAACATTTAGTTCTCTGTAGATAATCTTCATATGAAGATCCCTGAAACTCACATTCAGATTCAGTCCAGCCATCACTATTCTCTGTCTGGTAATACCATATTGAGTCAGTGCAAGTGTAATTTGTTCCCCTTAGGTTTGAACTAGATGATAATCCATTGCATTCCTCTTCCTTTGTGTGCTGCCTTGATTCATTTGTTCAAAAACTGAAACAGTGCTAGAAGACAAAATGATGCATGAATTTATCACAGTTACACTGGGTGAGCAATGATATTTTGCATCCTCTTTCTGGCTCAGACTCATCATATATTGTCTGGATCATACCTTTGTTACCATGGAAACCTCTGAAACCCAGCATCATAAAATTGTCAGGATAAGAGCATTGTTATTTTTTGTTTTGTTTTGCTTTTTTAATGCCCCTGTTCTTTTTGTTCCTCTCTTTCAGTCAGACTTGCGTATTTGCTGAAAGTGATGAAAAAAAAAAAATGACCTTGCAACATGATGAGCTGAACAAAGGAGGGCATGAAAAAGAAATCACAAAACCTATGTTCCCTAAACTAATTAGATTTGCAGCAGTGGCGCTTATGCTACTCAGAATATGATAAGTTTTAAATGCACAACTTTAAGTTATTAGTGTGTATTAAATGTTTATTAATTTAGCAGATGCATGCCAACAGAGTCATGAATCATAAAGTACCATAACAAAGCCAACAAGAGTGCTCCTCCTATCCAGGTAATGGTGGCTGGAGCAAAGCCCAGGCTCTCTGGCACTATACCAGTCAAAAGTTTTAACAGACCTCCCCATTCATAGGTGTACATTCACACACCAAGCTGAAACAGCTTGCAAGTTAATTGTCCAATTAAAATTGAGCCCTTGAGAAGGAAGCTTCCACATAAAGATCGTAATTCTTAAACCATTTGCTCCAATTTTGTGGATGTGACTAATGTTAAATTTAAGCAAAGAGTGCAGCTGAAGCCCATTTTCATCAAGCAGGAGCTTGAACACTTTTTTGATGTCAGTGTTCAACTTGTCTCAGACATGACAGTCCATATTTACTGACACTTACTTCAGAAGTATTACATTTAAAGGACCTTTGTTTTCTTATCCCGAAATGACTAACTGCTCTTGCAGCAATTTCCGCAGTCTCAAGGATCCCCTGAAGTGAGAGACATAAAGGCCAGTGAGCAAAAGTTATGTCAAATGAGGCTTTTAGTGCAAGTTTAAGCAGCCAGACAATTGTCATTCAAATGTCCTCATCACCCGAGGTTTATACCTCTCAGTTTTCATCCAAAAGCTCCCCAATTTATGTTAATGAGGCTGTCTGTCAGGCACTGCTTGTCCCAAAAGCCAAAGGGAATTTAACTACTACTATCATTCTGCTGCGATATCAATGAATGGTGCTGTCAACCATCAGACTGGCAAAAGAGTAAATAGCTGGAATTGTGGGGTCTTTTCTTTAGACACACAGATTTAATCAGCACATTAATGTTAAATAGTACAAATGAACCATTCTTGGCTGTCGTGTCTTCCGTAAACTATTCTTTGTTAATGAATTAAATCGGGTTAAAGTCAAATATATTTGATTTGATCAAAGTGATTTGTTGCTTGATGACCAAATATCACTGTACGCTGTCTGAACAACTAAAATAAATGGTGTCTAATGGCGGGAATAGCATTACATGTTACTGAGATTCAAGTTTGTGTTTTTTCAAGTAGTAGCATGATTTACAGGTGGTATTTGACCGTAGCTTCCAGTGTTTTCAAAAGAGGACACATCCTGGGGTCATCAGCAAAGACACACCTGCCATCTTGCCTAATCTCATTTGATGTGTTCAGGAGATACGTGGAATCAATATTTCTGGAAGTTGGTCTGTTCCGCCATACTTGGGAGTCCAGTAAATAGGGGAGATAATGACATCTTTGTAGATTACAGAAACCACTTTGTTTCCCCTTATCCATCAAAAAACAAACAGCCAAAAAAAAATAAAAATACATTTGCTGTGTGTGTCTGTGTAAGGAGGTCTCAATTTATAGATCCTTTGCCAACACCTGACATCCATAGTAGTTTTCTAGCATAAAATACAATTAATCCTAAATTAAATATGCTGCAGACAGCAGACTTTATTCTACAGATAAATCTTACCCTTTTTTCATGCAACAGTTTTCTAAAAGTGTAATTTAAAAATAATAATCTTTTTCCTCTGTCATCTCTGCAGTGTTTGCCAAGAGCCCAATTAATTTTTTATTTTATTTTTTTTCCAAATCAAGTTAATAAAAGGCCCTGCGATGGACTGGCGAGCTGTCCAGGGTGTACCCTGCCTGTCGCCCGAAGCCGGCTGGGATAGGCTCCAGCTTCCCCGCGACCCTGAATTGGAATAAGCGGTTCGGAAAATGAATGAATGAATGAAGTTAATAAAAGGAACTCCTCGGAGGAAGAAGGCTATAACAAGCACTTACCAAAAAACAGTGCCAATCTTCAGGTTTTATATCAATACAAAGGAAGTGGAATTTATATGAATTATGTCTTCTTTCTAACAAGTAAAAAATAAATAAATAAAAAGTCAAATGAATCTGAAAATGTCGAGGGAGAAAAATGCATATGAATCAGTGCACTGAGGTCTGTGCAGGCCACCAGGGTGTTCAAAGAAAAGAGATGATTAACCAAGCTTTAGCAGGTCTACTGAGTTTAAGTTGCTTATAATATCTATTTTACAGAAAGACGACCGCCCCAGAGGCAATCTGTAAATACAGTAAAGTGGTCTTTACAGCTAAGCTGAGGCTGAGATGACAGTAAGTGAAAGTAGTGCCATATCTGCAAGCCCCCTCCTGCCTTCACAGAACCAACACGGCGAATACGGAAAGAAAATACTGCAATATTGCCTTTACTGTTATCTCATCATCAGGTGTGGAAGACCATTTCCCCCTGTGGCTAATACCCACCAGCAACAGCACATGAGACTCTTCACACGTTAACTTCTCTGAGAAAGGAAGTCATTCAACTGCAGATGTAGCCTTATTTTACACACACTGGGTTGTCCAGTTACTCTGAGCCAGGCTGCTCTTCTCTGTGTCAATATCAACTCCATGCTGTTTTGATCAACTAAATAATGAAAGCAGCATTGGAGGGAACTGCTGAATTTGTCAAGTTTTTGGCTTTTGCATTATCTCAGCAGCAGGGGTTAAGAGGCCTCCAAGTTAAACAAGCTTGTGCTAAATCCAAGCTTTCTTTGTGATTTCTTCACTGCATTGTTTATATGTTATTCTACTGGCATCACAAGCTTATCCAGTCTTTCCTTTTCATTGGGATTCATTTATTTTAGTGCTACCAACACAAATCCAAGACCTGGCTTTCACTGCTGATCTTTATTTGATGAACTGTTGCATTGGAAGAGAAAATTGGAAATGCAGTGATAGTAAATGACATGGCGGTCTATTCCTGGCTCCGGCCCTGAGACCCTGTGGCACCATTGATACCGTGGAAAGTAATGGGAAAGAAATGGATACAAGTCAGGGAACCTCAAGAAGAAACAATGTTTGAAAGACTACAAACAACCTTTTTCTCCCCTTTTGCACAGCCATAACAACACGACTCGACTAATAAAAGACTAAAGAAACACATCAGGGACTTAAGGATGTAATTATGTCCATCACAACTCACCTACCAATCCCATTCATTAACTAATGTTTACAACAAGTATAATAATAAAATAAAAGGTAATTAAAAGAAATTACGGAGAGAGAAAGATGCAATTAACATTTAAATTCACAGCTTTGTCCTCGCTGAGTAAAAGAAGAAAAAAGGTTGGGGCCAAGGAAAGGTCTCTATTAATTACTCAGCAGGAGCTTGAATAGGTCCATCCCCTCATATTCCTAGTAGCAGTGTCACTGCACTGATTTTCTTGCGTCTTAATGAGGTTTAAGACTGTTCAAAACACTGCAAGGTGTCTAAAGCACCTTGGAGAATTTGCATTATGCATTGCAGAAACTCCCTCTGTGAACCCACAGTGGTTTCCTTGACAGTGTATTGCTTGGTGTGTGGACCAACAGTAAAAAGACGTGCACTGTCATTAGATCACATTGTCCATGTACAACTGTTTATATCACTGATAGACAGTTATTGGATGAGGCAGCACAGATTCATGTATATCTGGGTAACTCTGAGTGCCTGTAGGTAAAAGGGAGATCTGATTACAGAGGTCCTTGGCTGTTCAAAGGCTTAGTGTGCACAAGCACATTCTAACGTCAAACTAGTGGTTTTTGTATAATAAGTGTTGACTACATGCATAAATCTGCAAAGAAGAAGGTACTTGTTTCTAGATATATCGTAACTAAGTGATGCTTAAGAAGATGCCATCATGGGTCAGAGCTGTTCAACATTTACAAGCATATTAAACAGGCAAGATGAAAGATGCTTTTACTAGGATGTTTCAAGAATTTATTTTAATGCATCTCTAGATTTTTCTAACAAGAAAGACAGCAAAATTGAGAGAAAAAGCACAGAAAAGTGGCCATCTTTGAGATGGTTACTGTTCCGTGTGCCATGGTCAGCTGTTTCAGCTTTCCATTATCAGCTGTGCGTCATCATGTCTTATTTCCTCTGCAGTGATTGGCTGGAGTGTCGTACTGGGATGGACATAAGGCAGGAATGTGCAGTGCTCAGGCAGAGGTCACTGCCAGCCTCTCCACCATTTCCTTTCAGATGTTTTGAGCTTGTAGTCTCCAGTAGTCCAGTTTTCGGTTTTGATTTTTTAGTTTGATCCTCCTTTTGTTTCGTTGTTGTTTGGCTCCCTTCTCCATTGGTTATCGTTATTTTCTTTAATAAACTTTCTTAAATGGTGCTGTTTGGTGGTGGTCTCTCTTTTATGTTATGGTTCCTACTCTCGAGCCGTATTATTATTTTGCTTAGGGACCATAACTGTAACACTGACACTGCACTGGTACACCTTGCTGTGGCCAAGAAACCTGACATTGGAGTTATTAATGTGGGGCGGGGCAGGAAAGGAACATTATTGAGAAAAATGTAAAGCAAACAATGTTCACAGGTAGAATTCTTTTCATTTAGAAACTGATGTGTTTTTATACAACTTGCAATGGTTTAAGGGCCATTTTTCTTCTTTTGGCTTGTACACAGCTTGTAGTATTCTTACAGTTATGATCCAATAATATGCATTTTAATTAGATGTAATTTGCTTCAGCTGGTGCTGATGCATGTCAGTTGTGGGATGAAAAATGGAGAAATATTTAATGTCACATCATACTGATTGAACACAAACCTCACATTTTCATTTCCTTTCAGACCTAATTTCTGTTATTATTATGTTTCGGTTGATGGTAAATGATGGAGGCAGGTACAAAATCATCACTACAAACTTGCCGCATTGCTGCAGTTCCTTCTTTACCAAACAAAACTCGTAAAATGTCAAAAGGTTGGTATAGTGCTGGTTTTCGAGTTATGACATTTAACTGTAACAGTTTCGACCAACGGATCGGTACAGAGGTGAACTTGCGCTGTAGTAGCAGTCATGTAGGGCTGCAGGAAGTCACAAACCTGACTGGAATTTTAAGATTTTTGGAAATAGCAGGACATCTTTGAGTTTGCCATGTTCTTGGTTAGAAAACTGCTTGAAACAACTGAATTCTTCCAAAAAGGAAGATCATCCCAAAGATATGACAGAGCTTGGTTAAAACATGTATTATAGCTTTTGAGTGATTTTTCTCAAAATAAGTTAAAAGGATTTCTTGTGATTTCAAGAAAGCAGCAGAAAAGAAGAAACTAAAATATTATGAGTAGATTAGACACACTGTATTCACAAGAGTTACAAAAAAATGTACAGTTAAACTTTCCATAACTATAAGGCTAAAATTCTACAAGGAGGCTCAGCCGGGTAAGGATTCAGGCTGGTATGGCAGGTATGTGATGCTCAGCTACACAAAAGAAGTGGGCAGCCATTGTCCCTTGGAACAACAAATATCTACATATCTCCCATAACCACAAACTGTGCAGCCGTATGGGGACGTGTCCCTATTTCAATACGAATACACTTTTTTCTTTTTTCTTTTTGCTTTATCAAACACTGAAAACTCAGTCACTGCCATTCCTCCTCATAGGAAATCAGAAATGGCAAACTCTGCATGTGTCCTTCTCAATGGCCAGGCCCCCTTCAACAACCACACCATATAAAGTTTGCTAAAAAAAAAATAAAAAATCTATACAACAGCATCTGCTAGCCAACAAAAATTACCCCTCCACAGAATAAGCATTTCTAGAAAATAAACTAAACAAAACCAAGAGCCAAAGACAAATTTAATAGTCACATCTCCAGCTTTAAACATTATTCATGGTCAATGAGGTGCAGCTCTCATGACAAAGGATTACACTCATTGTGGTCAAGCATAAGAAATAATGGTCAAACTTACATAACTGAACTGGTACGACCAGAAAAAAAGGGTTTTTGTTGCTGTTTTGTGCTCAAATTAAGATGAACCTTTGATGTTGGTGCACCAGCTGTCCATCTGTTTTTGTTGCTTCATATCAAACAGGTCTTTGAACTTGTTATTTTTCTAATTTAACATAACATTCCCTACTTCTACACACAAGTAAACAAGATAAAATTATAGTTGAACTTTTTTTCCCTCTCTTCAGAACAAGGAGTTGTAAATCTGGGTCAGGTAGTGCAACATCATGTAGCATGAAAATAAACATGCATTTATTTACATGATTGAAGTATGTTCTAATATATATATATATATATATATATATATATATATATATATATATATATATATATATATATAATGTGGTCACATTAATTGACAGGCTCACACAGTAGCATTGGGTTGTAATTTGACACATGATCAGCCTTTCTAGATGAATCAGATGACAGAATCTGATAAATACCAGCACCCTCTGAGCTTCCCTACGCTACAGCTTTTTTTCCTGTTACTGGCTGCAGCATATAATCAGTTTGCTATAATACTGATTGACTCAATCATGTGGATTAAACCTAATATAGCAAAAGGAATTTAATTAGATTTTGGCTTTTTTAATCTATTGTTTTAGATGAACATGAGTCTGATATTTTCCCTCTTCTTTTGTAGGTGATGTGAGATGAACAAAGAACAGTTCGACAAATGGTTTCATGTTATTCTGCTTGGGCAGCTGTAGCGCTTGGAGTGCACCAACACTTCTGTCAAGGTGAGATTTGAGCCTTGCTTATGTGATGGCTCCGAGTTAACTATAGTCTTTAAGTACAAAAAAGGCAATGGTTTCCACATCACTCATTTTCCCTACAAGCACAGCATGAAAAGCTTTAGATCAATGAAACTGCATCCAAATGGGCAAATTTAATTGTGCTATTTAGGCTCAAAATTTACAGTCATGTGCTTAATGTTCAATTGTTTACTTGGTTTTTAATGACTGGCTATATGAGCATGTGAGAGTAGGTGTTTACATCAGTGTGGAAAGCCACTGGGGATGTGAGCAGGCAGCCAGTAGGCTTGGCAAGCGAGGAAGGTTAGTTTTCAAAAGTTTCATATTCAAATACAGAGGGTTCAAAAGAAGCTCAAAACCTTCAGCCAAGGAATATTTGTCATTAGATGCCATTGAAGCTGAAAGTGAGAGAACAGCTGCACACAGTGGCATGTACACGCAGTGAATGCATTAGTAGACACCATTACAACATTTAAAAGATTTGAGAACGGATGAAGGCAAAAGATGTGGAACTAACAAGATGAAGACATAAATGTTGGTAAAGCACGAGTATGAAAGAGAACGTTTAATTCCACTGCTGCAAAATAAGTCTTGACAGCAAAAGCCATCCTGATGAGAGGAAATGGCTCATTCGGTCTGTACAATATTATCCCTCAAATAGTGTTTTCCAGATACGAGGAAAATTTCCCAAAAACAAGATAAAAACTTAAAATTAATGAAGGACTTTATTTGGCATCTTGGTAACGGTAAACCATACTAGTCCTTCATAAAAGTTTAAATCTCCAATTGATAAAATGTGGCTTATAAGAATTGAGACATACTTGCATTTTTTGTTTTTCATGTTTATGTAGTTACATCTGAAGACAGAGATCTAAAAGTGTTTTGGCTTTGGTTAGAATCTGGAGAGCTGGGCTCCGTGTTTACTCCTACATAGCTCTCCATTATCTCAAAATGACAGTTAAATTGGCCTGTCAACAAAGCTACAGTCATTTAAGCAACTTCACTGGTGCATTAGTGTATCTTCCAAACATAGATGAGAGATTTAAGGCATGTCTTCCACTCTGGAAGCCACAGAGGAAAATTAAAGTTTTTGATGGCTTCACAATTCAAACAAGCAAGATTGGCAATTGCTTGGTTCATCTTGCATTGTACACAGGGTACTTGAGTATTTTAACTGCCGGAAGCTCAAGTTGAAGGAACAAAAAATAAAACCCAATGAGTAAAAAAATCAAAACTTTGATGGAGAACTGTGTACACTATTGAAGATGTATTTCTCAAAATAGTTTTAATAAGGTAATGCATTTTCCGCTGGCTTCTGCTAAAATTTATATTTTTCCATCTCGATTGAATGAGTACTCATAAATAATTGCTCCTATGTTTTTAAAATAACAGCTACTCATGAAAAAGTTTTTCTTGCTGGGCAATTTTTCTTTTGTAGCTGAGTTATAGGCCAAAAGCAGAAACGTTAATTGCACTTAATGTTTACCATCTGTAGATGTAACATTTCTTGGTATTTATTGGTAACCCAGTTCTTTGCAACAAACTTTATGTTATTAATTCTTTGTATTATAACATAGGTGGTATTATGGGGTGGGAAGGGAGTAAACAAAAAAAAAAAAAAAAGCCTGTTGCACTTCATGGAAGGACCTGTGTCCAACTGGACAGTCCACTCGCACCTTCCTACGATGTCCTCTACTGTTTGATTTCGTGGTTGTGTCGTTCTCACTCATATGTAAGTCGCTTTGGATAAAAGCATCTGCTAAATGACTGTAGAATAGAATAGAATAAAACAGAATAGAATAGAATAGAACATAAAAAAAACTCGACATTAAGTAAACCAAATTTATCAGTAAGTGAAATTATAAAGAAATGTTGCATGTAATGATGTCAACTGTATATTGATTTAGATTCTGTCCATAGAAATACTACTACCAGAATATTATATGAATAATAGAAATGAATGAATAATGTAATATTATATGAAGAAACTGCAGCCAGCCTTTTTTCTTTTTTTTGGGGGGGGGGGGGGGGGGGGGGGGGGGCTGAGCTCTGCAACATGCAAGCTACATATCAGACAAACAATCTATCATTATTATATTCTCTGAGATTCACCAGGACATTTCAGCTGGATAACATGGCAGAAACCTTTACTTTTATGTATCTGTATCTATATTATTTGTCAGAGGGGTAGAAGGATATGTGTGGGAGTAAATAATGCATTTCTGAAAGTCAAAGCTTCTCTCTGAACTGTTGCTTTGTGTGACCATCAAGGACAGACAGATTAACTGTAAGCAGAGATATCGTCTACTAGCCGTCTCTGTTCATGCATTTAGCTTCGTGACACGGGAGAGATTTCACCAGAGGAAAGTGCATTCCAAAGCCTCAGTCTTTGCCTCTTTGGGTGACACCAGACAATGTAGTGCAACACACCCTGTGTGTCTGTGTGCTTGGACACAGTACACGTACTGTACAAAAGCTAATGTGCCCCCGCATCCATGAGAGCGAGGAGAGCTGAGTGGGCAAACAGGCATTTGAGGGTCTTACAGAAGAGACCTTGACAGCAAGGCAAGATACTAAAAAAGAAAAAAAAAAAAAAAGTAATTTGCTTCACCCACTCAGAAATCAAATCCCACGAGTTTTATGCTGAGAAAGGTTTGAAGATGCTGTGAGGTATTTCACTTTGGTGGCTGTTGCCCTTTAATTTAGAGAAGCTGGCTGTAAAAAAAGAAAAGTGCTCTGAGTATTCTCCAACCATCCAATCTTTGTCCATTTTTGGCCAGTTGTGTCCCACATGCTGTGAAAGTGGGGAAACAAAAAAATGTAAAAGAAAAGCAAGAAAATAACCAAAAATGACTTGCAGATTAAAAACAGTTCTCCATATTCTCACCATTTCGCCCTGAAAATGCGTGTCGTTTTGCAGGTTATTGTGTTTTGCTGCCACTTGAGGCAGTCTTCCTTGTGTGAAAAGACAGATGCAAAAGTGGGCAAAGATTTGCATTGTGGTGGAGTGAATCTGAATAAGATTATGAAAATAATCCAGCTGTTATTCTTGCTTACTTTGTCCCTTGTGTTAAAAAGTTTTTTTGTCAGCAACTTCAGACTTCATCAAATCAAGTTAACATTCAAAACAATCAACGTTCAGTGAATATGTTGCATCTTTCCTGAGTAAACATTGCCAGGTTTTTGCAGGACAGCACATCTGTCTGTAAAAAAAATATTTTCAGTTAAGATGTTAAATGGTCTTTAAATATACATAATTCAAAAACAACTTTGTAGTTCATGTAATATAAATTCAGAGATTTGAATGTAAAGGTTTCATTTGAAGTTAAATAAACATAACTGCTTAAAATTGATTTCCTGACCCGAGGAATTCATCTATGAACGTGTTTCTATCCAATTTATGTTCAGATTTATTTTTCAGGGCCGGCCTGGAAGTGTGGCTCTGTGATACGGTGGGTATTTAATCTTAAACTGGTCCAATAAAAATGCAACGCATTCATCTTTGTACAACTGCCATGTCATCAAGCTGCGGATCTGACAACAAGCTAGCTAGATAATTGCTCAGCCTTTATCAGGAAATTCATCTTCAGTGGATTTGCTGAGATTAGAATTCTTCTATTTTAGGGGAATATGGAGGCAAAAAACTATTTTCCTTGTGTAGAGAGTGAAGATAAAACAGAGCTGCAGATGTTGGAAGGGCTGCAAGCAGCTGAGGGGTAGAATAATCGTTTTTTCTCAGTAGACTAAAGGGCTAACGTAAACTTGTATCGCAACAGTAAGAGGACTGTATTAGCATGTTACCTTTGTGTAAAGTATCCATAAACTAACTGAAAATCCAACAATACATGAGTTAGAAGTTAACTGAAAGTACAGCAGTTCCTGCCGTGAACTATAACTGCACCAAACCCGACAGTTTCGCTAGCTTACCGGGTACAGCTGGGATTAATGGACACTGATACACCACAGGGACAGCTTGTTGTGGACTGACCCACCTTTCTCCTAGCATGCTGACATCAGCTTCATCATTAGCAGGACTCCACCATAGTAAAACGTAAGCAAATCAACTTAACCATGTTGTTTATTTTGTTTAGGTGACCAAACATTTCCTTTTAATACATGTTTGTGATTTCACATTTCAGCAGTTTCATTAAATTAAAATAAAATTTGCTCTGCTTGCAACATTAGTGCGGTTCATTTGAGATGGTCGGAGTGAGATCTGTCTGTCAGCCTCCACCCTCTCAGAACTGCTCATTTGTCTCTGTCCTCGTACCTCATTTTGATACCTGGCAATTGTTTTAAACCCCCCCTTTTTTTTTTTTTTTTTTTTTTTTAAATGGGATGACAAATTTAAAAAGAAGCTTTGGACCATACTGTTATAAGAAACCAGCTGATGTGGGTTGTGCACCACACAGATACGTGAATTCAAACAGCCAAAGTGCTTTGCCAGATAGTCAGTTCGTCTAATCCAGCAAGACTAAATCTATATGTGAAAATGAGCAGAGCTGAGGAAGTCCTAGAAGCTGCAAACTGAGCTTAGTGGAGAGAGTGGGTGGAGGAGCACCATGGGCCTTGGAGTATAAGCTCCGACTCTTAACGAGTATGGATCCTGTTCGCCAACTCCCTCCACGGCTCCCTCATGCCTTTCCACCATCAAGACAGGACAGTCGGTGGCTAATTACTGCACAGCAACAAACAAACCGATACTCCTCTATTTTCCCTGGTCATGTCCCATTACTTCAGCTTACTTCCCCTATTCATATTTCTCTTGACAGGTGCATCTGTCCATGGAGAACGAGGTGGCGTTGCAATCGGCAGGCGGAGGATGTTGCAATTAGGAGGAATACCTCTGGGCTAGCACGTGGCTCAGCCAAGGTGAAAATGACAGCAGGAGTATTATTGAGCACAACAGGGTCCCTGTCAACAGTTTTGCCACTTGGTATTATGTTCAATGTTTTTATTAATATTTTGAGCCGACGTGTATCTCTACCATTGGGCATCTGTGCATGTATATGTCTGACCTTCCCCATCAAAGTGTCGCCAGTTAAGGGGATCAAGACGCACTCCTGAACACCAGCATGCTCGAAATAAAGGAAGGAGTGTTTGTGAGCGAGAGGGAGAGCAAAGTGAGAGAGAAATAAGAGCCTGAAATGAGACAGCAAGGATAGGACTGCATAGATTGATATAGCAATTACCAAGAAAGCTATCCCTCAGTTAGGAATACATCTACATACATTAGAGCCAGGTTGCTCCCCAGCCACCATCTCTGAAGCTAGCCCAGCAGTATCTCATATATACAAATGCAATGCGCTGAAAGGTCATCACTGTGCAGTCACGATGTATATACCTACAATGAAAACTTCATCTATCGTACATGTTGCTCATACTGCTGGATAAAGGTATCCATCAAACTGGCAAGGGAATAATGAAAGCACCAGAAAATACACAATCCAATTCATCATCATATCAGTGTGTTACAGTAAAAGAAACAGAAAGAGGAAGATCAGCTTCCCATCACTGTCCTGACATCCATTTATTGGAATATCCATATTAGCTGTAAGGACCGGTGTGGTGCATCATCCAATAAACATTAATGTGTCCAATTACACCCGTTTTAACACAGACAGACACATGCAGCAGTGTGAAGCAGCTTAAACTTGGAGGCAATTTTTGCTACAGTGAGATTCAAAAGGCTGGCCGTTATGCACACCTCCCCTGAGCTATGAAGTGAATCGGGTTATAGTTAGCCCATAATGTATGCAGAGTAAGGACCAGCATATGCTTTTGCAGTGAGACTACAGACCCTGCAAATACATGAAGGGGAATTTAGCATAGAAATACAATGCTGCTACAAAATGGGTTTAAAGTATGCATGTAAACATGCTAGCATTTCAAACACGTCCGTGGTTCAAAACACAGCAGACAATGAGGACCAAAAGAGAAAGAGAGAATTAGAGGGATGTGGAAGGAGAAAGAGTTGAAGAGGAAAAAGAGGAGAGAAAGGTAGTGCAGAGGACAAGCAGATGGAAATGCAAACCATAGTAAAATGATCCAGAGTGACTTGGATTCTCGCTGTGGGTTCACATCAACGCTCTACCAGAGTTGTGTGAATGAAGTGCGTTTTTTTGTGTTTGACCATGTGTGTGTAAACAACAAGCATGCAGGCACTAACAGTCATTCACTGAGTTTTTATTTCAGGGGCTGTGTGAGAGCTGTAGGAACGCAAAACACGCAAAAGAGGAAAGCACAGGGAAGGAGGCGTCACTTATCCAACCCATATGTGCTTAGGGGGTCATACTGAAAAGACTATCTGATAATCGACCAAATTCTATTTGACAAAGATCAATTTAAGGTCCAACGTACACAGAAACAGCACCAGAAAATAGCTTTAATCTCATTAATGGCACAAAATATACAGGGTGACGCAGACTGCTGCTCTGCACGACTGAAAATCTCTGTTTCTAAGGACTTGAAGGAAAAGGGGATAAAAATGGAAAAGATAGAGAGAGGATGGGGAATAAGAGAGGGGAAAGATGGACATGCGTTGTGCATAAATAAACACTGCCATCTGCTGGTCACTGTATGAACATAATCTGTTCTTTGAGACTGAGGCTGATTTGTTTGAACAGCTGCACCTTTGACCACCTGTTTGCACTGAGCCGCACAAAGCAGATGTGACACACAAAGGACATCGCACTTGGCCAAACTTGACATAATAATAAGGAAAAACTTCCAAATTCAAAGATGTAATAGTTTGTCCCGGCTCAGGGGGAGACAAATTTAATTTGCTGGTTGAGGAAGAAGAATGAAAGCTGAGGACGAGGCAATCATCCTGATGCAATCACAATTATGTTAAAAGACACCACCCCCATCTATTCCCCACGATTCTTGGCTCATCTAATCGAAAGCAGCAGCGACAGTGGAGGAATAAAACGAAGGTCCTCTATAACTCATACTTATGCTGACAGGCTCTTCCTAGCTCAGTCACATTCCCCAAGTCACAGCGTATCTTGTATTTTTTAATACTAAGAAGCTCTCTGTGAGAGGTACTTACTTCGCCGCAGTTCATCGTTGATGCCATTGCCTTTGTGTGACACATCAAAATAAGTGTGATAGAGCAGGAAAGATTAGGAGTCCCAGTATAAAAGACTGTATAAAAGTACTGCTTTCTTTTGGCTGCAGCACAGTACAGACGCTCAGTGATATGAATGACAAAGATAAAGAGATTTTTTGCATATTGAAATATGCATTGCAGTTCCACGGAAAGCTGCAGCTCTCTGGATTGGATCTGTATGTAAATGCTCATAAAGAGAGCAGCAGAAACGCACATTTATACATGTGCAATATGGCTTACATCAAGCAGCACTAATATTTTCAGAGATGAATTTGAGGCATATCTTTAAGTCTGTAAATCTAATAGAACTGGCGCATTGTGTGTTCTCGCTGTGACCTAAAAATCTAAGTGTGCTCCACAGTGTGCCTTAACCAACATTCCCGCAGGGCCTCGACGCCATCTGTCCTCCCACTGAGTTCATATCTCCAAATACAGACTTTCATTCGAACATGTCAGAGCTCTTCCTGGATGAGGTTTAAAGGTGGCCACCCTCAAATGCCCTTCAGACTTGACAATGCTCTGAATATTGTTTCATTAATACTGTTAAGTATTTCTGCAAATACTCATAAAATAGGAAGCAAGCAAAGTTGGAGCGCATGTGAACAGGCAATGGCTCAGGGTGACAGATTTGCTTCTTGAAAACATAAGTCTTTCATAAAAACACTGAAATCAGGCCAATTAGTGTTGAAAGAGGATTCTTTCACAACTGTTTCTTATCAGTCATGCCTTCACATTACAAATATATTGTAAAGCACAAGAGATTAAAGCCTTGTTATTCCTATATTTGCCATGTTTTGAACTGTTAAAATTTATCTTAATAATCAAGTTTTCAGCCAAAATGCTGAATCCTGTCATTTAAAACTGACTATACCACAAGACTTCCTGTAGACAGAACTGACGGTGACTACAAAACTTGTTGCTTTTGTGTGAAAAAAAAATCTACAATTGAAATGTTCACTTTGTGCTCAGAGCATTCTGGAAAGCAGTGCTTTGATATATCTGATGAGGCGCTCTTAGAAAGGTAAAAGAGCAAATGTCAGCCTCTGTGGTATATGTCAAATAATGCTGAAATGAAGTAAACTGACCTTCGTTTTCTCTCAATAGATCTAATATCTCAGAGACTTAACTGTAATTGTGGATGTCAGAAGAAAGAAGAAAAGTTTAGATGAGGTCATTCCCCTTCTCTGTCCTTTTTATGAGCTGCCCTGTAGACCCGTTTCTGTGCGCAGCATTTAAAAATCTTATCTAACCTTTAGTGTCAGTAGCAGCACTAACTCTGAGCATGAGCTCAACATTCTCTCCTCATGTATTTTAGCTTTTTAGAATGATTTTCTATGATCTTTGTTGCAATATTTAAGATTAAGGAGAATTTAGAATATCTGCCAAGTAAGGATGTCTTAATTTTATCTTATTTATTTATTTGGTAGAATTATTATGAAAGAAATAAATAATAACATGATGAAAGTATCCACTTTATAATAGTCATAAAAAATTAAACACCACAAATCTATAAAAGTTCTTCATAGTAGGGGTGTGACGATATGCTTTTGTCCCGATTCGATTCGATTTCGATTTTTTGGGTGCCGATTCGATTTAAATTGCGATTCTCACAATTCTCCAATATAGCTGTTTTTTGTAGATTAAAAACAAAAAAATTTATACAACTTTTTTTTTTTTTTTGTTTTGCTCATCATTTTTCTTGATTTCAATGAGGAAAAAACAACACAGTAGCCAGACCATCATTTTGCTGCTATAATGCCCAAGAACACAAGTAAAAAGTTCAATAAAAACAGTAAAAATGACAAAAATTTTATAGTGCATTAATTTTATTAATTAATTTATATTTTTTTAATTGTTTTTTTAACAAAAAAATTGATTTTAAAATTGTGAAGAAAAAAAATCCCGATTTCTGATTTTTCAATTCGATTTTTCCACCCCTACTTCATAGGTAGTTAAAGATTTATTTATATCCATCTTTTGGTGACAACATGAAATAATATAAAGTAAGAAATAGGTTCCATTTAAACTAAATCACCACTGCTGCGTGAACAATAAATAAATCCTATATATTGACTCAATTCCTTTCATAGCAAGCAGATGGGAAAGGCTGGCAGACCTGGGAGGCTTCTTTCTGAAACCTGCATTATAAAAATGTCTGAATATTTGTTTTGAAATGGAGTATATCATTTAGCAACACAGACGTGTAGCTAGCTTTTAACTTGCAGCTGCTCTTTAGCAGAAAGCTGCTGTTTGAAACTGAAACAGCACAAATAAATAAACACCTGTTACTAAACACTGTTTTTTCTACAGACCATTTCAGTCTGATGACTAATGCTGTCAATTATATTTGAACAGCAAAACAAGCCATGAAAAAGGAAATATTGTGTTTTTATTCTAATTTCTCTTTACTTTAGTGAAATGGATTTGATGCATTTCCTTTTTCTTTTCACTGCAACTTTTATGTCACGATTAACAGGCTGGTGAGCCACCCAACAAAATGTCACCTTGTTTTGTTTTTCATAAGACCCAAAAATTTTGACAAGGTGACTTAAACTGTTAAAAGATAACTCTTCCTCTGTCGTACCGTTCCACTAAGTTACACCACTGCTGCAACTCTCACAATATGAAAACAAAGCAACAAGCGGCGACACATGAATGCTGAACTTTGTGCAGGTGTGCTCATCTGCTTCTGACATTATCTTTCTAGAAAGTAATTATACGGAAGACCATAAAATACGTCTTTACAAGTTAAATGTGTCACACCTCAGACTGTCCCCCCCCCCCCACTGTTCTGTTCAGTGTTTTTTCTCTCTTTAACATTTTTTTTTTTATAAATTGTAAATCTCTGACTAAACAAAATTATTATTATTATTATTATTATTATTATAAATATTTTATAAATAAAAATTGCAAAAAAATCACACAAATTAAACATGTTATGACTGCAAGAAATTGTCAGCTAATAAAGTAGCTTAAATATTTTAAACAATATTAACAATTATATTGAAAGAATAAACTGAGCAGTTAATTGTTCTGGTGAGCAACTTCTTTACTGGAAGATCCACACATGATCTGTTTCATATTAACTCTAAAAGGGGCTGTCTCCATCTGAGTTGGTGATGTTATGTAGGTGCAACAATTTTATTCATGTGAAAAAGATCTGGGCTGTGTGTATGTTGAATGACAAAGTATAAGTGAGCTGAAATGTACTCTGACTGGATGCAGATCAGTTGTCTGGGTTGGGACCACAATTTCATACTTGAGAAAAAAAGAAAAATAAAAGTCTACCTCTCACTAATCTACATTTTCCTCTTTTCTGAAGTAATTGCACATTCTGGACATAAAGACAGAGGAGATTAGAGCTGCTCTGTGTTCTTCACTTCATTTCAAAATAGCAATACTTTTACAAAGTGTCATGAAGATTATTTCTAATTGTGAGCTTGATGTAAATCGCTGTGTTCTTAATCGCACGTCTGTTTCTCACTGACTAAATGTTCTGTGATGCCCGAGATGAAGACACTGTGAGAATCCGTGATAACAGGGAACAGAACAAATTAGTCAAAACCAATAGTTTGACCAAAATGGTGATCAGAGAGAACAGGCTGTCCATTTCTTCTCACAGATTCTCTAATTAAATTAGCACATTCATGCTACAGCTTGTCCACAACTCCCAAATACTAAAAAGAGCTTCATTATTGAAAGCCATTTGTCTGTGCATCTGTCACATTGTGAGCTCAAGTCACGTCTGCCATGTATACATCAAGACACTGCAAGCTGATCATCAAGGGACGATCTCTGACAATCGCTGACTTAGTACAAACACCAGCAGCACGCAAAAAGTGATACAACCATCCAGTTAGCAGCACGCAAAACAGACTGCAAGCTGCAAGAACGTGTTCAGCAGTTGTTAACGAATGATGCAGAGATGTTTCAGCTTGTGACGCATGCAGTTCATGATGCAATTAGACATAATATATCCGTCAGCATTTCATCACCAATTACAGATGAGAAATATGATACATTTGTATAAAAAAATGAGGCAAATTGACAGTTACATGCACACACAGAAGCAGTAGACAGAAGCAACTGCAAACGGCTTAGAATATGCATTCATTAGTGCTCTGAAAAGCCAAGACCAGTGTCTGTCTCTGTGGTAGGTTTAGGAATTAAACATGCACCAGCTTCTGGCAAGTACAGCAAGAAAACTAAAGACCCAATTTGTTTCATTTAACAGCTGCCTTTCAGCCGGCCAAACAGAGTGGAATTAAACCTGTTAGTTTTTTGTTTCTGAAAAGCAGTGCTGCTTTGTGTAATAGACTTTGACATGATTACTCTTAGTCCAACACTGAAATCAATTACATACATAGCTGTTTAATGACAATAAACTATAAAGTTTTTTTGTTTTTTTTTAAATTCTTTTGGTGTGAAGTCATTCCTTAAGATTTCCACTCAGTTCATAATTGTACATGTTTTAACCTGCTTCTCTAACAACTCTACAGCATAATCCAAATAGGAAGGAAATAGTACTTCTCAACCATCACCACAAGATGTCACTCATACACTGTTAACAAGCAACCTAAACAGGCAAAGAAAGGCCACTGAGGCCCAATGATAATCTCCACCTCAAGGTCAATCTGCTAAATCTTAGCTAGACTTACATCACAGCTTTATCACTTGTGTGGATCATGTGGGCTTAATAATAATGGGAGATGGGAACATTTTTGTGAAGCATGTTGCCTGGAAACAACACAAAACCATTAAAAGAATAATAAAAAATGAATGGAGCAAAAGTGTGTGTTTCCTCACAATTATTGTTAGACTTATTATGCATCAATCATCCTCTGCAACCAAAGCAAGGGCATAAAAAATCTGCAGGATAATCATAATGCTGTGTTTTTATTATTCAGCTTTGTCGGGTTTTTTTCAGAAATAAACTTTTGTTGTTTCTCTTGAACCTATATTTGAAAATCTTTGGAGACAATACAACCACATTTCATTCTGGACTTTTGTTAGGTCCTGAAGGACTGTCTATACATATGTACTGGGCAAAACTGGGCAATCGTAGCATCTAACTGAGATGCAAGTTTTTTAGGTTTTTGTGTCAGAGACCTGGGTGAAGCATCTTCAACAATCTAACAACTACATTTGTGACCAAATTATTTACATCCAGCTCAAATGGACACTTGAAACCCAGTTAATGCAGCTGCAGTGTGGACAAGAGGCAAGATGTGACTACCCAAGCTGGAAATTGTTTTATTAATGCTGAAAATGGACTGACACAATCTTTCGTTGTATGATTGATAAAACAGCTGCTGAAGATCTCATAATCAGTTCAACCACAGGCTGATGCAATGTTGAAGGTCTTCAATTAAATGATGCAATCCTCGTTCAATGTTTTGTACGTGTCAGCTAAATGTCTTAAATATATAAACATGCACAAAAAGAGCCTTATCACAAATAAACAAGCTGTGGGAACAAAATAAATTAAATCTGATTAAGATAATTAACAGGAATAAAGATTAACTTAAATAAACCTATAAAAATGAAAACCATCTTAATAATCAGCTTAATAACAAAATGGTTATACCTGCAGACAGGTCAATTTCAATAAAAGGCCACTAGATGGCAGCAAGGAATTATCTAATGAAACTTGAGCGGAACACTACTTTCTTGAAATACAAAGATTTATATAAAAAGGGTGAAATCACAGTGTAGGAAGGCAATATCAGTTTATATCTGGCAAATAAGGTCAAATTAACTAAAATGCATGCAGTAACTGTGTGTATAGAAGTCTAAGAGCAATAATATAGTGAAAGCAACTCACAAGACAGAAATATTTATGTATGAAAGGGTAATGCCCTTATCGTGGTGGAGGGGTTTGTGTGTCCTGAAGATCCTAGCAGCTATGTTGTCGGGGTGTTTATGCCCCTGGTAGGGTCACCCATGGCAAACAGGTGTCTAGAGAAGGGACAAGACTAAGTGCGGCTCAAAGACCCCTATGATGACAACAATCATGCCCCCTTGCCCGGACGGGGCCCCCCTCTGGAGTCAGGTCTTGGGGGGGGGGGGGGGGGGGGGGGGGCAATGTGAGCTCGGTAGCAGCAAGAGGCTGGGACCCTGGCAGTCTGATCCTCGGCTGCAGAAACTGGCTCTCGGGGCATGGAACGTCACCTCTCTGGCAGGGAAGGAACCTGAGCTTGTGCGCGAGGTTGAGCGGTTCCAGCTAGATATAGTTGGATTCACCTCGACACATGGCTTGGGCTCTGAAACCAGTACCCTCCAGAGAGGCTGGACCTACTTCCACTTTAGAGTTGCTCATGGTGAGAGGCGCTGAGCAGGTGTGGGCATTCTCATTAGCCCCTGGCTTGGTGCCTGTACATTGGGGTTTACCCCAGCGGACGCCAGGCATAAGGACTACCTAGGACAAAAAATATAAGAAACAATTTACTCCTACTTTATACATCTCTGAGTTCGAGTGGGTTGTGGTCTGTGCCTTTATTGTTGAGGCTGCCAGACGGAGCTGCGGCCATGAGGTCGTTGGTGCCTGTCGTAGCGGTAATCCCAGAACTCTTTGCGGACACCAGCAGTGAGGGATGCCGGCAAGCTGAAGGAGTCCTATCCGGCCTTCTTGGGCTGCGGTACTCTGGAAGCAGCTGATAAGGATCGACGGGCTAAGCGGCATGCGGCTTCAGCTGTCGCCAAGGCAAAAACTCGGGCGTGGGAGGAGTTTGCTGAGGTCATGGAGAATGACTTCTGGACAGCTTCGAGGTGACCCTGGTCCACCATCCGACGACTCAGGAGGGGGAAGCAGTGCTCTGTCAATACTATGTACAGTGGAGATGTGGAGCTGTTGACCTCAACTTGGGACATTGTGGGTCGGTGGAAGGAAGGAAAGGAATGTCTTCGAAGGAAAACTCGGAGACTTCCTCATACCTATCAACACGTCTTCTAGTGAGGAAGCAGAGCTGGTGGATTCAAGGGTGGACTCTCCGATGTCTGGGGCTAAAGTCATTGAGGTGGTCAAAAAGCTCCTTGGTGGCAAGGCCCCGGGGGTGGATGAGATCTGCCCAATGTCCCTACAGCCTCTGGATTCTGTGGGGCTGTACTGGTCAACACGACTCTGCAGCATTGCGTGGACATCAGGGATTGTGCCTCTGGACTAGCAGACTGGGGTGGTGTTCCCCCTTTTTAAGAAGGGGGACCAGAAGTTGTCTTCCAGTTACAGGGGAATCACACTCCTCAGCCTCCCCAGTAAGGTCTATTCAGGGGTCCTGGAGAGGAGGGTCCATCGGAAAGTCGAATCTCGGATTGAGGAGGAGCAGTGTGGTTTTCATCCTGGTCGCGGAACAGTAGACTAGCTCTATACCCTTTTTGATGTCCTGGAGGGGGCATGAGAATTTGCCCAACCAGTTTACATGTGCTTTGAGGACCTGGAGAAGGTGTTCGACCATGTCCCCCGGGGGCTCCTGTGGGGGGTACTCCGGGAGTATGGGGTACTGGATCCACTTGTACGAGCTGCCTGGTCCCTGCACAACAGGTGTCAGAGCTTAGTCCACATTACTGGCAGTAAGTCGGATTTGTTTCCAGTGAGAGTTGGACTCCACCAAGGCTGTCCTTTATCACCGATTTTGTTCATAGCTTATATGGACAAATTTTCTAGAGGTGTTGAGGGGATCTGGTTTGGTGGATTTAGGATTGGGTCTCTGCTTTTTGTGGATGATGTGGTTCTGTTTGCTTCATCTGGCCATGATCTACAGCTCCCACTTGAGCAATTCGCAGCCGAGTGTGAAGCGGCTGGGATGGGAATCAGCACCTCCAAATCTGAGACCATGGTCCTCATAGGGTGGATTGCCCTCTCTGGGTCGGGAGTGAGGTCCTGCCTCAAGTGGAGGAGTTTAAATATGTCAGGGTCTTGTTCACGAGTGAGGAAAGGATGGAGCGTGTGATTGACAGATGGATAGGTGAGGCGTCTGCAGTAATGCGGACTCTGCACCAGTCTGTCGTGGTGAAGAAGGAGCTGAGCCAGGCAAAGCTCTCAATTTACCAGTCGACCAAATTTCCTACCCTCACCTATGGTCATGAGCTGTGGGTCGTGACTAAAAAGAACGAGATCTCGTAGACAGGCAACTGAAAAGAGTTTCCTCCACAGGGTGGCCAGGCTCTCCCTTAGAGACAGGCTGAGGAGCTCGGTCATCCGGGAGGGGCTCAGAGTAGAGCCGCTGCTCCTCCGCATCAAGAGGAACCACTTGAGGTGGCTCGGGCATCTTGTCAGGATGCCTCCTGGATGCCTCACTGAAGTGAGGTGTGAGGCTGCTACCCCCGCGATCTGACCCCGGACAAGCGGTAGAAGATGGATGGATGGAAGGGTAATGCATGTCCCTAGCCTACCTCCCACTACTGTGGATTATTCAAATCACTGTAACCTATGAGTTGGCCTGTCTGACCAACGTGTTATGATGGTCAGGCAGGTGTGAAGCTGCCTCAGAAGGAGAGTTGAGGCTGTAATTTTAGACAATACCTGAGGCCCTACTTTTTTTTTTCTTTTAACCTTGAAATCATTTCAAGCTCTCTTAAAATTCCATGTCTAATATGTGAGCATTACTGTCCTCAGAAAAGTGCCTCTTCTACACTACAATGCCACTCAACCGCAACACAGAAGAGAACAAGCTTTTAGAGAAAATGTGGACCATCTGCAAGAGCAGGGAAAATGAGTTCAGATACCTTATATTCAAGCACTTAAGATTGTTGTGACTTCGGTGACTGAGAATCCACATCAGTAAGACTAAAACCTTTCAGGTCATACTGACAGACGCACTCTACACAAAGCTGCACGCTGTCATTTGCAACTTCTTTGAGAGAAGTATCATTATGAGTGTTCAGGCACAATAAAAAAAATAATAGGTTTCTTTGCCGTACTGTTGCCTTTAAATATTTTTCACATTTCCTTATAGTAGAAAGATGGTGTTGATAACATATATAAAAACCAAGTAAAGTATTCTGAATTTAAAAAACAGTGTTTGTTGACTTACATCAAATTCATTTAGAGCAGCAGCCAATTCGCCAATGCCAGCATGGCCATGCTTCTCATCAGTAGGTGAGGTGGCCTGAGCGGCACTGGAAATGCCTCCAATGGCCTCTTGGACCTGCTTGAACACGTAGTCCCGGTTGGCACGTGTAGCCGCTACATCTGGGTGGCGCAGGAACGCTTGTGAGGCTGTGTACAGCATGGTAGCATTTTTCTTCAGAGCCCCACGAGCTGCTGCCATCTCATCCCGACACTGAGGGTCTTTCAATTCCTGAGAAGATGAGAGCAGTTTAGGTAACTACATATCAATCCGCTGGCATTTAGAACTCATAAAATTGTGGATATTTAAAACATTTGCACAGGAAAGTATTCATCAAAATGTTAAATGTTGCTTTAAAGAAATGAATCACAGGTGTGATGTTTAAAACATCACTGATTAGAAACAGAATACACCCAAACAAGACCCAGTTCAAGAAGAAAAGTTAATGTCCCATTTGGTGAATTGGTTTTGTTCCAAACAGCAGAGTTACAGTGTCAGCAGCTCGGCAGCTGTGCAGCTGGATAAAATTCAGTTCAGTGCTTTGCTCTGGGACAACCTGGCAGCACGGTCTTTTGCCAACATGACATTTTTAGGAAAATCCCTCTAAAGTTTTTCACATACTGGAGGCCACATAAAATATGTTGCTCTCCAAAGTCAAGCAGCTAAAATTTATTATATGAACTAACAAGGGTTTCTCCCCCACCCCCTGAAATGCTAAAACTACACCTAAGTCAGAGTCAAGGCTTCCTGACATTGCTGACTACAAATATAACAAACCTATGTATTTTCAATATAAGTTTTCATCAATCATTTCTAGCTGTGATGACAAGTTTAGTTTCTCCAAAAGAAAAATTCCAATTAAATGCATCAACATCTCAAGGCCTGAAACACAAGATTAAGGGTAAAAACATAATCTTCTAAACAGAAGTTATTTCTAGCATATAACAGAAATCCCCCCCAACATAGAGATGTTAGAGACTGAACCCTTGTTGAATGTTTTTCCAGCAGGACACACAAATCAATAACTTGTATTCCTTGGCAAGGCAAAGCAGGTGAAAGGGAGTTCCTACTTACCTGCTGTCTCCTGGCTGCCACATAGTTGAGCTTCACCATCTCCTTTCCAAACTCTTTGAAGCGGTTGGCCAGGTCCTGCTCATTGGTAGCATTCTTTACTCCCTCCAGGGCCTCTTCCACCTGCCACAAACACAAGCATACAGCCACACACAACATTTAGATTATCTGTGCATACAGCTGAAAATTAATCACAAAAATCTTGTTTTTGGGGGGATTAAATCAAGACCAAAGGCAATTTTAGTTATTTGACATTTATTCTTCTAAAACAATACTTGAGTAAAAACAAAAAATTAATTCTGATCCTTTTCTTCATCCTACCCGCAACCGGATTTGAGAAAGACAAGAACCATTTACTTGTGTCATGTTAGTAAATCTTATTGTAGCCATTTCATTCTTTTTTGTTGGTAATTTCTGATGATAAAACCCATTTTAACACTAATGAAAAAAGTTGCAGAAGATATAATGAAAAACTCAGAAGACACACAGATAACTAAGTGGACTTTGATGACAGAGCTTATGCAAGCTTCAGTTAAGCCCCTCTGTGAGCACCAAGAATACGGCTAGAAAAAAGAGGCAGTGCAGGCTCATTTGTGAAAAGGACAAACTGGGAGACAGAAGATGTCTGTAGGCATCACTTTGTCTCATTAAACCAAATGCATGACATTCCCTCTTAACATTTTGTATCTTCTCTTACAAAGCCCACAGTGCGTGTTAAAATAAGTAACCAAGAAATCTATGTTCTTTATATGACTACAATGAGTGTACATTGTACACATACATCACACCAGGACTCGTATGATGTATGTTCTCATGATTCTACTCCATGTCTCATTTATATTTTAACATAAATGAAATTTTGGAATTTTCTTTATTCTAAGTAGCAGTAATGCTGACTGCAACTACAAACAAACAGGAAGTACAGCCGTTAGACTACTCAGCAATCACATCACACAGGATCATACTCGAACAGGTTGGTAAACTCCTACAAGAAACACATCAGCTGTACTTACAATTTTGAGATGTGAAAGCAGCCTCATGACATCGGCCATGTCGGCGAGGATGAGCAGGCGTGTGACAGCAGACAGCAGGGCGCGAGCAGCCCTCACCATGGTACCCCGTTTAACGGAGGAACACGGGTCATCGGCAAACTCAGATGAAGCAATGCGCATCGTCTCTCCTGCAAAACAGAAGGAACCAAAGACAATGAGCAGAGCAGGCCATATCTGTATGTGTGAGTGTGCTTATATGCACATGTTGTGCTATTAACACAAAGGAGGAACAAAATGGTATTTAACTCTAATCCCAGTGGAGTGGTATATAACTTTACAGTATATCACCTCAGTTCTAAATAGTACTGTAAAGACAAATTATACAGAACAAGGGGCCTGTTACCATCTTCCTTTCATGTATTTCAGAGATATAGAAATGGGTAGCAAAGGAAACTAAAATTAATTTACTAGCAAACACGAGCTAAGTGCAGATTTGTCTTAGCAAAGTCAATGCAGGATTCTTAACAAGACTTGCTTGGATGACAAATCCAGCCTGTTCAGATATAAAGTATTCTCTGAAGGACCTAGTGCTATAATTGGTGGAATTTTGAAGGATGCTTCTTGTATGCCCTGTGTTCTCAAAGGCACTTCAGTGTGCGTGCCCAAAAAAGTTAGCAAAGAAAACGGACAGTGTCGGTCAAAACAAATATTTACATTACTGTTTGGCTTTGACCATTTTTGTTTTCACTGTAAAGTCGTTACCATATAAATGTGAATTATAAGCTGCAAGTGTAAACAGCTTGCAGATGGCCAGCTATGAAAATAATGTTTTGGTTTTTTTTGTTGTTTTATGTCACTAAGTAATTAAACCTCCAATAAGTAGTCTGTATTTCTCCATCAAAACAATAAATAAATATTCATTGTCACTTAACAGCTCTTATTTTGAATAACATAGTTGTAGTTTTTTGCCCTGAAACGATGCGAGAGGTTTAATGGACACTTGCAGATAAATTTAGAACGAGTGTAAACATATGGATGAGTGAATGTACATCATCTGTTCAAAACATAAAGGGAACACAGATTCATTTGCATGGAAAAAAAACTGTGTAAATCTGTTTCACCAGCTGTTTTCCAACTGGGACAGACAACAGAGACAAGACAGTCCCTATAAAGAAATGGTCCAGCAGGTGGTGGCCACAGACTGTTTGTGTCTTCATCCTTTGTGGTCATGTTTGCATTTTACCATTCCCCTTTACCACTAGGATATGGGATGGCATCTGCAACCCACAGAAGTGGCTCAAGTAGAGCAGTTTATCCAGGATGACACATCAATGTGTGCTGTGGCAAAAAGGTTTGTTTTGTCTCTTGGCACAGTGTTGAGAGCATGGAGGAGATACTAGGAGACAGGCCAATATACCAGGAGATGGGAGGGGGCCGTAGGAGGACAACAACCCAGTAGCGGGTCTGCTATACTTGTATAAGGAGTAGCAGCCTTACAAAACAGCCTGCCAGAATGACCCAGTGTGGCAACGGGTCAGTGATGGTCGGGGAGGCATATCCTTGGAGTGCCATACAGACTTCCACATTCTAGCCAGTGGTACTCTGACTGCCATTAGACACCAGGATTAGATCCCCAGAACCGTCGTCAGACCATCTTCTGCTGCTGTGACACCTGGGTTCTTTCTCATGCATGACATTGCTCAGTCTCAGTGTGTCAGGAGTTCCTGCATGACGAAGGCATTGATGCTATTGATGGGCCAACCGGTTTACCAGACCCAAATCCAACCCAACACCTCAGGGACTTCATGTCTCGTTTCACCCACTGCTGTCACGTCACACTACAGGCTGTCCAGGGGCTTACTGGTTCCTTGATCCAGGTCTGGGAGGAGATCCTTCAGGAGAACATCCATCGTCTCATGAAGAGCATGCCCAGATGTTGTGTATGGAGGTCAAATACACCACTGAACCTCATTTTAAATGGTCTAGAGGAATTTCCATAGAAGTTGTGTCAGTCTGTGATCTGATCTTTCTATTTTTATTATGAGTATGATTGTGAATCCAGACACCTGTGGGTCGATGATTTTCATTTCATTGACCATCCTCCCACAATGTAAAGAATAAACATTTGCAGCTCTCATTCATCAAACTTCAAGATATGTGATTAAAGTGTTTCTTTTATTTAAGCCGTGTAAAAACCCAAGAAGCGGTTTATACTATTCAGTTAACATAATGACTGAATATAATTTATAAAGACATGCTCTCTTAAAAGTATTCTCACATGCCTTCATGTGCAGAGATGACAATGATTTGAAAAAAATCTAGTGGCTAAACATTATTAGGATATATTTATTCTAATAAGAGAAACAACTGTGTTGTGTGAAATTATCTCTGCTCTTCACTTTCAACCTTATACAACTGCTAAAAATGTTTCAAATCTGGATACTGGGAAAAGTCTCCACAGCATACCACAAGTGTAAATAAATAATAAAATTATATGAGTAATAGGGGACAGGCAAAAGAAATGACATACAACAACTTTACTATTGTATCCAAAGCCATTCTTATAAAACTTGCTGAATAACTGAGGAGGGCAGTAAAATGTATAAAAACAAAACAGTTTAGATAACTTATTTAACCTCGTTTTTTTTTTTTTTTTTAGCTGTTCTTATTGAACAGAAATCATGCTAAAAGCAAGTGTTGTATCTAAAAGCACATTTTAGCTGATATCCCTGATAGTAAGGCAAATCGGTAGGACAAAGTTTTACATTTTCTTTCAGAACCTTTTCAGGGACTTTTTCAACAGCAGAATTGACAAAGACAACATATACTCAACCGCACAACATATACTCAACCGTTCAGTTTGGTGCTATGGAACAGTGAATAAGCCCCCTGATGTTATGAGAGGGCCTTACAATGGGTTCAGACAGCTGAGCAGAAAGCCTCCGAAAATACAGTTTAGTCACACGTGTGTGACAGAAATACATTTTAAGGATTTATTGTCCATGTGTAGCAGAGTGGTTTCAACTAGGAAAGAAAAAAAAAGAAAAAAAAACATAACCCGTCACATCTAAAACTCTGTGACAAGTCCATCAAACGGCTAACACAGTCAGACAGAAAACCATGACTGCTTACGCCCACACATATAGCGGATCTAGAATCACAAATTAACCTGACACACTTGACTTTGAACTGAGAAAGGAAAGTGGAGATCCTGTGAAAGTCTGGGTAAATGGAGTAGGAGTATGAAAATTCCACACAGCAAGGTCCCAAACGTCCACGGTGCCAAGCTTCCTTATAAATACTGACCGTAAATTGTTCATGTTGGGTCAGTAATGGAGTAGCAGTAACAGCTCTCTATTCATACCTAAAATTATGGAAATAGTTATATATTATGTGGTAATGAACAAAAGAAAATGCAGTTAACTCATCTTGCAAGTAGAAATACTAAAAACTGTGGAACAAGCTTACTAACAGAACCAGATGTCTGTCCAGGTCTTTGATGAGCTTGTTAAGGGTGAGAGTGAATTTTGACACTAGAATAAAAAAAGAAAAATCAAGAAGAGGAGGAGGGGAGTCACAAAGACGAAAGGTCTGATTAATGTCAGATAAAAAGTCTGATTTGAAGGCATGTTACACCCAACTATGGCTTCTATTTGGCAATTATTTGCAGCTACAGGTCTTTAAAAATGAGGAATTCTGCTAAAAATTATCTTCATGGCACATTCCAATTTGTAAAACGTCGACATGAATGGACACTGTTGGCCTGACTTGTTGAGCCAAGCAAAAAAGTGGAAAGTATAGAAGCAATTAAAAAAGGCTCATTAGTGATCCAAACATGCAGGAAAGCTGTCTGGCTTGTCATAGTGTTTGGAAAAGGTTAGACGATGCGATGCATTACCTTTTTATGTCCTTTTCTAGGGGTCAGAATGGGTAACCAAGTTAAATAATTAGCCATTTTCATAAGGCTGAGCCTTTAAAAACTTCAGTAAATCTCAATAAATACCTGGATTTTAAAACGTAACACTTTGCAGCTTAAAAGGACAAATAATCTAAATAGATTTGCTTTAGGTTAGCGCACTTAGCGTGTGGTGAGATTGATCCAGGGGTTCTTTTTAATGTCCGATTTGGTGATGACCTGTGTAGTAATAGTGTGGTCAACAGCACCATCAGATGCTGAAATGGCAGGATGAGGAATGAAGCTGCAACACAACATATGCTGAGCTTCATTGAACGTTTCTGCTGATGTTATTACCAACCAGGAAAGCTATTACAAACAAACATTTTATTCACGTACAGAAGAGGCTGACTGATGTGTTCTCAGTACAGAAGAAGGTCTAGAAAAGTACATACAACTGTGACATGACCCCATCCAGATAAGGAAAGGACAATATAAGTGCTAGCAAGGGGGTTATAGGGTAAAAGGCTCCATCTGTGCTGAAGTTTTAGTGTAAAAAAAAGTCCCATATGGTTGCTAATGAGTGTAATTATGTATAATGTCTTAAATTTCACCAAAGTTCCTTATCATCACAGTCAGCTGACACTTTAACGATGCATGACTTTGGGGTAAACAACTCCAGAGCTAGACTCAATCCATTCACATAGCTGCATGCATTAAGTAAAGCCAAAAGCTAATGGCTACACTAATCTATTAAATTGAGTAGATTTGCCGAGCCACTCTTAGCTCTACATCTGTTTAAATTTGTGTAGATTGTCCTGACAGCTACAATGCTGCTTTTCCCAAACTTTATAAACATGTCAGATACACACCCCATCCAGCCATTCATGCAAGTAGAATACTTCCACAGAAGGTGGTGTCAGGACAGCTTCTCATTTCAGTTTCAAGGACTGACCAAGCATATAAGATTGGGATGAATTTAACAAATGGAGAACCAAAAATACAGCACAGGCAGCAAGCAGAAGGCAACCTTTAACTGATGTTTATCTTTTCAGTGCCTAATTACAACAAGAGTTTATATAATGTTAATGCCTTTCTCCATCTATCTCCACTAAAATCCTAAATGTCATTAGATAGGACTGAATTATTAAAAATATTTTCAACTTAGTCACAGAAAGGCTCAACATGGACGTTTTTAATGAACTCATTATTTAAGAGTGAAAAAGGAAAGATGGCTGGGAGCAGTGGAGTGTATTTCTCAATCTCAATCCATTTCTCAAAGTAAAGGGACATTACACACTAATAAGCATCTGACCGGCGTCTGTTAACTATAGCAGCTCATGCTCTGCGTTTCTACAAGAATATGTCAAGTTACCTTGCTTACGAACATCCTCCACAGCAGCAATGAGCTCTTCTTTGAGGTCCTGACTGTCTTTGGCAATCTGATCGCCCTTTTCCAGAAAGTTCTGTGTGGCCTGCTCGACAGACACTGCCAGGACGTGCGCCTTCTTTGATCGTCCCTTCTTTTTACCGGAAGGCCCTTTGTTGCTGGTGTTCACCAGTGTCGTGACCTGGGAAATGAGAGAAAGCATTACAGGTCACTAAAAAACATGTAAAACATATCACTGTTCCAGTAACGGGTCTAATTGGACAATGGTGTGCTGATTTTCAGTTTTATGATGTAAAACCTGTGTACTGACAAGTAGAAATAAACTTATATGAGCTTTATTTACATGATTTGACTATCTGCAAATTCTTCAAGCTGTGACCGGCTCATTACATGAATTTTTTCCAGGTTGTAAACTAAAAGAGGACAAAAAAATGCCTAAATAATGTAATTACTTTAAAAAAAAAAAAAAAAAGAAAGAAAAAAAAAAAAAAAAAAACATACATGAATATGACAATGTAATAAATATTTTTGGATTTACCATCTGTACTTTATCACCATTAAAATATGACAGAAATAGTTTCTGAATAAAACTGATGCAATACCTGCACATCAACCTTTGAATTAGAATAAAAGACAATCTGCACTTATGCAACTCACAAAAAGCTTTTTTAACTTTCTGGTGGAATTTACAAAAAATGTAAAAATGTTCATGTAACACTGATACAGGCCATTTAAGTAGAATAACGTGATGCATTTCCTTCATTTCACACAATTTATAGAAACAAAATCTACAGCAACATGAAACTGTTAACATCTCAGTAACTTGTGTGTTTGGTGTTGGTCTGACCAGTATGATGAAGAGGACTGTTTAGATGCAGACTGGCTCTTAACCTGAACTTTTAGTTGTAGACTCGTGGTTCAGACACTTCTATGGGGTTTTAAATATTTCGAGGAGGTCAAATTAAATTGTAAAGGCTATGGTGGAGTTGACGTTTATTTTGGCATCATACAAAAGACCAATATTCCTAACATTTAAGTTATCTATTGGCATCACAAAATTATTGTGAATCACTATTCTTCTTGCAAAAAGAAATAAATTAAAACTATGTTAAACGGAGCTCTTCTGAACAGGCTACACTGCACAGAATTAATGTGATGCACAGGGATAAATATGTCATCTAACTGGAGCTAATATTTTACAGGAGTTTGTTTGGGAGATAATCTAATATCAAGCTTCTGGGACAATCAAGAAACATTTCTGTATTAGATTATGTATTGGACAATATGAATAATCAATATGTTTTATTTTCCTTTACTTGCAACAGTAATAACACGAATGAGAAAAACATGAATACAACAGGATGTTACTGATGTGTTATCCCATCCTATCCAAATTATGTCAACTTTCAAAAAATAAAGTTTCAAAGAAGTTGCAGGTCTAAACAAAAGTTATCCAAATCAAAAGCTAAATATATCAGATATATTCGGCATCGGGAGGCAATCAGAACGTCCACTGAGAAACTGTGGGTTGTGGCTTTAACAACAAAAATAGTAAGAAAACTGTTTAACCATCTGAAACACCATAATTAAAGTGCAACTGTTATAAACCCCTCTCCCCCCAAAGAAAGGAAAGTATAAATCAGATAAATCAGATAGAAAAATCTTTAAGATTAAATGCAATTACTAGAAAAAAATAAGTTTAATTTAAGCTCACTTTGTCTTTAGCACGGGTGATAAAATGGTGAAATATTGGCTAAAGACCAGTACCACTGTCTCTAGTCTGTATACTTCAGATTCAGTCTCGTGGCAGCTGTGTCAGGGTGGTGCGATATGATTGGGTTGTGGAGGATATAAGAGGCTTTCAGTCTGAAACCCTCTAAAAGCAAAGTTATGTTCTGCCAAGCCCACATTACTTTAAGCTTCTAGCGGGGAAAATAAACCTTAATGATGCATGCCCTCACTTGTGATGGATCTGAGAATAGTTGCACTTGTGAGATAAAGAGTTCCTTTTCAAGGTAGCTGTGTTTTCTTCAGAAACTAATTCATGCTATAAAATAATATCTTTGCAATCTATATTTTCAAACAATTACACTTCATACATCTAATCGACATCATCTCATCTGCTTCGCGTTAACATTTTTGCATTGGTACATTCATTCAAAGCAAACTTCACAGAACAACAACTCGAAAGGATAAACAAATCAGCTCAACCAAAAAAACAGTGTATGCCGACTGCCTACACAAACATTTTAGCTTGGCACTGCTTTCTTCTGTGGATCTATCTGCATCTTATTTTCTATCTGTAATTGTTGTATATATTTCTTTTATAACAGCATTGTGTTGAAAGGAAAACGAAGTGGAAATAATAAAAAAAGAGAAACATATGGATTCATGCAACAGCAATATCTGTCAAGTCTTAGTTTCAACCCAGAGAGAGGTGTATTTCCTGGCTCAGTGCTTAAATTGTCCTGACTTTGTCCTATTGACATTTCTTGAAGTTTTTTTGGGCTGCAACCTTTATGGACTGAAAGTGTTAACATCAGATAATAAAAGTGTGTATGCATGACAGAGCCTGAAAAGATTACCGTACCGTTTCCCACTTCTTTCCGATACAATACGGTGCATTCACACTTATGCTGTTTGGTCTGCATGAATCCATCATTACTATCAAAATAAATACTAAATGAATAATGAATAAAGTATTTACATACCAAGATATCTATCCATCTATTATTAAGTATGAATGAAATTAATAAGATGTTTTTGATATCAATACTGTCATCGTGTCTGACCATCAGTCTGGCTCTTTATTTTCGATAATAGGTAAACAACATACACTTACAGTGTCAACAAAAAACAATGACTTTTAATTTTCTCTAAGGAGTAAACTGTGATTTTAGAATTTTTGTCAACTCCACACAAACAATGACAAGAAATTGATTCAGATCCACAATATTGTCAAACCGCCATGGATTGTAAAACTACAGATCTGATCTAAAAATAAAAAAATTTAAAAAAAAGGAAAACAAAACACAATTTGATATAAAATCTCTGTAGATGTTCACATTAAGCCAGTGTTTCTCAATTCCAGTCCTCAGGATCCCCTGCCCTTGCATGTTTTAGAGATGACCCTGCTCCAAAACACCTGAGTCATATTACTGAACTTCCTCATTAAGTTCTTTACAGCCTGTTAATGAGCCTTTATTTCATTCATGTGTAGGATTGCCTCTAAAACAGCCAGGGGGGGGCTGAGGACCAGATTTGAGAAACACTGCATTTAGCCAACCAAGACTGCAAGAAAATAAGCACTGACTATTGTAATTTGATGCTTATAAATGAAATACAATGAAATATTTAACCTGAAAGAATTTCACCACATGAATAAACCAGGGAGGTAAATTTCCAATATCTGGCTTCTTAATGCGTTCGCATGACAACGTTCCCCCAACACTGATAGTAGAGCTGCTGCCAGCCTTCCTTTAAATCTTATCTTTTCATTAATACAGCTGAAAAGTATGTTGACTGTCTTATTTACACCACTGCAAATCACATGCTTTCTTTATTAAGCATGGCTCAATGCACACACAGAAAGCATGTTGCATAGTATACATATAAGGAGTTACTGGCTATTGATTCCTATCCCTTTTTTTTACTGTTATAGTACATGTATGAAAGTAACCGCACCAAATCATGCACTACCTTGGTGCGGATGAGCTCATATGCACTTTCAAGACTTCACCAGACTGGTTAATTTTCTTTTATGGAAACGACTACAGCTAGTAAGTCAAATAGGTATGTTTGACAAGTCTTGTATAAGTCATAGATCCATAGTTGCAACTTTTTTTGGTAGCCATGCAAGGCAAAAAGATGTATCAGGTTGCATCAATAGTTATTTTATAAACCACACTGTGACCAGTGAATATTATCAAATAAAACTGTGATGGTATTCCTTAAAATTCTGACTTTTAAGGTTTATTCAAATATGAATTTTGTCCCAGATTTGTAAAAATCTACTTTATAAAGTCCAGTCAGAAAAGGGATAGATAAGTGCAAACTTCCTTTTCATTTTTCAAACTATTTCCCCGTAAAAAAAAGGCCATATATGGACATGTAGTTCTGTGCTTATTTATTCCTAAACAGAGGCCATAGAATACTCACAAACAATGTAGCTGCTTTTGTCATTTAACTTTCCACAGGTGAAAGCTGATGGACATTTTGTTCTGCAACAATGCTTGAAAAGCTGGATGCATTAAATAACAACCATCTCACAGCAAGCACTGTGGCTGAATCAGTTTTGGTCCTCACCCTCATACAGATTTAACTGCAACATTTGTCAGTATATTCAGCAGTCTCTGTAGACACAGGCATCACTCAATATCCATACAGTGAGCTTTAATAAAGCTATAATAAAATCTAGATCTCATTAAAATGGATTCAAACTTTGAAAACTGCTGCAAGCTAAACAACTCAAGTTATCACTTTTTATATTTAGACCAAGAACATATATTGCTTTAAGCAAGTACGAAGAACAACATGGAGAAAAAGCCCTCGGCACAAGGGAAGGGAAAGAATACGACTCAGTGAAGGTGGTCATCTGCTCCTAAGGCTCTGAGGGTTTTAATGGAGCTGAGATAATCTACCAGTGTCTCTTAAATAAAGCTATTGGGTGGATGAAATAAATTACATGATACTGTATCCTGTTACCTGAGGTCAAAAACAGTTTCTGATTAGCAGAACTCTCCGAGATCGGCTGAGTTGTTTTTGAAGAAACAGGAAAACAAAACTTAAAGGACATCCAAAAAAGCATGAGCTCAGTTAAACGCTGAAAGATGAAGCAAGGAAGTCGGATTTAACAAACATCCCTGAAGATGACAAAGGTGCTGAGGACAGCAGTGCTTTTGTTTCAGGTTTAATGAATTTGCATTTAGAGGTCTCGCGGCACGGCCCATTTCCACTATAGTTTAACACATTCACACACTCATCATAGGACAGACAAACAAGCATCTTCGCTTTGGAAAATGTTCCATACAAACAGCAAATAATTCCACAATGGAAAATAAAATAAATAAACAAACAAACAGGGGAAGGATGCTGCAATATAAAGCAATGGCTGTCTATGATCACTAGATTGGGGGAAAAAAAAAAAAAAACGGAAAATCTACCTTTTTTTTTTTACATTCCCAAAACACAAACCGCTGTCGTATGAAATCAACCGATAAATGGAACCATAAAGATTTGTTGCTCATGTCATGACTTCATCACAATAAATATATACTTTATTACCTGCTGAATGTATAAAATAAATTGGAGCACACAAAATAATCAAATGGATCCCTCAGGCAACTAAGCATTATGAATCGAGCCACACTAATGTTGCCAAAAGCATCCAAACAAAGTCAAAGACAAAACCAAAAAGCATATTCAGTGTCTGGGCGATGCAGCTTTGCCCTTTTCTGGCAACTGGTAGTTGGCCCTAGGCAAGCCTATCTACGAGGCATATTAACAGCACTGCTTGGGTTTTATGCTAAATGATATTGCAATTTATTCTATACAGCTGCAAGTCATTCCCACAGTCCCAACAACACCCACTCACAGACACAAGGTTCTCCACAAATATTACTTATATCTCTGGGATATTTATCATGACATTTCTTAATTAAAATACCAGAACTCACTTTGCACTTTTTTAAAAAGCAAAGAGAAAAAGTCTAAAAGGAATATGAAAAGAGGAAGTGACCTTTGGACTCACAAACATGCAAACTTGTTTCTAATGACCATAAACTCTTAAAAGTTCTATGACAGCATGAAAACTAAGATACAAATGTGTATTAGATGTGTATTTTCTGTTTAGATTTTAAGTGTTGAAGAGACATTTGTGATCCAGAATCAGTGGTGGGAGGTAAAAGCAGTAAGGTTTGAAAGAGTAGATGCAGGAAAACAAAGTGGATATTTTATTTATGGTTAATTACACAGAAAGACAAAGAGGAAATTAAAATGTGTGAACATTTGACAAAACAAAAAGGAGACCCACAGGGCAGCTTTTACACAATATGAGTAAACACTGCTTCCATGATGTGATACATTACATGCTAAGGGCAAAGTCCTAAATATAAACAGTAAACAAACAAAAACCTTGGTGGTTTTACTTCCATTTCCCTTTAATTAGAATAGATAAAAATCTGCTTCCCTTTTTCACACACATGGTTTTGAAAAAACAAGCTGACCCTGCTCACCATGGCATGAAAAAGCTTAAGCATGAATGGTGAAAGCTCTGCACATTATAAACATCTGAAATACGGTTTATCCTTGAGGTGACAAATTCTTTCACTATGTTTATGCAAAGAACGTGTTAGTGAAAAATGGAAACAATATACATGAATCACTTTTCAGTGCTTGTCTGTCTATCAGAAGCACCAGTGAGGTCCTTCAAATTCTGCTTCTTTAATTCCCAGGAAAAAAAAGATGCGGTTAATTAAAAATGTTTGTCTTTTGTTTTTGTTTTTTTTACATCATTGCAAATGAAGCACAAGGCAGACCTAATGTTTGGCACAATCAAAACAAAGAAAAAAAATTCAGGGCCAAAATAAGTTGTTTTTTTGTTGTTGTTTTTTTTTCACATAAACTGCTTCTGGGTGTGGAAGAATTGAGCGACTTTTACTGAGAGATGCCAGAAGTAAACACCTTAATAACTATACTAGGAAACAGCAACGGAAGGCCAATACATTTATGTTGTATGGAAAGTTCAAGGGGAAAAAAAACCCAGTAAATTCTTTAAACAAAATTATTTTCCATAGAAAATCAGCAAGAAAAGTATGTAGACAGCTGATTATTCTGTCAGTTTATACATCGACAGATGCACTTGAAGACTGACTGCACAGAGGAGACACAAAGTAATAACCACAAGAAGAGACACACATCCAAAGCCCACCCAGGCAAACGCAGTATTTGTACGAGATTCTATCTGAGCTTTGTGTAATATCAACTTGCAGCTCCTGGTTTTGTGTTCAAAATGCCTTTTTTTTTTAGCCTGAGAGGGACACTGTAAATCATTGAAATGGTAAATAACTCAGATTTTAGTTGTTTTGGGGTGCTCCAATATATATATATATATATATATATATATATATATACATATATATATATACATATATATATATATACATTTCTAGTTTTCTGAGCTTTGTACAGTTTCAGACATACGAGTGGCACCGTTTTTTATCACTTAAACATATTTGAGTTTTTCAGCACGCTCCACATTCATTTTCCATTTCGACGGAAACAATTGGTTTTCGACATACCATGTCATCTCGCCTGGAAAATACAAATATGGGTAAAGAGGTAGAGCTGGAAGGGGGGCCTGTGAGCGTCATGGTAGATGATTAACATCATGCAAACTCTAAGCTGCCTGTAGCTAAGAGCTTATCGAGCTAACCCATAGCAACAGGAGCTTACCAGCTAACGGAGGTAAGCAGGATAAAGCTAAACCGCAGTTGTTCTAAGTTCTTCTGACTTGAAGTGGGAGATTGGGTACCTATCAATCAAATCGACACCCCCTTAAATATGCAGACTTTTGAGATTAAATTACTTTTAAACGGAGGAGTTAGAAAAGAAAATCCCCTCCCAAAAGTTGTCATGAAGGTAAATCTGACCTATTAAACTGAAAATGTTTTTTTTTTTACCAGGCTGTAAACATGTTTATTTCTGCTGTGAAGCTGGCCTTTTTAACATGGGAGTCTATGGGGGATTCGCTCTGTTTTGCAGCCATCCCCTAGCGGCTGAACAGGGAACTGCATTTTCATACACTTCCACATAGGCTTAATTTTTAACCGCCGAAGGTTGCCGCTTGGTTTTAGAGAGGTTTTTATTTTTCTTTGAAATTTTAGTGACGTCACGGGAGAGGAACTCAGTGATTGGTCATCTTCTCTAGGTTGTGCACGTTCACAAGAAGAAAGCCACACCCACCTTCACTGCTCAGTATAACTACTCCAAGCAGTTGACCAATCAGACGCAGCCTGCAGGCAGGACATAGGGCAGAACTTTCTCTGTTTGCTTGTTTCTGTCAGAGGCTGATCTGAGAGGATCCAGAAAAAAATGAATGAAGGGCTTTGTGGAAAATGCTTTATTATTTTTTGCTCTTCTGGACTTACATAATAAAATAGATTGAAATGTGCATAATAGAGCCACTTTAATAGAGGAAAGCCTTTCTTCCATTAAAGAGTGGGACATTCATATGTTCTGCTATCCTTTATACCGTCTGAGCTCAAGCAGGTAAAAGCTGGCACTGGATGCTCATACTGCTGCTGCAGTACTACAACTAACATCTCCTTCAGACATGAGGAGTAGTTGTGCGGCCTGTCCTCCCATTTTATTGCTGATCAATAGTTTTAAATGCCATGCAGCCCTTCCTCTACAGTACACTGACCAGTGGACTCTCCAGTAAGTAGTAAATCCCCATGGCTTTGCGCAGCCATTCAATTTTCCGCCTTCACGCTGTGAGACTCACATTTATTGGATGAGTGATGATTTAACTCTTGATGATTAGGGAGGGTGTCTGCATGTTTATGCATGGTCATGTGTACACATTCAGAGCTCCGAAGAGACACTAGCTGCTACATTCTGTTAGTGATATACAGTATGTAAGAACCCTTATTAAATAACTGATAAAGCCATTTCCACCAACTGTGAATCGTGAATCACGTGCAGAAGCTGGGAGGGGGGGGGGGAGCAAGAGGAAACCCTTACCATTTTACTAAACTGATGAGTAAGCCACCTAATTGCAACGAAAAATGCAGTAACATGGTAGCACGAGGCAGCTGCTGTGATGACTTTAGGCCATGTAACAACTGCATAATTACCAAGTCTGTTCCTATACCATCAGATCAGAAACACATGTGATTACACTGTGTATAAAACATATGGCTCACCTGCTAGAAAGAGCACCACAGGGTTAAATCCTGCTGAGCTTCAGATAACCCCTCAAAAACCCCTTACAAGCTTTGCTCACTTTCTGTATCATTCCTTAAAATATCTCTTGATGTTAACAGGGGCTGAAGTGCAAAGCAGGGGGGGATTAGTGCACATTAAAACTGGTTTCTGAATAGGGTCTTGGTGGCAAAAAGGATTGGTTTAAGCTGGAAGTGTCACACTGCAAACTTGCCAAGCTCTGACATTGTCAACTTTGTGGTGTAAACTTTCTTCAATTATAGCCACAAAAAACACACACATGGTAAAGCTGTCATTTTGTGGCGTGTTGTATGTATATGTGTGTGTGTGTGTGTGTGTGTGTATTATATATATATATATATATATATATATATATATATATATATATATATAATTCAAAATTTATTTTGATAGAGTATTAATTTTTCTGGCATTTTCTAACATTTTCCAACTATCATCTGACATTTTTACAACAGGAAATAAATCAGAGTCAGTTGATGTTAAAGTCATACCTGTGTTTTGTTCATATAACAGACAGGAATATTTCATATTATATTATTCATACATACATACATTATTCATATTATTCACATTATTCATATTATTTTACGTACATATTATATATTTATAAACACATACAACCACATACATTTAGCACCATAAGTCAACATGGCAGACTTTTAGTTTCCTCATAATATTTCCTCATTAGTAACCTTTTAGCTCATGTCTGTTTTATCCTCCCACTCATTCTCAAGGCAACTATCTTTCCTATCCAGCACATCACTTCTTCTTTATATCGAGATATTTTTATGCATTGTTGATGAAGAGTTGGACAATGAATCCTAGCAACAGTTTTCGGCAGAACAGCTTGATGTTTTATGCATTTGAAACAGTCCATAAATAGCTCCATTTTTCCAAAAGCAGCTGCAAAGTTAATCTATCGATAGCACCACATTGTAAGTTCTGTCGGCAGAAAATCTTTTAGATGAAAAATGATACGTCCTTGAAAACCTAATGCAAGACAAACTGTGCCAATGCAAGAAAGAGGCTTTTAAAATCAATGTGTCCAGGCCTCAACAAAAAAATACTGCAAAACTGCCAGCATTTTATATCGAAAATTTTCTACCTTAACTAAGGAAATGAAAAGAAAAACCAAGGCGTAAAGCATCTGCAATGAGTTACATACAAAATACTGCACAGTTCTTATTTCACTTGGATTTAGATTTCAGATGACATGCCCTGAGGATCCCACATAATCTTCATAACAAATAGAAAAATTCATGCTATCCAAACCACTGCCAACTTCAAAGAAAAACCACACAAACCACACAAATGTGCTGTCAAATCACATCCATAAAAGGATGTCAAGTGTGAGGTATGGTCACAAAAATAAGTGTCAAAGTAAAGGGGTTTTGAGGACAACGTCAGTATGATAAGGTTTGGTCGAGTCAGTATTTAAAGAAGATCTTGTGACAGGCGTGTTTGGTCCTTATTCTCACACCATATTCAGTATTTGTTCATGTTAGCGTCACAGCATCTTCAACACATTTTCAATCTGTTTTGACAAGTAAATGTTTTTCTTTTTTCTTTTTTTGTTATCATGGGTAGTAGGGGTAGGAAAATCTAGTCGAAAAATCGAAAAGCGGGATTTTTTGCTTGACAATTTTGAAATGGATTTTTTTTTTGTTAAAAAAAATAGCCTTTACTTACAAAAATTGTGTCATTTTTATTGTTTTTATTGATCTTTTTACCTTTCTTCTTGGGCATTATAGCAGCAGAATGATGGTCTGGCTACTCTGTCTTTTTTTTTTCCTTATTGAAATTAAGAAAAATGACATGCAAAAAAAAGTGGGGTTTTTTTTCTGTTTTTATTCTACAAAAATATGCAATATTGATGAATTGTGGGAATCACAATTTAAATCGAATCGGCACCCAAATAATCAGAATTAAATAGAATTGGGACAAAAGCAGACCGTCACAGCCCTAATATGTCGGTGTATTATTCCACTATGAAAATGATTAAGCAGACACAGTGATATAATATACAGATTAAATATTTTTTATGACTAACAGACCATTAAAATTGTATTTAATTCAGTACATTAAACCCTTTCATGCATGAATCATTAACAGTGGAGCACTATTTACATTATTTTCCTTCAGATATATACAGTCATGCTTTTTTTGTTTCAGTTACATTTATTTTTGTATATTCTGCGTTATCCAGATATTTACTAACCTGGATGTAAATAACTTTAAAATCAGTTGTGCTGACTAATTACTTATGAACTGTGGAACAGGTACCTACCCATTACAGCCATACAGTGTTAATATGATATGTGGTAATGACTGAATCATGTCATCATCATATGACCACTTGCTGTGAAGTTGCATCACAATTCCAAACTTCATCACAGATTAATTTCCAATAAATGCTTCAAATGAAGTGAAAAACCATCTGGATAGAAACAGAAGTGTTGAAGCATCTGAGACTAGTGTCCATATATATGTGGAAAAATATGAAAAAGCACAAACAAAAACTGTATTAAGAGCACACTGTCACACAGAAAGAACACAACCAAAAGCCAAGATCAGATTTTAATATTCTATGCTGGGTCTGTGTGGGAGTGTAGCTGTTTATTCAGCTAAAAACTTCCAATGAAAAGGTGGGAGTTGCCTTTGAGATTTCTCGGAAACAAATGTTAAACAGTGAAAGTATTGATTACTGTAGAAAATGTGGAATTAGTCGTCCATATTGCAATTTATCATGCAATCACTACTGGTACAGGAAAGTAGCAGACCCCAAAATAAAGAAAAAAACTTACATACTTACATACTTTTAAACAGATTGAGCCATTGCTGGCAGGATTAAATGCTGCTTCAAACTATTTGCAGGCTTTAATGCAAATGTCTTGTAAAGTCTGTAGATGTCCTGTTTTCCACATTATATGTTGAAAAAAAGATTACATTAAAGTAAAGCAAAATATATTTTGAATCAGGACTTATTTTAATTATTCAGTCTGTACTGCACTAAGTAAATTTGTACTATGATGATATGCCATATGTGATGCAACATGCTGCAGAATTTATGCAACAGATTAGGAGAAATCACATAACTCTGTCTCTGAAAATATATCCAATAAAGTTAGACTCACTTTGAAGAAAAGCTGTTTTACCAAAGTAGATGAGTGCCTCAGCTCAGACTCAGTTATTCATGAAAATGAACTTTCTTGTCGACTTGTCTTATTTTGCTAAATAATATAGTGTTGATCATGTTCAATCATGTATATGTAGTCAGTGGACAGCTACCTGGAGAAGTAAGACAAAAAGCATCTGAGAGTTTTACAATATGCTGAAGGATTGCAAACAAGCACAATCCATGAGATCACATTACATGCCAAATATGCAAAGTCTTAGACTGCCTGCTACAACTGCATGATGTCAGTCTTCTCAGTTTGCAGCATTAAGCTCATCAGGTAAAACTGACTTTGTGTTGGTTCATAAAATACAGAACAAAACATAAAAACCTGAAATGCTGACTATGGACTCCCTAAAACGGCTCCCATTCTATGAACTCATCAATTTCAGTCATCCTCTTCCTCATTAAGGCTCAAATTTATAATTAATTTCCATCTGCCAAAAACTGTGATGGTGTAGTCAAAAAGTACAATGTGATTGTATTTAAGATGTGTTTTGATGTGTTAGTGCCTGTGGGAATGAACATCGTCGTCTTTGCACCTGATGCTTTTGTGTGAGATTCTCAAAGCACAAAATGCTGAGAGCAGTATTATATAACTGAGCCACTTACACACTCATTTATAAAACTGGCAGGAATGGAGGGTGTGTGGAGAAAGAGTTTTCCAGTCAAGTAGGTTTATTCAGAATGGGAGAGTTTCTTTTTTTTTTTTTTAAAGTGACAGAAAGAAGTAACAGACAACTTGGAATATTTTACTATAGTTATAAAAAGGGATGTTCAATTTTGGCTTTTTTGCCAATATCCAATACAATGATTTTGTCCAACTCTTAATTTCCGATACCGATAAACAGATATTTTCCGGAGCAAGTTGTGCCAACCAAACAAAAATATCTGGAAAACTATGCATGACATTGCTTATATTTTGTAATATTAAGGAAAAGGAGATTTAGTTGTCAAGTTTGACATAAAATATGTGCATGTTGTGTAAAAAGTTGTAATGATATAAAAATTAAAACCAATGCAGATAATTTCTGAGTATGTGTTTTAATCTCAATATCAGCTGATAATATCAGTATGGCAATAAAAATGTATATCTCTAGTTATAAAATAACTAGTATATACGAGGCTTGGAAATAAAATTTAAAAAAGAAAAAATCAAATATCAGGATTTTTTTTTTTTTTTAATGAATAAAAATAATCCCTGATATTTTTTTTGTCATTTTTATAGTTTTTATTGATCATTTTACTTGTCTTCTTTGGCATCATAGCAGCAGAATGATGGTCTGGCTATTGTGTTGTTTTTGCTAAATTGAAATCAAGGAAAATAACTAGCAAAAAATTTTTTAAAAAGATTTTTTGTTTTTAGTCTACAAAAAGTAGCCATTTTGAAGAATTTTGAGAATCGCAATTTAAATTAAATCGGCACCCAAAAAATTGGAATAACATCAAATTAAGGGAAAACGCATATCGTCACAGCCCTACTATATACTATATATACCTAATATAAGAAACAATTGTGCTTTTATTATTTTATATAATTATTTCTTATATAGCAAATTTGCAGTCTGACATCTTCTGATTCTTTGACAAGAGAGGTTTGTTTTGTGTGTGTGTGTGTGTGTGTGTTTCTTTTTTTTTTTTTTTTACTTTGTTGTTGTTTGCTTGTTTAATTAGCCCCATAATCGTTTTAACTCTTCTAAATTAAACATTTCAGTTTTAAGCTGATATGGCTTTTATTGAAGGAGAGCAAAAAATATGTCATCTGTGCTGGAACTGATGCTGATTATCAACATGTTTGTTTATTTCTTCCTCCATGCTGATTTGTGCATCTGCCAGTGGATTGCTCTGGGCATTTTTGTAGTGGGCTGGTTTTGCTGGTATTTAAATCTCTCCTGCATAACTGGACTCTCCCATCAAGGCTGCTAACGATTCAAAAGTCCACACTAATTTGTTGAGCTGAGTAACTCTGGACCAAGTCTGGATTTCACAAACAACCGACCGCTTCATGTAAGATAAAAAAGATCAATATCACCTGATGACAAACTATCTTAAAAAATCCATCATCATCTCACATTTTGCATTCATACAGATAGATGGTGCACTGCTGTAAGTAAAAGTTTTCAGATCTCCTACTGTAATTATGTAGCCTCATTTATATGGATTGCACAAATCTGGGGAACCCATGGAAAAAGAATGTATTACAATATTTATACTTGGCTAATACATAATGTAGATACTCCAAGTTTTCTTCATTTACCAAAACCTCTTCTCATAAAAGTAACACCATTGCTGAATATATTTTTAAAAAATAGGAGGCGAATGAAAAATCTTTGCCAACAAACAGCATCTTCTCTGGGGCACTGCACTAATTCCCAAATGAAGGCACTGTGTTGGAACAATCCCCTGGTGTTTAGATCATATCCTAATGCTCTATAAAAGCTGCAGTGCCAAAAAGGATTGTCTCCATTTCATATGTTTTTACTTTTGCTTTCTTCATAATATTACATGTAAAAAAGAAATTTGAGTCATGCAACACCTGTACAAGAGTAGCAAAGGACATTTTAGTATGTGAAGGAGTCCCATTGCTGGCTTTTCGGGATACTGAAGCATTGCTAACAGTATTACCAATGATTCATTTCTAAATTTGGATCTCTGATTATATCAAGAGAGAAAGAGCAGTTAACATTTAAACTCTCTCTTTTAAACGGAAAATGGTCTAGTTTCTCTGGCTATCTTTCCTGATGTGGTATGTTTTCTACAGCAGGAAGCCTGCACCTGTGCATAGCTGCAGTTCTGGACCCTGGGGCAGCAAAATGCTGAAAACACAAAGTGTCAGAAGAGCAGCCCAAAGACAGATGAAAGTGTTTTATAAGACCCAGTACTGACCTCTAGGCACTGATAAAAAGGACATAAGCTATGTGAGGCACTCAGCAGAAAGACGGAACTGCCATCGTATCAATCTGTTATTTTGTTCTGAAGTCGTAACCAGATTAAATGACGACTTATTGGACGTTTTAATTCACCTGTTTTTATGAAGAGGCCAACTGGATTGAGAGAGGTGATTTTATAACAAAGTCATGCCTTTGGTAAAAAAGACAGAAACTCACTGCATAATGACTTCAAAGGACACGAGGAAAATACAGCTCACAGCAACAGTTCCCAAGAGAAAACGGACTTACAGCAAATACATGTTAAAATGAATTAGAAGCCACTTTGGCAGCATTTATAGCTACAAGCCTTCTTGAGATGATTGCAGTAGCTTTGAACACTTTATCTTTGGAAGTTATTCATGAATTATATATTTGAAAACTTTAACCAGGCTGTGAGAATCACTGCACAGATCTGTCCCGGAGATACAGTCCGACAATGCCATGTTTCAGGTTCGGACTCTAGCTGCATCGCTCCCAGACTTTGGCAAAGTTTGTGATAGGCACCGCTCTTTGGAACACTTAATAATCATTTGTTGACAGAAAATTGTTGACCTCAGTCTGGCGACTCTGGAAAAGCTTTTTTTTTTTTCAGAATAAAATTGTATATTGTACATTCATCTGTCTAATGTCTAAAAATACCCCCACAAACTGATTCTAAAACCAATGTCTTCACGGTGAGTAGGGCTGGGCGATATGACCTTTTAGTAATATCCTGATATTTTTATGGTATGTCACGATATGCGATATACATCTCAATATTTACCTTAGCCTTGAATTAATGCTTTGGTGCATACAATCACATCAGTACGATGATTTTATGTCTCCATTAAAACATAATTGTTCATACTGCATTAAGATATGCTGATTTTAAACATTCATGCCAAAAGGATGAAATTGTAACGAAGCAAACTGATCAAAACCGTGTTTATTGAACAGTTAAAGCAGTGGCAGAAACATGTCATTTTAAAACAACATAAAGTGACTTTGCATGATGTAATAAATGCAACGTATGAAAATGGGTGCTCTAGGGGGGGACTTTTCAAATGATTAACTATTATAAGGCTTTGCTTTTTGGATACGTTTTTGAGTTGCCGTGCATTTTTTTTTTTTAATCGCAGAGTTTAGCATAGAAATCAGTCCTATAATACAGGCAGAATGTCCTCATATCGTCTCCAATAATCGGCTTCAGCCAGTTTTTAATTCAGGATTTGATTCCCACTCCTTTCTGTACTTTCTAGAGACATGACGAGCTAGATAAATATTTAGCTTGTGTCACACACACAGTGGATGAGGTGAGTACGTGACAGAGGCTGTGAATGTAATCAAATAGAATTAATTATTTTGCGTGACATGAAAAACTTTGCAATTTACATGCCACTCTGTAATCCAGAGCGGGATTAGTGATGGATTTGGCTGTTCATTCTTACTGTAGGTGGAGTCGTGCAGGTGTCCTCTCTGCTCCTCTGACTGGCTGCAGCTGCAGCCGGAGCGGCTGAGTGCTTTAGGACGGGGAAAGACTCTCGTTCGTAACAATAACTTTACAATATGCGCTTTAAAGTCAGTCGCCAAAACACCAGAAAACTCTCTAATAACTCCAGTATAAGTCGCTAGATTTGTCGCTAGTCGCTTTTCACAAAAAAAGTCGCCAGATTTAGCAAGAAAGTTGCCAAGTTGGCAACAGTGGCTACACGCTGCCTCTCATGACGTAGCACGTAGCTCACGTTATGTACGTAACTAGGTGCGCTTGCTTTAACTCTCCGTGCAAAGACTCGAGTATATTGGATAAATCGCCTAGCCCTAACGGTGAGGATGGTTTATTGGGGTGATAGTTAACGCCTGGTGCCACATGCTGTTGGGCATTGTGGCCAGGTGACCATGTTTAGCAGATCAGAAAACTTTGTTTCTCAACTTCAGTGGTTCAAGATAACCTTACGAAAATACAAAGTATTGTGTTGTTAGGCATTTAAAACTCTACAGAAACATTCATATATTTCCCCCAGATATGTCACTTGACACATAATTGTATGTTGAATCTGGAGATTATTTTTTTTTTTACCTCATGGCTTAATATTTCATGGAACCTTGCAAGAGTCTGTTCCTTCTTTTTCATAATCTTGCATTACTTTGATTTTTTTTTTTTTATCAGCCTAAGCAAGGTGCAAAACATTGATATGCATCCAAAAGAGAAAATCATGAAGTCTTACATGCACATCATAAGTCTATGTGTACTGAACACCGCTATCAGTGAGTGGTGTAGTTAAAAAAAAAAAAAATCCCATTCAACTGCTACAAAATAAATGAAACTGCGTCATTTGTGCCATAGTAATAGAAAAATACAGAAAAAATAGCATACAACAGTTTGACTTAAGCCATTAGGACAAAAATTCTGCTTCTACATCAGCAGAAATCTGAAAAAAATGGTGTTTAATGAGAGATATAAGGTCAAGCCAATTTATGAACCCAAATTGTGTGTAGTGCGTTTGTAAAAATCCACTTATCTTTAAGCTACTTCTTATTCTTCTGTTTCCTCCTTACACTAGCATTCAGGACTGCTTTCTGTAGCATGGCATGCGTCGGATTGCTTTGAACACCGCAGGCTTCAAAGTCTCTTAGAAATACTGTCAGCCAAATTTAAACAAGGAATTAAAAAAAAGAACAAAAACTAGAGGATGTCTTAACTTCAAATCCTGCAGTTTCATCCTCTCAATAATTTTCAAGAAAGATCCATACTGCCGTGCTGCCTTCCTTTCTTCAGTGCATCAAACGCCCATAAAGTACATTGTAGTGTTTTCGGCTATTATGGCTCGTCTGCAAACTGACGGTGGGAGATTTTAATATAAATTTAACATGCACAGACTCTAATAATAGACACCTCAACAGGATTATAGTTGCATGAAGTTCTTTTCTGGGATAACCCAAACCTGTCAAGCAAAATCATCTTAAAATGTTCCCACTACTGTTGTACAAAAGAGTTGTCATCTTGTCACTCTCCAAATTTAGTTCAAACTACCCAACTTTGAGAGTGACTCTTTAATGGTTTCATTGAAAGCTCTGAAAAGTATTACACCAGTCCTTGCCTCTAAAAATCGTCTGTTTGAGGTCCAGGCTTCTTCCTTTTCCGCTAGCTTAATGGATTATGACAGTGATTCAGCATGAAGCCTTAATCCCCTTGCCACCACTGTCTCCCCACCCTTTATGTGAAGCCCCTTGACTCGAGTGTATATGTGTCAGGTGCCAACCAAAAGTCAGTCAAACACTGAGCTTGGATGACACACACACAAAAACAATGGCGGTTAAAGCATTCAGTGTTGACAGCCAACTCCACCCTTCAGGTTTCCTCCAAGCCTTCTGCCAGCCTATGAAGTCAATCTGTTAAGGGATATAATCCATAAGATCATTAAGAAAACCAAATTAAATTGAATATGGAATTAATTCTGCACTCAACGTGGAACATACATTCAGGTTGGTGTGTCTCTTTAGTTTACCAGTAGGCTAGTATTTCCTCACTTACTTATCTTTCATGGTTTGAGTTTGAGTAGGTTTTCATTTACAAGCTACATTTAACCAGATGACCAGAACTGCAGACCTTAAAAAACTTGCGTACACAGAAATATTAGATGTCTGGAGGTAAAAGCATAGCCTAGACCAGAATAAACCGTGCATGATGGCACAGTCCACTGTCAAGCACTGTTATGAAGCAGCACCACTACAGATGTCATCAATGTGATACTACATTCATTATAGCTGTATGTTACTACTCACCAAGAATGAATCCATGTCAAAGTATGAAAGGCAACTGAAGCAGTCAAATGTCCCCAAAGAAAGAAGAGCATAGTTAGAAAATGGATTATTAGCCCTTTCTAATCTAATAAACTGGAAAGACCGCAGCATCAAGACTGCCTCAAATGGAAGAACAATGTCATGTCAATGACCCAACATCCCAATAGTCAAAATTCCCACCCAAGAGATGGAATTAGGGCATAGAGATCAGGAAGGAAATCTACTTGTTTTTCCCTTTTACACAACCGGTCCTTACCCATTTTAAGCCTAAAAAGAGTTAATACTTTCACGTTCAATTTCCATTAAAAACACAGCCTAGAGTAGATGATACAGAACAAACCAGTGTTTGCCGTACCATTATGTTAAAGATTTTTTTCCCCCAACTTGATAACAGATAACAGACCTTTTTTCAAAGAGTCGAGCATGTAAAATGTTAGAGTCTGGAGATTCTATGAGTTCTGTGTTTTAGTGTGTTTTGTTGACACCAATCGAACTGGCACATTAATTAAAAAGCATTGAATGGAAGTTTTTAACCATCCAATAGACATAAAAAAAAACTCCATCAGAATAAAACCAGCACTCAAAGCACAAGGACACTTGCCAATTCAGTGCAGAAAAATAAAAATAAACACCAACATACACAACTTTGAGTGAAAGCATGCATTTATCAAGATTGATAAGTGGGTACAATATGCAAGAGAAATCTAAAAGTGCTTATAGATTAAACAAAAATCTGACATATCTTTTAACAGACCAACTAAAGATCTCAAGCCCCTAGAAAAAAATCATGAGCACTGGGATCAATTTTAAAGTTAGAAGCTGATTTTACTGCATATCTGTTGAAATATACTTAGCTATGTGAAAATTGGCTTGTGTTTCTTCAAAGGGGGTACTTCTGCTGTACTAAGTAATAACAATTGCATATCCAAAAGAGAAGATGGGATAGTACAAAAAAAAAAAAAAAAAAGAATTTGTCAAACAGTACTTTGAAATAAGCCTGTTCCAAATTCAAAATATTAAATAGACTAGCACCATCATCACTGAATGGCTCACTGCAAGGACCACAAGTGGCACTAGATGGAGACTAAAGGTCCCACCCACACATGCACCACTTGTAAATGGTCTTTTCTATCAGAGAAGGCTAGCAGCATCTGGAACAAAATACTGAAACAACAGAATGCACCAGACACACCACTATTAAATCCCATCTCAAAAACTGGCTAATAACTAACAACACCTGCTCTGACAGTCTGATAGATGCTCTGTAGAGCACAGATACATATACAGCTGTTGGAAACACACACCTATTTTGCATGTGTATTTGGGGTGGGGAATCAAATTTTTAAATAAAAATTAAAAATGGGATTTTTTGCTTCACAATTTTATTATAGATATTTTTGTTAAAAAGAATGAATGTTTGTTAAATAAATAAAAATAATTTTTATCATTTTTATTGATTATATTGATCTTTTTACTTGTCTTCTTGAGAATTAGAGCAGCAGTATAATGGTCTGTGTTGTTTTTTTCCTCATTAAAATTAAGAAAAAGGACAAGTAAAAAAGTTTTGTACATGTCCCAATTTGAATTGAATCGTCTCTAATAATTCCTCAGTTCTTTTTAGTTTATAGAAGAATTAAGTTACTTGGGAAATTAGCACCCTTTGTTACTTAAGTGTAATGATTACAAATCAAATATCTGTTTGAATCGAGAATTGATTCTGAATCAAATAGTCACCCCAAAAATCGGAATCAAATTAAATTCTGAGTTGTTGTTAGATTTACATCCCTAATGTGTATTTGAGGGACTAATTTTTGTTCGACATTCTCTCATGTGTGGGACATTTCTACATATGTATGTAATATATGTCATACTCTGTATACTTTATTACTCTGAATGCAAATAAAGTCATTTTAGTGTTTTTTGTATGACTAAAGTTACACTTAATGTACTTAAAACATGCATTTACTGTGGCTGGTTTGCACTTTATATGTTACATGTCTTTCATATCTCTTAGACCTTTCATCTGCAAATACAAATTGCGCATGGAAAAAAGAATACAGTGTCAACTAAATGAAAAGGAAAAATGATGCTGTTACTTTGCAACAGTGTTAAACGGAAGCCGAAAAACCAAGAGTAGCTTTATGTAAAAGGTTAGAGAAATATTCCATACAGCAAATTAGCATTGCAATGAATGTAAACAAGCATTGACCTATGATACAGGTACAGCTCATGTTTTGTACAAACACTGGTTACCTGTTATGTTGTGAAGAATTAAAAACCAAGTTCTTTACCTTAAATAAAAAAAAAAAAAGACATATCAGATTACGATGTTCACATGACTAAAGAAGCATTGTTTCATAGCTGCAAGCAAAGAAAAGTCAGTGAACAGCAGTACGTGTGAGTACACACGGTAAGTTAACAGTAAGAGGGTGATGGTGGAGGGACCATTACAAGTTTGATCAATTGTTCTAGCTAAACAGTCAGATGCTTAACATGTCATATGTTTTCCAAGTTTCTGTGAAAGATCATTACATAACATTCCAACCTTAAAACTCACCGCTCCTGACACGTTTCATGATATCTGAAGCCCCAATCAACAGAAACTACATTACAATGTTTTTCTTTCAGGACACCGCACAACATTGCAATCGAGTTTTGCTTTACGCACTGTGCCACACACCAGCCAGCAGATATAAACACACTGACAATGTTGAACACACACAGTGGCTTATTCAACAAAGAAAAGAAAGAGAAGATTCAGTATAAGACTCTTACTGGCTGGAGAGAGCTCCCAGTACAAGAAGGATGCAAGATGCAGGCATCTTTACCAGTTAGGCTATGCAATGTTCATGTGTTTTCACCTGTTAAACAGAGATATGCTTGGTTCTGCTCAGAAAACATATGGAGAGCCCTTGTCTGGGATATTAATTTCAAGCTGCATAATGTGCTGATCGAGTAAAAGCTGCAACATAATGACTAAACAGCAAATACTCGACACACAATGACGTTACTTTGGCCTTACATATACAACAGAGCTGCTAGGCAAAACCTGAATGCGTGTAATGTGAAGTTTATAGAGGCTGTACGGTCAATTTACCATTAGAGATGCATTTCAGTACTTCCACAGAGGAAGTTTAAAATACCCAGTCTGCCTATTTTCCAACTTCATTTTCTGTGGTAATATCAAAATAATTAGCATAGATAATAAGCATAGATTCACCATTTTGGCCACAGGATTTCCATTCATTTTCAATGTTTCCACACTGGCAGCTCCTCCAGAATGAAAAGGTTTGTTAAAACAGAGGCATTTTTTCTTCATACAGTGATAAAGTAACCCCCCCCCTCCCCCCTCCCCTCTGTGTGATTAGCTATGGACCTAACCAGTACTCTGGCTAGGCTGATAGCAGCTTGGTGATGATGAATGAGGACACTATCTGAAGTGATGTCAGGGTGAGCTTGTTTGTCTATTCCCCTGCGGGAACCTTTTATTCCATCCTAACACACCGAATCACCCAAATTGACATGAAAACAATCACAATGTCTGGTTCCCGTTTTTAAGCTATTTTACACTTCCAGTGCAATTATAAATAAGTTGAACTGCTGTAGCTTACTGTTGGGCTTGTCCCTGTAGCTGTGCAGCAAATGGATTGCGTCACATTCTTTTGTATTTGTTTTTTTCATCCCTTTTTAACTGTGTAACAATATATATTTTGGTTAATGACTAAGCGCAGATCTGTCAGTTAAAAAAGGTAGCAGTCAGATGAAGGAAAGCAAAGAAAGCAGGAGTTAAAATACTACAAAAAGAAATATGTCTCTTCTATTATCTTGATGCAACTTACACCGCATGGCACAGACAGACTCAACAACCTTCTGACTAAAAAGAAAATATTTTACTAAAATGGAATTAAAATGTCAAAGGAATGATACGTGTTTTAGATTTTTTTTTGAAGAAGAAGAAGAAGAAGAAGTGTAGAAACCAGACATGTAATTTGCTGTAAGTGCAGTGAGACATTGCAGTCGAGAGGATTTTATAATAATCATTGAGTGTAAAAAGAAGCAGCTCATCAGCCTTTCGTCCTCCTGACATCAAGCAATTACCCACCTGCCACTCAGTGACCACTCATAAGGAACCAACACTGCATGTGGCTGACAGTAAAAACACGAGTCTTAATGAGAACCAATTGCCTGAGTTTAAGCTTTTCTCTGCTCATATTTTCATCTCAGGCCAACCTCGCTTAATGTTGATATTTTATTAAGGTTTATTCAGACAGCTATTACCAGTTCCTCTTCATCCTAATGTGTGGGTGTGGGCGATACGACCAAAATCTCATCACGACATAACTCATTTTTTATCCCCTTAACGATAAACACAACAATATAACACTGTTTGTGTAATTTTATGTCAGTCATCAGTTATTTGTTAGATGTGCTTGGCAACAGCATCAGTGAAAAAAGCCTGTTGCAGCGTTTGCGTAAGGAGTTCATTATGAACACTTTTGTCACCATTTGACACTGTTATAGCAGCTTTTGTTTGTTGACTCTATTCTTTATTCTGTATTCTTTATCCTGATTCTTGCACAGGTGATAAAATGAGATAGTTGTGTTGGAGTCCATTGTTGGGACTGTTGTCGGTTTCATCTCGGTCTTTTTCTATCCAAACTGCATCCATGCGACAGAAATTTCCCCTCTTTTATGAACAAGCTCATCAGTTCTGGTTGGCTGGGCATCTTTTTAGTGAATTATCCTGCTCTGAAACACATCCGCTACCGTCTTTCTCCATGTTTGTTTTTATATTGCAGCATGCATGCCGTAAAGCGCATCTCAGCGTAAAATACTGCAGTAAAGCACCTTATAGTGGAGGAAACAATAGAGCCTCATGTGAAATGATAGACATTTTCTATCATTCAAACAATATATATCGTCATATCGTCCAGCCCTAATGCTAGGTAAATAAAATGTTCTTTTTACTGTCAAGCAAGTAAACAAAAGTAAACTCATTTTCCGTTTTTCTTGCCATAACAGCAAATAATGGGTAAAACTACACATTTTAAACATGTCAGGAAAAAGAAAAGAATGGTGACACTTGAAGTCAAAATACCATTTCTGTAACTCAGCTTCAGCTTTTCATAGATTTTACTGCATCTGCTTCTTTACATAGAATCCAATAAAGTCACTTTTACTGAGACTGCTACATCTGAATGTGCATCGTTTTCTGGCTGTGAAACATTAGCAGAGTATTTCAGAATAACCTGGATCATTAGGTGCTAAGTGAAGAAAAAAATGAAGTTTAAGACATACTACAGAACTCTTGCCATTCACTCTATCACGCGCCCCCTATACACGGCTAATTCAGCGCCCATCTTGCATCCTACATGACCTGTTAGCTCTCTCCAGCCAGCAAAAGACCATCTTATGATGAATCTTGTTTTGTCCTTTTTTTTCTTTTAATCTCCTTGCATTTCATTGCTGCATCAATGACGAGTATGTTTTCTAGTGTGAAGAGAAACTCAGTTGCAACGTCACAGAGCGGTCAGCCTCAGGTAGCTGCTGGGCAGCAGCGGCTCCAGAAATGCACATGATGTGTCACTGTGTCATCGAACAAGTCCAGAACACGAGTTTTAAGGTCAAAAAGTTACATAATGCATCTTTTAAAAAAAGCCTGACAGGACCCACGATGTTCTGAATGATAATGATAAATTGTAAATGAGCATATAATCTGATCTGACCAGCATTCATTGCTGCTCTGTTATTTTAGTGGATTTAACAAGGGATTCACAGGGACAACATTACAAGCTGCATACCCATTTTGAGATTCCACCCGAGTAGCTATATTTTCCTTTTCTAAAAGCATGAAGATTGAATTACTTCAGTCACACAACATAAATGTAAGACATGAGTTAAAAATGTTCTGATTTTGAAAAGGCTTAAGCTCAGTGTGCTCCTCAGCTCTAATGATTTGCTTTAAATTAAGTTTGTTGAGACATTGTTTAGTCAATTCTTGCTTGTGTTTGTGGTGAAGCCTCTAGTTTGATTTAAAAATAATTTTAAAAAATACATTTTATTCTTTGTGTCTTCACAAACCTTTTTTAAAATGACAAGTGGCTTCTTGATGGGATGTCCTGTTTGTTGGGGGTTAAGTAACTCATTACCCGTTTAATAAAGTTTAAAAATAACACTGCATCTAAAATGTAAAATATACTAAAATGATTGGTACAGGTAAGACTAATTGCAGACACTATTAGTAATGATGATAGCAGTATTGCAGATTTTATTCTCTTTTTTACCATAGGGTATATTGTTAGCTACTAGCACCTTCCTATGATGTCCTCCACCTATGATGCTTGTGTGGTTTTCACTCTCATATGCAAGTCGCTTTAGATAAAAGTGTCTACTAAATGTCTGTAGAATAGAGTAGAATAGTTATTTTGCACTTGTAATATTGTGAAAAAGGCAAGTTGTCTATTATAAATCAATTATTTTCAAATGTGTTTTTCTGATAGTCCTTAATGTTTTTTGGCCAGTAAAAAGTTAGGTCCAGGCAGGTCTCATACTGGTTTCCACCACAACTTCAACAAAATAGCCACAGTTTGACAGAACAGACTGAATTCATGGCAGAATAGAACTTTTTTCTGTCTGCAAATTGCTAACATCCAAATGCAAACAGCAAAATGCCAATACCATATAAATAATTTAGAAAAATCTCACAATAACCTGATGAAATGAAGAATTTGAGAAATCGAAAGCAGCAGCTTTCTGAAGAGAAGCATATTGTTCGGCAGAAGGACCAGCAAAGCCAGAAAGATGAAAGAAAAGATAAATGTCATCATAACGTTGCAGAGATCTCGCATCAGGTGAAAGAAAGGGGGCTTTATTAAAAATAAAAAGCCATCTGCAGCCAAGCAAAGAACATCAGGCCACTGGGGGAAGCTACTGGTATGCTCAGTGATCACAATGCTGTCAACTGCTTGCCAATCTCGGGTACCGCTTTAGAACCACAGATAGCAGTCTCATGCCCTGCAGATGAAATCTTTGTCACATTTTTATTCCTACAACTTTCACTTGGTTCATTTTCTGAAGCACCACAAAGACTTTTCAGACTTTCAAATGTTCTTGCATAGCAAATAGACAAGTACACCTTTCCCCTTTATGCATTACAAACATGAAAATATTTTGAGATACGTACTTGCTTACTGCATACATTGATTCTTGCAATCACATTGCATTTGACTGCACCAAGAGTATTAGTACTTCCTCCAGATGCTTTCTGAATAGTGTAAATATGACAACACTGTTTTTTCTGGTGAGATTTCAGACACTTAACTCGTGTCATCAAACATTTATCACATTTCAAAAGTCAGTTGGCAATCCTGACAAATCTGCATGTGAAATAAGGAATTTAGGAGATTTATTTAGCCTCCAGTTTATCTTCTTAGTCAAGTGACATCACTAATCTCTTAAGTTAGTCCTTGTCAAAAACACTGACAGTGAGCTGTGGTGACTAAAGTTCTGACAAGCCATTTGTTCTTCATGGAAACTAAGCAAAGTCTATTTTCAAGATGACTTTGCGCCAGCCTTTGGCTAAAACTCACAGTTTTAACGTAACAAGTTCTGACAAGTAAAAGATCCATCTAAAATAGGGCTAAATGAATAATTGGTTTAAACCTAAAATCCCCATTTTAAAAAATCACAATTAGCTAATCACAAAGAAGAGTGATTCTTTCTCATGTTTCATGGCACACCTTATCCAAGTTTCATACATGCATCGTCCAGAGTTTTACAAAACTATTTGCTTTTGATGCAATTCCTCTTTCGACTTTCTTCTGAAATAATCATTTAAATAGCATACTACACTAAGCGTCAAAGTCACGTCGTATTTACCAACCACACTGCGGACCAATTTTCCAAGAGTGACTGAAGCACTTGACAGAAATCTGTCCAACCACAGAAATCTACAATAATACTGGATCCATTTTAACTCTAATACTTCTCAGAAATGACTACAATTAATTCGCTACGATTCTCAGCTGCATCTCCATAATGGACATAAAGTTCTCAGCATAATAAGAGAATTTCTATCTTCACCCTCCTGGGAGAGTTTTAAAAAAAATTTAGAAAAAATATTTTTTATACCATATTTTCCAACATACGTCTTCTGCTTGCTGGAGTGTACCTACTTGCATATGCATGCTGTGTGTACATGCACACTGAGGCAGAACTCTACTGTGCACAATACAGAAAGTATGTAAAAAAATGATAAGCTGAGGTGTAAATAACATATTTACATCTTGCAATTTGCAAATGAAGCTGCTCAAATCTCAACTTTGCCTCCTTGTGATAAAATATAGAGCAGCTCATAATTTCATGTCATTTCATATGATAATCCTAAATCTCATGTAAAAATACAATTCTCTCTGAACCTGGAGGGAAGCTTGAATTTAAAATATTACTAACCAAATTGCAACATATGCTACATAAAAATATATATTCTGTTTTTTCTTTTGGTACATTAGCAAACAATGATGGTTTTGTTTACTGTTTTTTCTACCACTATTTTGCTATTGTGTCTGACTTCTGTCTGACATGAAAAAAAAAAAAAATGCAACACCTGTGTTTTCAAGAAGAGTTAGAATTTTATGTAAAATGTAAACAAAAACTGAATTTGTAAGTATTTAACAAACATCCCCCTACACGGGAACAAAGATACCATCAAAAACCAAAACAGAGCCTTTATTTACTTTGTTTTTGTACAGTACACTGTAAATTTAATGTGTTTGATAACAAATTCATTATTCAAAAAAGCTGAGACAAGGTTATGTCTCATTTGTCCCTTTTATTACCCTACAAAAACTGTACAAGTATTTTTGATTTGAGCAAAATGTGGTTTGCTGAAATAAAGTGTTACCTTTAAAAAGTACCTGGGTTGGATGGCTGTTTATGCTGATCTTACGTTACACTGCATTAATGGTCCTGCACATAAGTGCAAGTTTCCCATATTCCATGCACTAAAAGCACCTCCATGCCTTCACACATCCTGGATTTTAAAACGATGTCTTGATAAAAACCTGAATCTTCTCTTGGAGCTTTTGTTCTGCAGATGTGACATTTAATCAGGCAGAATGTGAATCTGTTAGCTTCATGGCCGTAAGACCATCCTGGTGCTTTTCGATAAATAAACATGGCAATCTAACCAGTTTGGATCCTGTAACAGTTACATATCACTTTCAACAGGACACAAAGCTTAGTTTGTATTCAGTCATGACAAGAGCACATTCTAGCCTTAATCTGGGGTATGATCTAACATACTGCGTCAAATAAATACATAACATCTCCCTATACAAAGCCTGTATATATTACATAACCACAGCATACATATGGCTGAAATCAATTGCTATGGCAACATTACACGGTGAAGCAACACACTTTGCTGAAATATAACACTTTTACTGTGACTCTGGCATTACTGACACAACATTAACATAAATACGCAAAGAGCAAAGTGCTGTTACTGTAGGCCAAGCATTTTTTTGTGTTCCATTATATACAGACTTAAGTGAATTACCTGTGTGACCAGGGGCTCCAGAAGCCTCTCCACAGTCAAGGTGCGAATCTCAAGACTCTTTGGGTCCCATTTCAACAGGATAGGAGAGGTGGCGGTCGTCATAGTCACTGTTGGGAGAAGAAGGATATCAATTGTCAGAAAACCGTTTCACTAAAACATATTATAGAGTCCCAAGTACCAGGAGGAAATAAGAAGTTTTTTTTTTTATTCACAGATGTGTGGCTGAGTGGCGTTCCTTCATGTATGCTTGATCCTGCAACGCCGAAGTAAACAGACATGAGGCATTGTCAGACTTGGTTGGGTTTTGATGATGGTGGAAGCTTTCTGTATGGCCACATTGTGTTGCGGATCACTTCTATTCAAAGCAACGTTTTAAAAGGAGTCTGGCAACAGTCAGCAAATCCTGTCTCTGTTCATCAAATAAAGCAAAGCACAGCAAACGGTTCCAGCAAGCCATAAATTAACAGATAACCATGTGATACCGCATTTAATTTTTCAAAATGACTTCTTCTGCAACAATATCATGCACTCTACCAAAAAAAAAAGGCTTACCATGTTGGTATACTTGTTAGGTAACATTTAAATTTGGGAAGCATTGTGTTCTTTGTCTACATTAGGAAAGCTAGTTGTCATTCAGAGGAGTTTTGGCCTACATTTGTCCACAGTCTGAGCAGCATTTTGATTACTTAAAACTTTTCAGGCACCAACACTGCAACGTTGCACTGAGCAAATTCAAATAAAAAAGGAGAGGAGTGATAAAAAATTAGGAAAAACTTTTGTTTTTGGAGAAAAATTAGTTGGCTCCAATGTTAATTTTAAGTTCTTGTAAGCCTTTGCTCTGTACTGTAGAAACTGGGAATACAGTAAAACAAACATGGGTCTCAGGTGGAAAGTTCTTCAGACAGTTTGCTCTGAAATTTGCAGGATATTTTCAGTGTTTTTTATAAAACAAAAAAAAAACAAAAAAAAAACCCTTACAGTTTAGTGGGGTTGTTTTAGGTGAATGTGAGAACTGAACAGCTTGCATGTGGGCAGCACTGTTGTCACTGTAGGGATGCGTTTCACCAGTAAGCAGTTTCTGATTGGGCCAGCTGGGACTGGCCCAGTCCATTGCCAATGTAAGCGAGGCAGAAGGGAGCATAGAATGTGAATAAGAATGACAGATCTGGGCCAGAGGCTCCTAATACTACACGCAGCAGGCGAAGATGGATGGACAGAAGGAAATCTGGCTTCGTTCAGACTGATGAAATCATTGCCCAGTCCTTAAGTGTACTCCAAACAGCATGACCCTTTATATAAGTGTGCAGTCCTTTACTTTGCCGGTCTCATTACCTTTTGTGCACTGCAAGAAATGAGAAAGATGATGAATCACATTTTGATCATTCACTGAACGTTGGGAAAATCTGGGAGAATGATGCATGGCTTCCAATGCTTTTACAGTTTATAGGTAGGAGTGTTTAAGTCAGAAGAAAAGTCCTAATTAGCTTTTTGGCTATTTGGACAATTTCGTTAGAAAACAACTGCTGTCTTGCATTCATATTGTAGCAATCCAGCTTGTTGCTAATTAAATTACATCTTAAACCAGATAGCAGGGGATCCGACTTAAAGCAAAAATTATTCCTGAAACAGCCTCTAGACAACTTTAAGATTGAGGCAAGTTTATTTCGACAGCACAATTTAACAACAGGGTGATTCAAAGTGCTTCACAGAGACAATAAAACATTAGAAAATAAGTAGAATTTAAAATTAAAACAAGAAAGCAAGGAAAGGGAAATAATAATGGAAATAATAAATAAAATTAGGATCAATTCCAGCTTTAAAGAAACAGGCAGATTTGGATTTAAACTGAACAGTATAATTATGAAACAGTTCCTGACTTAGTGCTGTGTACAATGACAATAAGCAGGAGTGATGCTAATGCTTCAGGCATCAGAGCATGCCACAATGTGATGACAAAAACAGCAGCACAGTGAAAAATACCAGTGTTGTATTGTAATGTAATCAACACAGTTGACTGATGGCTCAGACTATGCCTGTCTTCTTACGAAAGCAATCATGGAGATGAGATTTTTTTTTTTTTTTTTTTTTTGTCCAGACAGGTCACAGATGTTAGTTACAGTTAATTAGAAAGTTTACTTGTCCTTAGTACGGCTTCTTCTTTAACTTTGTACAGTACAGTATATGTTAACCTTTAGAAATAGATATACAGTTAAATACTTTTAAAGTAATTTAATTGTCTGAATTTGCCCAATATAGTAAAAATAGTCATTTTCATTGTTTTCTGGCTTTAGCTGCTGAGATAGAACAGTTTGTTATCTTGATATTTGTAAAGTCAATATCTTTGAGTTTAGAATTTGTGACCTAACAAAGTTTTACAATGTACTCGGTGTACTTGTAAAATACCTGCTATAGACATTTTTATTATTCTATGGGATCTTAAACAGAAAAGTGCAGCCCAACTTTCTGCAAACTGAATTTTATACTGAGCAAAGTTTGAATTGAAGGGGAACATCACCATTTATCATCACTTATAGAGGATAATACGTTGGTGATTTATCATGTTTATTGCTTGTCGCCATTTTTAAGCTCACAACAATGACAGTGAATGCTGCTTACATTTTCAACTTTTCAAGAATTATTACAGTAAGAAGTTCAAGGCAAAGCAAGAAAACATCCAAACAAGGCTCTACGCACAATGTCAGGTGTTATGAAACGGATACCAACCAGTGACGACTCAACTGCTCAAAGCTGCGCACAAAGTTGGCAGCTACTTTTACAAGTCGACTGTCTTTAGAGGAGAGTTATGTTTTATTAAAGCTGGGGAGCTAGCACGATGTGAAAGTAGCTCCCTGTCTTGGCTCCTCCCCCTTTGGTTTTGCTCCTTTCATGATCCAAGGCTTTTTTCTCCTCTCCACCAAGGAGGTTGTGTTTTTACCAGCGTTTATCTGTTTTGTTCAAGATAACTCAAAAAGTTAAGGACGGATTTTATTGAAATTTTCAGTTGTTGGAAATGTGAAAAAGAAGAACTGATTTAATTTTGGTGGTGATCTGGATCACAGTTTGGATCCAGGGATTTTTTTTTTTTTTTTTTTAAAGCACGGAGGAGATTTGCCCTCTCAGAGTGCTTTTCTAGTTTGCAGCTTTTTCCACCAACGAGGAGGCAAATAAACCGAGCCGGGTCGGGGAAATCCTTCCTGCATTTCCTCAGCAATGTTTGCCTTCCCAGTTTCTTCTTCACTACTGTGTATTTTCATCCCAACATGCTATTTATATGCAGGGTGTGGCTATCAGGTATGCAGTGTGGGAGGAGAGCCAGAAGAAGCTTATGAAATATAAGAAATGAACAACTCCAATTCGGCCCGAATGTTTTGATTGGTCAATTTTTACAGATTTAAAGTAAACTGAGTAGTCTAACTATATAGCTTATTGTTCGTGATTACAAAATGTATAGACTGTGATCAGAATAAGGAACCACTTCACTCAGTTAAAAAAAAAATTAGCAAGATTACCTACCGAAGCTTTAAGGCAGAGATGAACAACTGTTCACAGTAATATGTTAAAATAGGTGTTGGTTCCTTTAAGGGCAAAAGGGAGAGAGAGAGAGAGAGAGAGAGACAGAGAGAGGCCCAGTACATCAGATGTAATATTGCCAAGTCTGCTTGGTCCAAGTAAGTTTTTCTCCAAAGTTAATTGCTAATATTGTCACACAGGTTGCAGGTTTTTGGGCTTGTTCTCTAGAGTTAGTTATCTAGTTACTTATTTGGGCTTGCCCTGCTGTCTTTATGAAGCCTTCCTAATTCTCTAATAGCTGTCTGCAACAAAGTAGTAACCACTGGTTGCACAGCAGGAAACACAAACACAACAGTTAGATTCTTTCTTTTTTTTTCCCCCCAGGATTTCCCCGTAACCATTTCCTTGCCCATCCCATCAGGTGTTTTAGACTACATGTCCCTATCCACACCACAATGAACTGACAGTGTGACAGGAAGGAATATACTGAGAAAGTAATAAAAGTTCATGCTATGTTAATATAACATGAATGTAGGACATTTGAGCAGAACATTATCATGGTTTTCCTTCATTTCAGACAATTTACTGAAAAAACAAACGTGAACATATCAGTATTTCAATAACTTTATGTATTAGGTGCAGTGCTGACCTGATGAGGTCTTAAATGTGAATGGGATGATGAAGAATTGTTTAGATGTAAGATGTAGTTGAATCAGAACATTTAATGGTCCATTCATGTTTCAGTTTTGTTTTTTCCTAGTTAGTTAATCAATTTGTCAGAGAACAGCATGCTGTGTAATTAGCCCTGGAAAACTGAATAGTTATACACTTATCTTCAAAATTTCAGAGAAAGTCTAATTAAGTGCTCTTGTAAAGGTTATTGTGCATTTTAGTTTCATTTATGCATAATTTTACAAGCCAAATATCTCTAACTCATTGTGCATAGCATTTATTAACAGAGCAGGATTGCATTGGAGGGCTAGGTCTGACCTCAGGTGGTTAATAACATGAAGATAAGTGAAATATCATGCACCATGCTGGCACAAAAAAAAAAAGTTTTTGTCATTAGACTTACAGTTCAGCTTCATCAGTTCGAGGACAGGGGACACATTTTACATGAGGTCCATTTGAGATGGCTCACGTGTCTTCTTTTAGAGTTTAAAAGTCCAAGGAAATGAGAGTTTTTACTGTGTTTATAGTCTTTTATAGAGGAGCCAAGTTTTTTTTTTTTTTTTTTTTTTTATAAATCAAGCTGGTTGCTTGTTTCTCTCATGTGAACTGGCAATACTGGTCACGTCCCAGTTAGAACTAATCGCTTGGAACAGAAAGAATTTGCTGTGAGAAACTGCCTGTTTAACAGCAAATGTTTTTGCAAAAGCTTCAGATTTAAATATTACAGCTCCTTTGGTTTCAAGCAGAGACCCATGTCTGCTTTACCACTGTCGTATAAAGGGAAAGGGAAGCCAGAACCCACAGAATATTGAAAAAAAAAAAAAAAAAAAAAGCTTTTGTGGGGAGCACATCGTACAAATAGCATTTCACACACATTTCAGAGTTTCCTATATGAAGATAAAAGCATTATACATTTCATTATTAATGACATCATGCTGAGGCACGATTAATTTATTTTACTGGGTCTGACTTGCGTAAACTTCAAAATGCGCATGATTCGACATTGCATCACACACACACTTCACCCTAAACATTTCAATCTGTCCAGAGGAGGTGATGTCTCAAGTTGTTGAGTTGCAGTTATTAGGTTCTGATTATATGACTGTTCCTCATGACCCTGAATGAAAACAACCCATATGTAAACAAGAAGACTTTCAATATGTTTCAGTGATATGACATATAAAAACAGCATCATCTTATAGAAATAAGTTTTATAGAAATAAGCATTTTTATGATAAAAAGGCAGGAAACAGTATGGTAAATTCGCAGCACTATGCCCACACAGACAATGCATCTTACTCACAGTTTGTTTGGTTCAGACGCATTTTTGATTAGAAGAGAATTTGTGAGATGTTCCACCATCTGCTGTGTACATAAGTTAGTCTGAGACTGGCTGAAGTCCACACAAAAATTAATGAGAAAATGTTTGAGAAAAAAGCTTTAGGAATTTATTACAAAAAGTGAGAGGATACGCAGTTATGCATTATAATATAAAACTGCCAGCAGTAATTCATGTTATGGGCACCTGTACTGGGCCACTTTGTGTATGATCAGTGTGTGTTCACTGTGTTTGGCTTGTTGCATCCTTGCAGCCTAATTGAGCGTGAAGACAATTGTGGACCAATTTCAGCCGGCTGACCTTCTCCCCCCACTCATTTCCTGTCAATCAAATGCTCTTCCAAAGTGATTAAAAATCCTGAATACCTCTACAATTTAGACAAAATAATCTGTCCATATATATTTAGTCTGCACTGACAGTTCAGGCAAGGTTTGCTATTATTATTATACTTAATCCTTCTGTTCTAAGAACTGATTTTTGAGGCAGAATGTGGATGTTTTCTGATACTTAAGATAACATAATTTGAGGTAAAGAAGCCATTAACAAGTTTTAAGAGTTATTCAAACGAAAAAATACATAATTATATTTTTTAACTTGACTATTGATATATGAAAAAAAGGGTTTCCAAACAACATTTTATGGCATCACTTTACAACAAAGTTTACATTACAGTGTAAAGGATATGTAGCAGATAAAAGACAAGATGTTGAGATGGATGCAAAATTACAAATAATTATCAAAGTGAGTTTGGTGATTAAAAGTACGTTAATATTTTAACGGTTATCTTTAATATTGTTCTCTAATGTAGGTCTCTTTAAACAGTGTGAGTTGAGGCATAGTAAATAACCAGTCAGCAGTGGTGCAAACTGCTTCCTATAAATTAAGCCTCCCAGTCTAAAAGCAGTTATTTCTACCTGGCTGCATTCATTGCTTTTGTAAATTATGCCAACTTGGTACCAGATGTAGTGTTTGCCCCATTATTATCTTACCACAATTTATCCCTTTTCTACCACCTAATATAAACTATATTATAACTAATATGAAGTACCTCTATAAGTGAGAATATGCACAAGTCCCATGCATGCACACATTTCCAACAGAGCTGGATCTTTATGATTGTTATTTTCTTTTCCAGATTCATTTCCCATCATCAATTTTCACAGAATACTGTTTACATTTATTGTGGGTCCTATAAATGCAGCTGTGCGTTGCGTGCAATGCCTGCTTAAGACTAATGAGACATCTGTACAAGTGGGTCTTCCTAATCACCATCCAGCAGGAAAGGCTCTTCACCATACAGGCTGTGTGTTTCTCTATCTCAGATAAAGTAAAGTCTTCCTGCTTGGCTTTTTTTTTTTTTTTTTTTTTTAAATTCTGTAGTTTTTTCTTCAGTTGACTGCACAATGTCTGCCTGACAATGACTGTCTTAATATTACATGCAGCAAAACTATCATTTTAAGTGTTGGTTTAATTATACTGTTTAGTTGACAAGACAGTCTAGAAATGGTTCAAACACATTTATTCATTGGTAAAAAAAAAAAAAAGGTGAGTATATGAACTGTCTCAATGACTGAAATCTTTAAAATAATATGAGCTGTATACATAGCTTCATAAATTTGGCAAAAAGAACGCATAAAAACGTATCTGCCTTTAACAGAGTTTACTCATAAATCAACACAGTTTCTGCATCTGAAAGTAAAAGGAGTAAAGCTTTAAAGAAGAACTTTGTCTTTGAAGGCTTCAAAGCAAATGTGATTCCATCTTTTTGCAAAGAGGTAAACATTTCCACATTAAGCATCAACAGGCCAAAATATGTTTGTGTGTGTGAGTTAAATACAATAACCTGATATATGTTTAGATTTATCTTCTAGCTTGAATATATTTCAGTATACACAATTACATACTAAAATTAATTTTCTTTAAATTTAAGGAAAAGAAGCAGAAAATTAAGTTATTTATTTTATGGATATACTTTAATAATATTTATGGTATACCCTTCCCAAACACAGATCTAAAGCGGAAGGAAAATAAATGTATTTTCCATGTAAACCTCAATTCAGAGTTACTTTCGAGTAAACTGCAAGCATGTCTGTTCTATGTGCTCTAACTCACACAACAGCAACCTCACAACCTCAACAATCAACAACCTCACACAACAACAGCAGAATGGGATGTGAGGTTAGATAGTTTTTATATTATGAGACTTTGTGCATCAGCAATGCCATGGGCCTTTACTATTTGAGAAAGCAAAATTAACACCAGAGTTTAAACAAAAGGCTAATATGGCTAAACTTACTTTTTCCTACACGACTCTATCAAACCAACACATTGAAAAAAATGGATAAAGCAAAACATAGTTGGCAACTTTGAAACCTTGTTAATCTATCACTACAAGTTTCTAAATGTAACAAAGAGTTTCATGACCACTCTACCCACAGTGACAGGTGGAAATTATTCTTTCAGCAATTGCTGCTGTTCAGCAAGTTGTTTCAGTACTGCAAGGCAGAAAACTGTACTCAATCCTTCACCTACAGATACCGTGCATGCTGAGTTTGGCAAAGAAAGCTCATCAAGTAAGGGCTTTGTTGTTAATTAGGTTTCTTAATTTGTTTGTTGGTCTGAAAAGAAAAGAAAAACAAAGAGAAATATATTGTTGTAGTCTTGGTTCATTTTTCATGTCTGCCCACTTAACAGAAAATGTTCAAATGCTGGAACCATTTTCTACGACTGGAGTAGGAAAAATTAATAACAGTGTAATCAATGTTTTCAGCTCCACACAGTCACAAATGGTGGAAGAATTGGACAACTATATGTACTTGGCATATAAAATGTTAGGGTATTATTATTATTATAATTATTATTATGTAATTATAGCAGGTTTGTAGTAAGCAAAGATATAGTATCATACAGAACTAAGCTTCATCTAAAGAAAAAACAGACTGACAGTGCAGAATGCTCATGCCCATATGTAGCGTCCATGTACCTAATTTATTTCCTCCAAGTGTTGTGGCTGTCCCTTTTTGAAAACAAGCTTTTATTAAAAAAAAAAAAAAAAAAAAAAAAAAAAAGAAAAAGTTCCTTTAAAAATTCATCAAAACTTAAAGGCATAGTATGTAAGATTTCAAGGCGATTCTTTCCACCACCAGGTGGCAAACACCAGGTCGTGAGCAAAAGCACAAAACTGCTACCTCCACAAACGACCACAGGTTGGCAGTAATGAGCAAAACTCACCCCTCACCCCTCCTCCTTGCCAGCTTCCAATGAGGGCAGGAATTGCTTGTGAGCTGCAGCTCAGAGCCGCTCTGCAATGAATGGGCTTATACTCACCCTACTGGTGGAAAAAAAGTTGTTTTTTTTACTGGTCAGAAAACATTCAAGAAGGGTCTTTGTCAATAATTAAACTTGTAATTTAATAATGCATAAATATGGACAGACTGGAACCTACATGTTTAAAAAAAACTATCTAATTATGATTGTAGTTATTTTTTTAGTTAATTTATTTTGAAAATATTGAAAATGTTACGTACTCTACCTTTAATATCTGAAACATGTCGTGGCCCTGCCAGGTTTTCCAACATACTGTGTTATATTAATTGGACATTGGAAGTGGTCTGGTTCACTTCAAGTTGCTTTAAAATATATAAATACATATATTGATTATACTGGAGACATGGACAGTTGTATGCTAAAGCAGACTTGAATTTATCTTTCTTACTTCACACTTTCTCTAAATTACCAACTTCAAGACTGCACTGCAGTCCTGATTGTGTCAGTGTTAAACTTACCCACATTTACTGTGATAGCATAAGAAAAACTTAATCTAAACTGTTCTTGTTAAATCAGCTGCTTTTAGGGACTTTAATCCTGCTTCCTCATAATTTTCTCATTTAACTTTCACCAAAATGGCCATTAGGGAAAGGTTTTGGCAAGACTAAGGTTGTGTCACTGGATGTGAATTCATTCATAGAAAGCAGCACGTCAGGACTCCAATCTTACATTAGGTCACTGTTAACCAAATGACATGTTTCATTATCATGATGCAAGGTCAACAACAATGTAGGAGTGGTCATAATGGCATTTGGAGCAAGCTTGCCACATGCTGCTATTGCAAGTAAGATGCCTAATGCAGGGTCTCCTGATTGCCATTTTGTTTTTTATTGCCTGTTTAACGATATTACCTTAGGCTCTGCTTGTGTCAGCTCTTCGCTGAAATAATGCTGATGACACAGCAGAACGACAACTGCTAAAGGATGTAAAGTAATTACCCAAGTTGGCCAGGTGTTAACTGAGCGTTGTGTGTGTAGAATATTTGTTTGAGTTTATCTTAGCTCTTTGAACTTAGGTTTGACCTTAGCATCATTCATTTAAACAATGAGACTGAGAAATACTTCTGTTTCAGATAGGATCCATTTTTTATAAGGACTACTTTTTTTTTTTTTTTTTTTTAAATTTAACCATTTATAGCACGACCCATGAAAAAAAAAAATGGTAGAAGTCCAATTCTTTTGAATGTGAGGTTTTTACTTGGCCCTGTAACAAGATGTAGAAACTGTTTGAGGGGAAGTATTTCCCATTTACTATCATATGATATGTCAAAATTGTACTGTAATCCTGTACTTCCTGGTATCTATTAGAGTGCAGAACACAAGTATTAGATTGTGTTCTACAGGATTTTGAGCAAATTTTATAAGTTCATAAAGTGCTGCAAAACATTTTAGAAACTTTGTGTATTAAACATGATACATTTGGCTTTATGGATTAATATATACTTATATTAGTTTATATATATATATATATATATATATATATATATATATATATATATATATATATATATATGATGGATAGATATATTAGTGTGCAACTATAGTTTATTGTAAAAAGAAATGCAGAGACTAAGTAACAAACGAGAAAGTCGACAGGTCAGACTTCACTTTGAGCCAGCTATACCAACAACCTCATTCTCAGCACATTAAGGAGACAATATCAGGTTAACGATAGAGACGCTCTAATGAAACAAAAGGGTAAGAATATAAAACTATCATTTGTTGGAAATTTTTATACACTTACTGGTAATACTTACTGGAGTTTTTATCTTGCTATCATCCAACACTTAGCTGTTTTAGCTGTGTTGGGAAATAAAATGTAGCGGAGAATGCATCCAGACAGACTTGATTATGTTTAATCCTAATCAGCCACTAAGTGGCCAAACTGAAGTTCAACATTAAGTCTAATCTTAATTTGGTGTTCAGTGTTTCTTTAGAAGTGTAAATAAAAAGTAGGTAACAAGTTACATGCTAGAAACCAAGGTGGACATTTGCTCGGCACCCAGACTTAAAACAAGCAGTTGCTGTTGGTTGATCCCCTGCTTTATACCCAGAAATAACAGATCGAAAACATCATATGATTTGTTTCCATAATCAAGCAGCTTTAGTACATTATACAGTCTGACACTTACTACTGCTCAATATGCTATTCCATTGTACTCAAAGGTGCAATTAGAAAGGAGAGCAGACTCTGTCCTTATGAGTACCATTAGCACACATAAAAAAAAACTTTCCCTTTATGCATACAAACAAGAAAAAAATTTAGTACAACAGTCTAAGAATGTGCATGGTTGTTGAGCTGAAAATGCTATAACACAGCAAGTATGTGCATGTGTGCATGTGGCTCTATGTTTTTAATCTGGCAGATTGTGCAGTCTCCACATGCTGAGTTAAGCAGTCTCCTACAGTTTGTATAAACAAACAAAAATGAATGAACAGACAGATTTTAGGTTTCAACAATTAAATAGCACGAAATGTGGAGCCATTAACTTAGCTGTTAACAAAAGCAGCTCGCTTTTGCTTTTTTAAATTTCACTGCCATTGCATTGTATTTATTGGTGACTTGAAAAGACATACACAGTAGCATACTGTCATAAACCACATAGCTTTAAGTTACTGCCAAACATAAAAAAGGTCATACTTATACCAATTTACTGATACCAATTTCAACTAATCTACCAAAATTTCTTTTCTTATCCCTTAAAATGGCATTATGCTCAAATAAACTGAAGGGGCCGTGACAGTCAATTGGCATAGCTCACAACTAATTTGTGAGTTTGAGGCATTTATTAAAAAAAAACACAAATCTTTGTGTCTTTCTGCAGTTATGAAAGGAAAAAGTCAGACCTCTTCCAAATTCAAGGTTTCCTGTCTCTTTTAAAAACGAGCTGAAAAAGTGACTTTGCCTTATAAGTCAGAATTTGGCAAACATTTTCATTTAAATCATTGCCCCACATTTCACTTAGATTGCATCAAAACCCAGAAACAGAATATAAAAATCTATGTATACCTAAAGTTTTAATAACATAAAACACCTTTCACAGCAATACTTTGAAGAAATTGTTCGTTTCTATGACATTTTCAGTCTCCCAGTCTCTTCTGTGTAGGAATTTTGGCCCAATCTTCTTGACAGAATTACTTCACTTCATTACAGTTTCAAGGCATTATAGTATCTGCCACATTTCAAAAGGATTCTTGTTTGGATTTTGACTCCCATTCCGAAGTATAATTGTTGCTGAGCTCTGGGTCTTTGTTATCTTGTAAGATGTCCACATTCGACTTGAGAATACTTTGTTATACAGAGGAACCAATTTTCAACTTAATGACTTAAAGGTGTTGAGGTCCTGTGAGTACAAAGGAAGTCCAAATCATCATATGTACACCATCATCTCTGACAATTGTCTTTAACAATGAGCTCATGGGGTTGTGCATGATGACCAGATATCTTAACCAGTGTGTTGTTTTTATTTTATTTTTCCAAAGGGAGGAAGTTTTTTGTCTTGGCAAACTTTCCTAGTAAGCCATCCTTGTTTAGACTTTTTAATTGTACTGACATAAACTTTAACATTTAACATGCCATTGAAGACCATTACAGCGATTGACATGAATATATTGGGTCTTTTGCAATTTTTCAGAATTGCAGTCTGACCTCAGGGTGAAGTTATGGCCAAACACCACTCCTCCCAGTGTGTCAGCGTTTTCATCAAGATCTTCCTAAGCCAAGACACATTTTTGGCACCTGCTCCATTGAGGTCTATCGGTGTGGAGTCGGGCTGAAAATGTGACGTGTACAATTTGCAGGCCACTATTTGACAGAATGTGATGTCACAGGATGAGTCATGAGCGCAACTCCTGACAACAACTTCAGATTGTATCAGCAAAACTTTTTGATCAAGACTCAGATCAAAAAGTATTGTAATCTTCTCCTGAAAACAAGCCATTGACGAAGCACAAGGTAAGTCATTACTTTGATGTCCACCATTTTTGTGCCACACAACAAATTACTTCACTTTTTTTTTTGTTTTTTTACTAGCCTTACTATGACAACCCACCCATAATGAGTGTGCTTCAGTTTAAAGAAAACAGAGGAAACAAGTTATTGATGTGTCAGCTGAAATGAGGTACGGTTTAGTAAGTGTGAGTGGAAAAGGGCCATTACTGGGACAAGCACTGCTGGAAAGACTTGGTTTAATAAGACAGCAGTCTTTTTTTTTTTTTTTTTTTTTTTTAAATTTCCCTTCAAAGTTGACAAACTAATAACTCCTTTCTTAAAACAGTGCTGATGCCTTGCCTCCTTGGTGTTCTCATTAACACATACCTTAATTTGGTTAAGTTATATTCACTTGGGCCAGTTAGGGCTTATTTTATAACTAAATCTCTTATTTATTTGAAATGTAGTTCTTGCTGTTATGTAAAGCACTTTGAACTGCTCTTTGATATAAAAGGTACTAAATAAATAAATTTGATTTTGATGTTAGGCCCCATAAAATCCATTGTTTTTTTTGTCCCGAACTTTCATGTGTTCCTGACACAGGAAAACCTGACGCAGGAAAACATGTCGTCTTCCACCCTCTTAATTCCTTTAGAAGCAGCCCTGCTCAGTGTTTCCATTTTGGCTAACCCTTTTTTTGTCTCTCTCTCTTTGTTTTCCACTTAAGAAGGAAAGAAGGTTCATAGGACATTTTGGCTTAGCTTTTGTTAAAATAGTCATGTTTTGCTCATCTGAGGTTATATTACATATTTCATCTGGTAGCCTAAAAGGCAAAATGTAAAAAAAAAGACATTATCCAGGATAAAAGACAAGCTGGGACAATCGAAGCTCCACCCTCCAAGGTTACTGTTGCTACGCCGGTAACACCATACCTAATGTAAAAGCACCAGTAACTTTTGATTAATATTCCACTAGTCTTTAAAGGTAACAACTAAGTGCTAAGTGGCATTGTTTAGAATTCACCTGCAAGTGACTTTTTTACTTTAGACTGTATATGAAAAGATGGACGGAGCCACCGTGACATCACCGATAGGTTTCTGAAGAGCTTAATTGAACCTCAGTGGGCGGTTCCTACCATCGCCATCTTGGCAGGGGCATGCGTGTCGTCTTGACCAAAAAATACAAATATGGGCAAAGAAGTAGAGCTGTATGTCTGTATGTTCTGCATGTGACACAGTCACTGAGTCGCCTGCAGGTCCATTTACTAACAACGGCTGGTTTTCTTCCTGTGTGTCCAATTTAGCTTGTGAGCTCTGGGTTTTCCTGATAGTCGATGGCTTCGTCCTCCCGCAGGGGGAACATGACTCCAGTATGTAGGTGTATGGATGTGTGTATATATAAGTGGGTGTGTATGTGTGCTTATATACACGCAAATGTCTGTAGGTTGTTTTCTTTTTCAATCTTTTTTTTTCTTTTCTTTTTTTCCCCCCTTTCTCTCTCTCTTTTTCTCTCTACAAAGTGTTTTCTGTTTTCTCTTCTTTTCGATTCTCTTTCTGTCCCTCTTCTGTCCTCTCCAGTCCGGTCCAGCAGTACAAACTTTGTAATACAAACAATTATGCAAAATAAATAGAAAAATAAAATTAAAATCCAGAATATCAAGGGGAGCATTATATCTATGATGCTCCCCTTGGCAAAGTAAATTTGCCCAGCAGAATAGAGCATCCAGAAAATCCATTTTGCCTGCTTAAATGCTGGACAAGACAAAAAAAAAAAAAAAAAAAGAAAAGAAAAAAGAAGTAGAGCTGAGAGGGGGGCTGTGAGCGTCATGATGGATGATTGACATCGAACGAACTCCAAGCTGCCTGTAGCTAAGAGCTTACCGAGCTAACTCAGAGATAACAGGGGCTAACCAGCTAACGGAGGTAAGCGGGCTAAAGCTAAGTCACATTGTTAACCGGCTAAAAACCGTGGTTGTTGTACGTTCTTACATGAAGCGGGAGTCCGGGTACGTGTCAATCAAAAGGACAGGCCCCTAAATAAGTTAATTTATTTTTATCTAATTTTCCATACAGCATCAAGTCACAACAGAAGTCATTTGAAGTCACATATCCTCTACAACAGGTTTGCACTTCATTCTGTTTTAAAAAAAAAAAAAAAAAAAAAAAGTCTTATCTGATTTAAGTGGTAACATGTTGCTCCCTGTGTCTAAGTTCTATTCTACAGTCATTTGGCAGACATTTTTTATCCAAAGTGACTGACATGTAAAAAGTGTCAATTAACCATAGCAGTTAGATGCATGTCTTGTGGGTGAGAGGAAGCCGGAGTGCCCGGAGAGAACCTACAGATACATGGCATGAACATGCAAACTGCACACCGAGTTAAGCCCTTATGCGACACACAGACACATGCACACAGGTGATTACACTTGCACCAGCAGACAAGAGAGCATGCCACAGAAATCATGCCAACCAGCTCAAAATTGGTTTTCTTTTGTTCTCCCAGGAAGATGAAGAATAAAACTCTCTCACTCCAGTGAAGAGCAGCCGGAGTATTTCTCTTATTCCAGTAAAATGCTGAGTGTCATGTCCATCAAAGGAATGGCCAAAAAAAGCTAAATCTATTGCCACTGCAAGAATTTCTGAGTTTCATCACGACATCTAAAAAGCTTAATGTCATTCTGCCCTGAGTGTTTTTCCTGGCATTTCTGGCTGTGAACTTGAGGAGAAAACACTGACTGTTACCAATTTTTAAATTCCTCCCAAAGTTCTGGTATAGACGGACATGTAAACTGTGTTTTCTCAAACTTATTTCAATGAAAATAGACCTAGCCATTTATTGTAATACTGCAAAATGAAAAAAAAAAAAAAAAAAAACACAAAAAACTTTAGACATAGATGAGCAGGAATCTGCAACTGAATACTTTTAAACAAGCAATATCAAGCACATTGATCTTTCTGGTTACTCCTTTCTCTAAGCTTTTTTTTTTTTTTTAGCCATGTAGTTTTTCAAATACATCTATATTTAACAGAGATTTAAATGTGAAAGTTTTAACTGTGTAACAAAGTTATGAGAGCATATTGACTAAATAAAGCTAACTTTTTTTAAATACAATCCACATCATTTGTCATTATAGAAATGTTAATGTGCTAACGCTGCACTGACCCAGATTCAAAGCAGTTAAATACACACACTTGCATGCAACAGCCGGGTATCTCTGAAAGCAGATGTCAAAGCTCAGCCTGTCATATCGCTGTGCTCCAGAGCCAAATTCTGAGTGACCAAAGTAGACGGATCTTAGTAAGGCTTGAGCTGTGAAATTATTAAAAGCAGTCGTGTTCTCTTGGGAATTTCAAATACGTAGAAAATCTTTTTTTTTTATATACACATGCATACACTGCAAGGCTGAATAAACACTGCTACATCACATCATCTGAAAATTCTCCAGACTGGCAGGCAAATGTTAAACTGTTTGAAAATTAATTGCTCTTCTTGGAAGTCCTGGTCTTATTTATCTAATGGATGTTACACATCTTCTTTATGTCTTTACAGGAGTTAATATTCATTTCTGTGCACAAGTGATTGACTGAGAACAGCAAGTTTTACTGATTTTGATGGATATTAAACTATTGACATAAACATCAAGAGGAAACAAAAAAAAGGAAACTTGCTCTGTGAAGTTTATTATCTGCTGGATTTTTTAACATTTCAACCTAAACACATATTTGGATGGACAACATAAGAGGCTGCACACACACATAGCAGATAAAGACTCAACACAATCCCAAGAATGATATTCAGAGCATCTGAAGAGCTGCTGACCTTGTCGACTGTTGTTCTGTCCAGGAATACTTGAGTATTCCCAACTAATTACTTAGCTAAACCTAAATTATATTTAAAAATTTCTTGGTTCAGCTCTTTAAAGGATGACCCTTGTTTTCAACTAAGAGAAAAAGACTAAAGGAAAAAAAAAAAAAAAACAAATACAATCTTTTGTAGCTGGATTTGAGTCATGAAATCAGTTTGTAACCCCGTTCATAAGAATTGATTTTCCTCATCGATCTGCTATACGAGCATTCAAGAAAAGAAATCTTGCTTACTCATCCGTCATACTGCCTCTGTAAAAGATGACTGCAGTAGATAAGTATAAGGTCACAGACTCACAAATATTTTTCACTGCAGCATACTTTAATAAGCAGAAATTTATGTGACCCCTTGTGAAATCCAGAAACTAATGTAATTATGCGCTAAAGTTTTGCTGCTTTTACTGGGTACATGGCCTACATGACAGTTGTTCAGTGCCTGGGATTAAACCCAGGATGGTGGACCACAATAAATAGGTCAAATGTGAATAAATGTGTATAATCCTACACCAGACATGGGTTTTGTTTGGCAGTGCTTTTACAAAAATATCACACTTAACAGAATATATTCGTGTTATTTACCAGTTTACAGCCAATTTACTTTTTTTTTTTTTTTTTTTGGGTGGAAACTACTTGTGTTTGTTTCCCTGAAAAAAAAAGGAGATAACAAACAAGGAGATAATTCATGAAAAAATGAGGGCAACACAAAGCTGCACAGTGCCGTTTCAAAAAAAATTATTAAACAGTTGCCATAATTTAAGGCTTTAACACCCCAGTTTTTGCGCTGTTTATTTATAGAAAAAAAACTGTTCTATATTGACTTGGGCTGAAGTTCATTCAAAGTTGACTTTTCAACACATTAAAAAAAAAACAAAAAAAAAAACATGTTCCCATCCACCCATTTTGAGAATCTCGGCCAAGCAACGAATGTCTAATCCTGCTTTATCGTGGTCAGCATGTATATTTTCTGAAAGAAAAAGGGAACACCAGCAGTCACCAAACAATAGAAAAGTTAATTCACCCAGACAGAGCACACACAGTGTGGGGGAGGAGCTGGCCAACACTTTGGGGCCCATACTGGTCCCAGATGTAGCCTGTGGTGGGGGTGGAATGAAGAGAGTCTGCTGGGAGAGATGTGAGGCCTCAGAGGCACAGAACAAGTGAGATGAGAGAGAGATAAATGCCCTCTAGCAAGACTCTCCAGACAGGCCTGTATTTGATGATATCAAAAAATAAGGTAACAATAAAAAATAGGCACAAAAGCCGTGCAAGAACTTTCCAGTGCCAGGAGCGTGTTGACATGATCTCATATGACTTAAAATACAATGACAGTGCAACTGAGGATGACCCTGAATTACTAACAGTTCAACAAACCTCATTGTTAGCTTTCATTTATGAACGCCTACATGCTATATAAGTTCACCAAATTCGATTGGAAGTAGTATTCATCACCATGCTGGCAAAGCAGACAAAGACTTGGTGATTAACTATGGTCTTGACCCATTTTCCTGATCAGCTTCTAAAACCTCATTTATTCCACAGATAATTTCATTAGAGTCGGAAACCTGGCTCATTAAATTAATTCTGAACAATGATGCTAGCATAGATATTCATAATAGTGAGCCAGACCAGACCAAGGTAGCAGTGTAACAGCATCAACACTTACTTTTGCACAAAGGCATGCTTTCTATATATTACCTTAAGGTCTCAATATTGTTCAGTACCAGTATTGTAGGACATCATGAGTCACAAGTGGTGCTCTCACCTTTTAAACTGAGTCCTTTTAACAATTAAACAGCAAAGAAAAAGTTGTTTGGATTAATAGGCTGCAAGTTGTATGATTGAGGACTTCAAACTTCACTCTGACACAGTTTTGTTCAGCTCATTGACAGTCCAATAACATCTTACCTAAACGGCTCATTAAAACATTTAAAACCACAATTGTGGTTTTGAAAATGACAATTAATCAGAGATTTTTTAATCTCGTCCGTTTGTATAAAAAAATAAAAAAATAAAAATAAAAAAATAAAAAACATGTCTGAATCAAGAACATGAATAAAAGAAGGATGAAGGGGTATTTGGTGGATTTGGTTCACCACTGGGACAACACATCTACTTGCCCAAAATCAGCTTTCAGAGATAATACATTTTATATTTAAACTGCACAAGTAAAATCTGAACCAGGCTTGACAACTCTCAAACTTAATATGAAGGATATGAAGGGTGATGTTTTCCTGGTGAGAGGGTTCAACACTGAATAAGACATGATGAAGGCAAGACAGACTACATGTTTAAGTTAAACATTACATAACCGCTACAGTCATGTCGCATTTTCAGATCTCATCACGGCCTAATCTTCTATAAATGACTGAAACGCTGTGACCAGTAACACAAAGTGCAAATGACAATCAAAGCTAAAATGTCCTGATGAAGTGAATAAATACAATTTTACTTAGTGGATATAGCCTTAAACTTCAGATCTAACGTTAATAAAAACTATAAAGAATTCTTGATGCATTGAAAATGATATGAGACTCGGAAATGACTTCATTGATCACAGATTTTGCTTGTTCAGCTACGTTTCTATGATGGACATAAAGTTCTCAGCATAACATTAACTTCCCTGAAGTGTAAAAACGGGATTCTGTCAGACTTTCAGGTGTCTAAAGCAACATATTTTCTGATATACATTCTCCTTCTATGAATTTTCACTTGCATGTCCGTGTACGTTTCAAGCCAGAACGCAATGTGTACATAACGTAGATCATGGCAGAAAGATATAGCGAGCTGTAGTTTAAGTGAGATAAATAACGGCTCTATTTCATGTAAAAAAAAAAAAAAAAAAAAAATTATATTTGAATACTGAACAAAATCTGGATTTTAATAGTTTAAAAGTTGCAAGCCAAATTGCAATATTTGTAAATTAAATTAGAGATTGCAATTTTTTCACGTTTAGATATTTTGCACCTGAAATATATGGAGTTCTATTTGACATGTAAAAGCCAGAATTTTTTTACGACCGATAGCTGTTCACACAATACAGCCGTTCGTTTCTACAACCCCATTATGCTTCAGGACTGACACAGACAGAGCAGTGAGACACAGCAGAAATGAAAAACATGCTCTACAAGTCTATATTGTTATTACTTAGCATTGTAAAATGCAGTATCACTTTGTCATTGAGTGTGTACTTTGACTAAGAGCTTTACAGAATATCCTCGAGCATCAAATTCAGTCTTCTGTCCAATTTAATGCTTTATTAATGAGTAACGCCCATTTTTTATGTACACACCCCAGCTTGATTTCTCTCTCATACCAAGTCTCCATTTTAATATACATTTTTTAGCTTGTTCTTTGGAGGATTTTTTGTTTTATGACACTAAAACAGCTCCAAGAATTTTATTGTTGTGCATAGAGAGAGAGAGTTTTCCATACTTTAACTATCTGGATTTCTTAAACAGTGTGTTGCTCTTAAAAAAGAACACATTCCTATCCTGACTCTTAAAGACTTTATGAAGTTGAATATGAAAAGAAAAAAAAATCATATTCATGTTGCTTTCATGAATATCATTCATTCTTTTGACAGATAACCTCCTAAAAGGTGACAAAGTGATCCATATAACCTGCATTAAATCTTGGAAATACACTTGGCTTTGTTATCATTTCATACACTCCAACTAACAGCCAGAAAGTTTAGACAAGAAAAATATCAATTCTATATTTTTTAAAAGAATATAGTTTTCACAGAGACTGTGATGTCTGTGGAAGGCTTGAGGAGAATCATTAAAAGTGTTGAGAAAGTCTTGGCAGCCGCTTGGCATTAACAGCCCAAATAACAACATCTCAAAGAGAAAATCTGCCGTCTGCTCACAGAAAATTTGACTTTCATTCCTAAGAGATATGAACTCCGTCTGTCCTCGCTACATAAAAGGTTTCACCTGATACCACTAACCTTTTATTGCAGGTAGTTTCATCCTTTAATTAAAGCTCCGATTAAAGAACTATTTTCATTTTGTAGGCAGAACCCTTTATATTCATGTTTTGATATTAAAGATTACCAACAATTCACCAAGAGTTGATCAAGATGTGCACTATCAAATAAACAAGCGCATCTCACCATGTTTAAAGATCAAATATGTTTGCCATAAAGTTAACATATAGGAAAATAATAAAAAACCCTCTAACATTTAAACCACTGGTCAATGGCAAGGGTAAAGTCTTGCAGTCAAACTGTGGTTTTAATGTGGGAGATTCTACATCAATCCAGAGAGAACACAGAGAAACTCTGCTGCAAAGGGAAACAATAGTTGACCTTGATAGAATAAAGTTGCACAGCTGCAATCCAACGTAACTTTCAGCTACCATAAAACTCCAAAGTAGGAAAAGGAGCTTTGTCACAGAGCGATTTTGTATCAAAAACTAGGTAGACTGTCTGACTAACATTACTGTGGCATGATGGAAGGTATATAGCAGAAGAATAATCAGCTGTTTGATTAACTTACTTGAAAGCATAGACTACGCGCATGGGGATGTATGAAACCGCCTTGCAACTATCAAACATTTTGATCTAAACTAATCCAATGAACTAAATGAGCCATTTCCCCCTTGACTATAGCCACAGCCAGTCTGACTAATCAGCCAAGAATGAAGCTGTTATCCAAATTGTGCACGTACTCTGTTTTCTCTGTGTTGCATTAAAACTGTCCCCAACGCATGCCCCATTTGGCAAAGAGACAAATGTTATTTGTCTAGCAAGGGTGAGCACTTGTTTTAAGGATCATTAAGTTGTTGTTCATTGTCTTTCATCCTTTAAGTGAAGAGAAGCACTGCTTTAACATCTCTTTACCTGTGGGTAGTTGATATGGGAGCTCAGAATGTGATAACCTTACAGTAAGTGCATCACGCCTCATGCTTCATGTCACTTTGTTGAGGAGACTGTCACGCATACCTTGAACTTGTGCACCAACACAAACCTGGAGCTGTCTTCTTCACCGACAATGGAGATCTTATATGCTGACTGTCAAAGTACAACTGCAGGTACAGTCTGCGTTTCAATGTACAAGATAAACTAATATTTTTCTTATCACAGTTTCTATCTTTTTACTTCCATAAAGTACTTGGCAAAGTAGGTTTAAGTATGTGACCTTTTTGATCTTAAAAAAAAGACCAACATTACACAAAAAAAGAGAAAAAATACCAATGTACCATTTGTTTGCCTTGGAAAGACTGCCTCATAAAAATTTAAAAGAGGATGGATTTGATATCCTGCTGTGGCTAGTTGTGCAGAAAATACTGACCACAAATTTCACTGTTTCGTATATTTTACATATTATTTCATATCAATTAAACATTTTTAAATGGATTAAGTGTAGCAAAGAGTGTAAGAAAAATCTGGTTCAACTAATAAGCTACCAAACAGATTGTTTTTCACTCAACAGTAAAGCACAGCATGGCAGGTTCTTACAGCATAAAGACGAAGCATGAGCACTCAGATGTCATCTTACACCCTAACAATCAGCAGATATACTTGCAGCCTTCATGACCCATACTTGAAGCACTTTCTAGGAAAAATAATATTCATCCACATCCACCTACAAACATGATTTGGGATGGAGAAATGCATTGATTTTTTTTTTTTTTTTTTTTTTTTTTGTTTAAAATCACAGTACTCTTAAAAAGCACAACACAAATGTTCAGTGAAATCTTCCTTTTGTGATGCATTGTGAGTGTATTTGTTTTCTTTGACATGAAATTAAAAACAATATTTATTCTTCTGTGACTGAATTCCTTTTTTTGTCACAGAACGATTTTTTTTGTTTTTTTGGAAATTTGAACAACCAATTAATCAAGCTAATCTAGCATATGTTAACCAAAAATGTCACATGAAAAGATGAGTTGATGCTCAGTCAAAGACTTGAATGTCTGTTGTCATATCTGTGCACTTTCCCACTGCAGCATGGAGCAATGCAACATGGGTAACAAAAGTTCAAAACAAGAAGACAGTGAAGCTAGCAATACTAACTAGGCATTTATCCATCTATCGCCTCATATGTTAAAAACTAAAAAGCTTAGTTGTATGAGCTTGAGAGAATCAGTTCTGTCATACCATGTGGGGGAACCATGGCTACCTTAAAGCTCTGCTTTGGTATAACAACAACAGGGGTTCCATGGTAGTCGGTCAATAAGGCTTGCTCTCCCAGGAGACAAGGAACACAAAGCACTCCTTGCTGGCATTCATTGCTGGGTCTTACTCATAAATTATAGCCTTTCCTTATCCCAAATGACAGAAGCAGGCATTCTACTCTAAATGGCATACAGTAAAATTTTGATGATCACATACAGGCAGCTGTCAAAACTAGTAATTTGGCATTATCATGTGTGACATACCAGTTGTAATGTATGTAAGAAATCATTTATCTGCATTAAAGGAAGTGTATTTGACTTTTTGTTTGGAAGAAATCTGTTTATTTTTCTTCCAAACTCAAAGCAAAAGATGGAAATTGTGATTGTTAGACATTTGATTTAAAAAGGACTAACAAAAAAGTCTCAAATTTGTATGTGATTTACAGTAAAATTACATTTAACGAAATGATCAAAACAGTCAAACAAATAAGTCATGTAGAAAATATGGTCTTAGCCAGATGGTTAGATAGTAATAAACATATGCAGCTATTTCCCATAGGGCAGAAGAGAGTCTGTCCATGCTTGGCAGCTTGAAATCACAGCTCTCACCATGTCTGCCTCTCACTTTTTAGCAAAAAACATTTTTGGGCTTTAAATAGCCTTTGATAAGCAAAATGACTAAAACCTTGTTTGCTTTCTTTGGAAAGCCAATTTCAAGCATGGCGTAGGGCACACAATGTTTTGCTGAAAGCTGATGAAAAGTTGATGCCAAATAATACCTGGTACTGGAATTTAAATGAGATATAATACGACTATTTCTGTTTATTTATTTATTCATTTACTTATTTGAAGTAAAGTTTTGTATAGCACTTAATGAGTTGTTTTTCTGCAGTAGACACCGGTCAGAGTGCTCTCTGCCTTGGAGAATCAGACGTTTTTCAAAAGAAAAAAATTAAAGCCAAGGGCTTCTCAACAGAGAAAAACAATTTCATAATCATCTAAAACCACTCAAACAAAATACATTTCATAACATTTATGCAAGCTTTTCACTGAATGTCTGCACCACATCTGACTGGATCCATGTTAACACCATCCATATTGCTACAGTATTGTAAACCAGGCTGTTATTGCACGCATAGTGTTGCTGCAGGGTATTATGCATTTCATTCATAAAGATCCTACCCATGACAAAATTATCAGATAAGTCTGTTTTTTTTTTTGTTTGTTTTTATTTATTTTTTCCTTCAACAAAATCTAAAATTAAGTGCCGAAATTGTTAAAGAATATTTACCATTCATTACCAGGTCATAGTTTAAAATTTTTATGGTGTAATCTTCTGCTTTCTGGTGTCTTTTAAGAAGCAAAAGAATTTGAGAAAGGAATTTGAGCAAAGTTTGCACTAGGGATGGGAAAATCAAATTGAAAAATCGAATATCAGAATCTTTTACTTCACAATTTTAAAATTGTTTTTTTCTTTTAATTTAAAAAAAAAAATAATAATAATAATAATCCATTATAACATTTTTGTCATTTTTATTCTTTTTTTTTTTACTGATCTTTTTACTTGTTTTCCTGGACGTTATAGCAGCAGAATGATGGTCTGGCTACAGTGGTGTTTTTTCCTAATTGAAATCAAGAAAAAAAAAGCAAAAAAAGTGTTGTACATTTTTCTTTTTGTTTGTTTTTAGTCTACAAAAATCAGCAATATAGAGTAATTGTGAGAATCACAATTTAAATCAAATCGGCACCCAAAAACTGAATCAAATCGGGACAAAAGATCACAGCCCTAGTTTGCACCATACAGTCATAATGATTCAGAAACTGTATGCATCACTCTCCTCTCCAGATGGGTTCTTCTGGGTTAAATATGACTGGTTTCAGAAGTTATTTTTCTGTTCTGGCCGGAATCCGATTGGCTTTTAGCTTTAGTTCCCACATATAGAAAGCTCAGTTTTACTAAAGTGCACCAATTGCTGGCACTGACAGTCATTCAGGCACTGATACTTTTTCTTTCAGTTTTCCTCATTCTTCATTCAGACATGACTGTAAAAGGGACAAAGAGCGGGAATAATATACTTTTGAGGTTTTACATGCACTGCAGTAATAGCATAGCTGTCATCAGCTCTAGAAAAACATGTTTACTTCAGCTAAGGAAGCTTTTCCACAAATTTGCAGCTGTTTATAAGATGATTCTCTGTAAGCCGTCTAGAGATAAAGCTTTTGTAAGAATCCTTTCACCATAAATTACATACAAAGTAGACTGGAGCACTTATTTGACTTAAATGATGGTTAATCAGCACTTAAATATCTGCTAAGGTCATGTTTACATAGTCCGGTTTACTTCTTTTTTACTTAACAACACAAACACTTGTTTTTTTTTTCTCAACTTATGTCAAATTAACCCACGGCTGCTGTTACTTTGACCACAGCAGTTTACACTTGTGTCATATTTGTAGGCTGCTTTGTCAGAGTGCCGCCCCAAAATCTCACAGATAAGCACCACAGGAGTGTTTCACACGACACCAGCAAGTTCAGTTGCCACCATATAAATGGAAAGCAGTGCGAAAGCAGCTTTAGACCAGACAAAAAGAGAGCAAAAAGATATTCCCTTTGCTCTGGAAACCTGATTGTAATCAGCCTGAGTGGTTACTGTGTGCATGTCTTTCAAATAATCTAGCTCATTTTTTTTTTTTTATCTGTCATATGTTAGAAAGTAAAAAGCATAAACATGTGAAGAAGACATGCAAAGCCTCACGCAGAACCATGCCAGCAAGCGTGAACATACTTGCATGCCAATCAAAAGCTTGCATTCTAAATACAGCCTCTATGTGACCTCTACAAGCCTGTGGGATCCTGAATCTCCAGTTACAGGAAGGGAATGTGGCAAACTGGAATCAGTCTCAAAGCTGTGCTGAGCAGAGCTGCTGAATGCACCAAACAATGCACATGGGAGGGGAGGAAAAAAACCACAACACAACACACTAGCACTGACATCTAGAACAGAGCGAACGCACTCCAAGTCTTTAGTTAAGCAAATGAAACTCGTCTGGTTTAGTTAGTGTGTTATTCCTTGCACTTACTCGTGTTGTTCCCTGCTCTTAAAACGCTCTCAAAGTGTTCAGGATAAAGTAAGGCTGCACTTTCAGGGTGAGGCATGTAGCATCACTTTGTGACTTCACATGCTCGAGTTAAGCAGGACGACATAATCACTAAATCAAAATCACCTGCGACAGACCGAGCTGACTCGTGGGTCAACCACCGCAGAGCTCTCGGAGGGTGCCATAATAATAGCTACACAAAGAGGCAATATTATTAGACAAAGAAATTAAACAGTGCCACAAAATACACAAGAGCATGAAGCCAGTGATATAACCAGGGGTGCCACCAGGAATTTTGGGCCCTACGAAAGACAATGGCATAGATCCCACCACTTGATCGCAAATTTTAGATTTTTGTTTTTGCTTCAGTCACTTGAAGCTGATAAAAAAGAATAGCTTTTCATAGGAATAATAAAGATCTAGGGCTTTGTTTAAGCCCTTTATAGGGCAAGTGACTATTTTTGATCACTTTGTTTCCTTTCATGTTTAGCGTGAAACTTTTTTGTTTGTTTGTTTGTTAATGAAACAACAGAATGGAGGTCTTGGATCATACCAGAAGGACAATTTTAGATTAAAAATTTCTAATTTGAAGGTATTTTATTGAGTGTCCTATAAAGGGTTAAACCACAGTGCATACATCTAAATAGATTATTTTATAATATAAATCAACCACTGCTGTATATTATTATTAGGCTCATTTGACTTGGCTATCATTGTGTTTTTTTATGTTTTTTTTTTTCCTGTCTGTAAAGCATCTTAAGATGGCATTGCCGTGATTTGACGCTATATAAATAAAGATAAATTGAACTGAATTGAATTACAACCTTTGAAAAAAGAATTTATAATTTTTAATGAAGGTTTAATGATTTTCATATGTAGTTTGTACATCTTTTTGGGCCCCTATCAAGTCATCAAGTCATGGGGCCCTTTGAATCTTCCTAAATCACCCCCCCCCCCCCCCCCCCCCCCCCCCCCCATGTGACGCCCCTGGATATAACTGAGTGTTTGGCAACCAGCTGAATAATTAAACAGCCCTCTTCATGCATTTGAGTGACCATTCAGTGAATTTACTAGCAGAAGTGCTCAGTGTTTAATTAGCTTAGCCACCACACTAGCCTAGCAGCATGGCTCGTATCTGCCCGAGAAGCAGGCTTTCAGCACTGGATAGCAGTGCTCGGAGTACCGCTTAGATAACATTAGCAAAGTGGGCGACAGAGATTTGAGCTAACGGGAGCAGTCTTTCTCTAGAGATGGAAAATCATATGAGCCTTTGTGTTATTGTAAATTAAGTATTTCCGAAGCGGGACTTGTTTAGGAAACATGAGCAGAGAGACAGTGATGAATGAAAACCCGGACCTCGCCTAGAAGCTAATGTTAGCAGCGCGGTGGGTCAGGCGGTGCAGTAAAGTGTATTGCTACAGGCTGCTAGCAAAAGAGAAAGAGAAAAAAAAATCTCCCAGTGCAAAAAAAAAAAAAAAAAAAAAGCCCCGGCTTTTAACTAACTACACACCTTTAAATGTTGGAGGTGACGCCTCTTGCAGGTCCACAAACTGTGCGCAGCTCCTTGTCTCACTGAGTACTCCCAAAAAAAATGGTGTCTTCCTGTTCAGTTAACCCCACGAAGAGTGATAATCGACTCAGTCTGGACGCTCTCCTTAATCGTGTGGTGCTGAATCTGAGGCTACACGCTTCTGTCGGTGTGTCGGAAATGCCTCCTCCTCCCACGGTGCCTGCGAAATAATGACCCCTCCCCAGCGCTCCGGCTGCAACAACAGAGCCGGCAGTGTGCAGACGACGGTGCGCTAGGAACGGGAAGACCTGCGAAATAGTGAGCTGTGTGTTGGATTCTGGACTTGTCAAATCAGGAGAGCCGCCTCCGTTGACGCATGCGTGATTCCAGCGTGATGAGCAGAGAACCCATAAAGGATTTCTGAGCTTTGCCACGTTATTGAAGCGGAGTAGCACTTTATTCCCCTAGAGGGGATCACAACAAAGCTCAGACTAAATATGATTGTCTTTTTAATAATATAACGTACAGAATAATATAAAGAAACATTATTCAAAGCATTCCAATATAACTCTAACAGAAGAGTGCCAAAATAAGATAAAGCAAGTAAACCTTACAGAATAAAGTTGCATTTGATTGTGTGAGAAAGGATAGGTGTTAATGTGATGCCAACAGGAGGTGGACCAACAGCATGGGATAAGTGATGAAGATGTGTGAGTCTGAAGATTTTTTTTTTCTGTCTATATTTGTTATATAAAGACAAATTCTTTTTGAACAAATAAAAAAATAAAGCATAATTTTGCTCTTCATACAGTATGTTGTTTTAAGCAAGAAGTATTCACTTCACAAAATATAAGTGTCACAGAGGCAGTGGGGATGTGGACCCAAATGCAGGAGTTGGGAAGTCAGGATGCAGAATTAGTCATTTTAATCCCATGAACACAAGGAAAACTGCAAACCAAAACAGGGAACCAGAACTAAGGAGAAACACAAAATAACACATTATGAGAATAAGATAAATACCTAAATTATGCAAAACCTAAAAGAGAACAAGTAAATGTGAGGTTGTCATTTATATATATCCTGATTGTAATTAAATTTAATTACCGAATCTGGTGCAGAGCCTCACTGTCTACTTGTCTGGGTCTATGATGTCAACTTAGTGCTTAATTTAATATTAAACGGTGTTTTGAATACTAAAACAACAATGCAGGACCAGCAACTGTCTGGTATGTTAGTTATATAGATAAGCAAAACTGATTCTGACAGAAATTACCCTGAAATAAAGCATAACATTTAATCAGGTATAACTAAAAAGAAGAAAAAACAACAAAAAACACAGTGACTGTTTCTTTGTCATATCCAACAGCTGCTGCGATGGACTGGTGAACTTTTTTTTTTTTTTTTTAAAAAGAGTTCTATGGCTTATTTCTTTTTTTTTTTTTTTTAATATTTAATGATGTTGTTGCTGCTTTTATTAGCTATGTTTGCTTTATTTCATTTTTCTTCTATTTATTGCTGTTTTTAACCATATTAATTGTAACACTTTGAGATTTGATTTTAAATGTAAAGTGACATAAAAATAAAATGTATTAATAATATTAATATAATTCATTTAATTTATAATCATAAAATGCCCTGCGATGGACTGGAGAGTTATCCAGGGTGTACCCTGCCATCGCCCACAGACTGCTGGGACAGGCTCCAGCTTCACCGCGACCCTTCATCGGACTAAGCAGTTAGGATAATGGATGAATGAATTAATCCAACAGCTGCAGAGTCACAACATGACAATATATGTTGATAAAGAACATATGAAATTTGTAACTCTGATGTGTGTAATTAACTTAAAACCCAATGGCAGAAGGTGTAAACTGTCTACCCACCAGTTCTTGTTTGCTCATTTAGTTTCAAGTGGAAGATGACAGCAGGTTATGCAGAGTCGACCTGCACAACAATGTCCAGCTCATATGTAGTGCATGGAATCATTGCTTCTGGTGCTTCTGGGTCTTCTCTTACGGTCTGCTCCATGCTGACGGGAGTGAGTTTTGCCTACTGGGAAGCAGTCCGAAAGCACTCTAATCAGATGCCTGAACTGGGTCCTTTCCCGCTAAAAAGACAGGAGGTGTTGAAGTTCAACATTGGTCTGTTTTTCATTTATCTGAGCTCACAGCCAGTCCCTTAGGATAATCCAAGTTGCACTGCAAAGGAAACTTTTTTGTCTACTGCCCAGATCTCTTGTGTAGAAGTGATGCTTGTAATCACATGCATCAGCAACCCCACCCCCCCCCACCCCCACCCAACTGGCTCAGCTTCCCCTACAGTTTGATTGCCCAGTGCAGTACCTGCATAGTCACAGCGCATCATCAGTCTTATCTGTCAATCTTCTGCTCCGTCTTTGCTCATGAGAAAGACCCACATATACCTGAATGCCCAGTCACTTTCTCTGTTCTTTTGAAGTGGTTTGGTGAAAAGGTTTCAGTAAGAGGATCTTAAAATCGTATTGTTATACGCATGTCCTACACACTTATACCAGCCCAAAGATGAAAGGAAAAGTACTACTGTTCATGGCTGGCTGAACAATAAAATGTCATTTGTGACATATAATAAGATAGGCTTCTAAAAGTCTCCAAAAAAAAGGAAGAAATCAGGGTAAATAAAGGATAAATTGTCAATGAAATCATTGCCATGTTATAAAGTTTTGCATTACAGGTTGTATAAAAGATGATTTTCTCTATCAGATATAAAGAGAAAGTCAATGCAACTTCAGATGAACAACCAAGTATTATTTTGTGTCAATATTTAAATACATGGACAAAACTTTGGCAAATTTCAGGAGCAGTTTGGGATAAACGAAATGAACTTCATGATCCGAACACTGTGACTTTTCAACACCAGCCCTTGGGAGTCACTGTTCTGCATCTTATTCTACCATACCTGATTCCCATTAAACAGTTTAAACAGATCATGCCCTGGATGTGATTGTCTCCTTTAAGAGAAAATTATCAATTATTTTCCATTTATCTGGAATCAAGCTACAGTGAAGAGATGTGATTCTATTGTTGGTCTTTCTATTGCTATTGATGCAGTACAGCTGCACACACATGCTCATTAAAGCAACCTCACGCTGTCCATCTTCTCAGCTGCAAGAAGCATCAATCCATAAATGTCTGACCCCTTGAACCAATGACCGGATGTGGTCCTCCTCTTCGCAGAAGAAACACTGCAGAACTGCATGGTCTGAATGACACATCCACTCTCTCTGCTCTCCATATTTCTCACTGCAGAGAGATGGTCTTTGCAGTTGTAAAGCTTTAGTATCTCTGCAGCAATAATAGGCTCTTTGAAGTTTTTTCCTCCATGGCATGGTGTTAGAATATACCTCATTATACTTTCATTATAATTTATATTTATCAGAAAAATTACATTCCCAAGCATTTAAAAAAAAAAAAAAAAATCTATAAAGAAAAAACACGAAAAAGCTTTTTAACTTTTCTGCATGTTTTGGGAGAATTTTGTCAGGCAGCATTGAGACCACCCAGGCGATTACTGTTTTTAATAGCTGCCAGAATATCCAGCATGGTGCTCCCCAGGGCTCAGTTTTGGGTTCAGTTTTATTTATTGTTCTTCATTTATGTTATTCATGGATACTATTTCATTTCACAATTATGCCAAAAAAATACACAGCTGCCAGTGCCTGATAAAGCCTCTGATCTGCTGACTTTATGATGATGTGAAAAACTGAATGGTGTGAAATCATCTGCAGCTTTTATTAAAGCAAAACAAATTGCAGCTAAATCTGCTGGTTCCGTGTTTAGACACATAAAGCATGACGCAAATGTTCTATTTTTTTGTCAAGAGTTGTGGTTGAAAGGTGACAAGAAGGGCACAAATGCAGGACAACAAAGAAACAGACAGAAAGACATAGGAACAGGGATTTTTTATAACCAAATGTGCAGCAGGATGATCATACCAGAATCAAACAACAAAAAAACAAAATTTAAAACAAACAATGAAAGAACTGAACTGAAAACTGAGAGCAGATTCAGAAAATAACACTGAACAAAAACAAAACACAGAGATTAGGTGTTTTTGGAGTTAAGTTTAATAATGATCTAGGAACATCAGGGAGCTTTTATAATTACTTTTACTGAAGCTATGCATGATTTTAGATGACTTATATGCTCCAGTGGAATAAAAAAAAGTTTGTTTCGATCGGGAGGAAAGTGATGTTTGACTTTGCAGAGATGCAGGGCTTCTGTTGACAGTGCTGTTCTAAGGGTGGCATGGCTCCTTAAACAGTGAACATTGAGAAGTTGGTGGAGATGTATGTGTATGTCTAAATGAGAGCGAGCATGCAAATGAAGCAGAAATTTACCTGTGGAATAACTACCTGCTTAGCGGTGGATGTGCAGTTTTTGCGTCAAGCCTCACCTTTACATCCCAAAGCTTCTCTGGTTTACAAACTCTTCTGAGAACGTGACAGGATTTCACTGAACTGGAAAACAAGCTGGCTTGCTGTGGTTACACCAGCACAACGAGGATTCACTCGCTAAACAATCACAAACATGTTGCTCTTCAGGAGCAAGAAAGACAAGATGGAAAGACAATATGAAATCAATGGTTTTTTTTTTTTAAACTCAGCCTTAAAAAACAAGAAAAAAAATATACAAAAATGAGGTAAATGTTGCTTAAAATAAGATAAATTATCTGCCAACAGAACTAGAAAATTTGGCTTGTCAAGACTTACCAAAATAAGAGAGACTTCCTTAAAACAAGAGGAATTCTCTAGCATAAAAACTAAGAATTGTTTTACCTTTAAAAAAATAAGCATATGTTTAATCAATTTAAGATTTTTAATCTTACTTAGATTTCAGTTTTTAGCTAATCCCTGGTGTTTTCAGGTCCTCAGGTAAGGCGCCCACCCCTCAATAGACATGGGTCCTTTGCATATTTCACTAAAGTATGGCCTTGGACCAGTTGCTGCATGCCATCCCCACACTCTCTCTGATACCTTTCGCTACCTATGTGTAAAAGAGATCCCTAGAAATCACAAAATCTTTTCAAAATAAAGGCTTCCTGCATGGGTGGGGGGCACGAATTAAAAATGACATCATATCAATTGACTTCAAACATAAAGAAATAGAAAAAAAAATCCCTAGAAGACATGGAGGCCATGTTACATTTCATTTCCTCACATTGCAACAATTGAAACATCCTCTCCACTCGCATCAATCCAATATCTATTAGTGAGTCTCAGATTGTGCAGAACTGAGTATCCTGCTGCATCATATGTCTTTAAGCCTCTATGCACAGGCTCAATATCTCTGAAATAAATCTTAAGATAAGCTGACTGTTGAAGCCGTTCTCTTCTTGCTGCCTGGCTCAAGTGGTCGTGTACGCAGAGCTTAAGGCTCAGGGGAATAGGTGAGAGAGTTTACAGTCAGAGTCTCAAAGTGATGGAACAGGCTGCCAGAGGAAATCAGGTCAGCAGAGTCAGTGATCTCTTTTAAGTCTCATCTTAATACATTATCACCGGAGTCTTTATGGAATCTAAGAGACTTTTATTAATCTGCTCTTTTACAGTGTCTTGACATGTTTTTCTTTCTGCTTTCTGTCGCCAACTCATTGTTTTACTTCTATCCATGACCTTTCCCTAGTTATGTACCTTGAGTATAGAAAAGTACTCTGTAAATAAAGATTATTCTTTCAGTAAACATAATCATCGCCAGCTGTTTGCATTCTCTTTACTCATTATATTTTTCTTGTGTCCATACTTAATTATCTTGGGGATGAAACAGGAACAGCAGCCTATTATTCTGCATCTGCTTGTGTTTTTATTTAATGGCAGTAACCCGGTACAACATGTTGGTGTGTGACACCTTTTAACTTGTGCTATTTTTACTGTCTGATTTATTGGCCTGATTCAGAGGGTGCAAAACAAAAAAATACATTTGGAATAAAAGTGCCTTTGAGCAGCTGTCAGTTACTTTATACTGTATAGCAAAGGAAGGGACAAGATGAAAAGCTTCTTTTTCCTTGTAAGGATACATGTCAGATCTCCTCTGAGAGTCAGCAAACTGCTGCTTTTCTAGTTCGGATGTGGTTTAATATGACTGCACACATGTCACACTGGACCCTTCCCTATAACTAAAGGCCAGGCACATAAGGGGCTGTCATCACAACTGGCTTCCACTTCTCTCCCTAATAAAAGGAGGTCATCACCACGCCAATCCGCTGCACTTATGGGCTGAACGAAAAAAAAAAAAAAAGTTTTCAAATCTCCAAGCTCCTAAAATCCCATGCTTTATCCTGTGAGTCAAGAAGCAAGAATTTAGGGCAGGAAAAGGGATTGGGGTTACAGTTACTAAAAACTGACAGTGGAGGTTAATATCAAATGAGGAGCGTTGTGTTTAGATTGCTTCTTGCTTTTCTCCATTTTTTGATGCAAATGCTTTTCATGTTGCTGAAAAAAAGTTTTATTCATTAACTCTTCAGATGCACTCAAAGCGACGGCTAATTTAAATGAAGGAAAGGTTTTAGGCAGCTGTACTTTGACCAGGAACCATGCAGAGAGAATTCCAGGTCTAACTGTGGAAATTGGGAACAGCATGTTTTTTAACGTGATGAATAATCAGTCTGAGTATGTCTGACTTCACACAGTGAGGAACATTGTCATAGACATGCTGAAATACAAACGCAGCAGTGTGAGTTAAGCATTAATAATGTGAAGTAAAACCAGAAATGTTTTCATGACAAATAAGAAATACAACTTAATATTTTACAATCCCTCAAATGTCCCAGAAAAAGATTTGGTTGTCATAAACTGTTGCAGTTCTTCTCTGTTTTACTGCAAACACACAATATAATAAGTTATTATCAAGTTAATTAACCTTTCAAATAAATCCCATTGTTCAAATTAAATTGCAGGCAGAGCAACCACAAGATAAACAAAAAAAAAAAAAACAAAAAAAACAAAGATACAGCAGCACTTATAGTGTAAAGTACATTTAAGAATCAGAAACAATTTTCTTTTCTCCTTTATGTCTGAGAAAGCTTTGATTTTTCTTCCTGTGAGATTCTTGTCTTCATGGTAATTGCTGAGACACATCCTTTAAATAACCAGGTAATTTTTAAGCTCACTGCTTGTATGATTCTTTTCATCTTTCACCTCACATGAAGACAAATGCATTACTTGTTATAGAAGCTGGTAAACCTCTTTCCCAATAGATTTTGGAGATTAAAACCATATTATGGATTGTGGCATTGAGATATGATGTCTGAAAAGAAATAAATCCCTCTTTTTTAATTGTTTTTTTTTCAGTTGGATTTAGCATATCCTTTCTGTTGCACAGGATATGAGAGAGTAATTAAATTCAAATCCACACATAGTTTTCATGATTATTTCAGGATAAAATCCCAATTTCTACTGCGAGTGTCACTCACTCGACTGATTTCCAAATATATATTTAATGGAAGACAACCAAAAAGGACATCTCAGACCTTGCTTCTTTGTCAAATAGGGTCAAGTGTTGACCTTTGTTTGTTTGTGTTTTCTTTTTGCTGTTTCAGGTTCACACATTTCTTTCATTGGGAAGCATTCCCAAACAGCGTTTTCCCTCTACAACATTATAAATTACAAATGCTTATAATTTACAAACTGGGAATAAAAATCAACTGTTTAGCCCGCTGTCAGATCTGATTTTTTATCGGTTTGTAATAATTGTCTCATCACTATCAGTTTTCTTCCGCAGGATGTTGCAGGCAGGCAGAGTCTGGTTGCCTATAGAGAAACCCCTGCAAAAGCATCCAAAAAAAAAGACTGATCAAACAATCTAATCTAACATTGTGTTAGATTCTGATTTGTGACTATGGGTGGTGGTTTTCCTCCTTTTTCTTCAATTATTTTATGCTTATAGTAAAACTTATCCATATTCCACAGACTGGTACAGTCCACTGAGCTCTGGTGAACCTCATTTGTGACCCTATTTTCATTCCTACAGCTTTAACTCAGAACTGCATCCTGTCATAAAAGGTGTCTTTTGTCATTTTAATTGTGTGTGAAGTCATTTCACCATAAACTTTCTGAAGTCTTTGCATGGTAAGTGAGTGGAATCTGCACTGCAGCAACACACCATCTGCTTTCCTTTGCAACAGATATTACTGCTTGGTTGCTGACAATGCCAAACGGGTGGCATTAAAAACCAATTAATCAGTATTAGACATTCATTTCTCCCCCATGTTTCTTGTCTTGCATCCTTCTACTGTTGTATTTGGGAATAAATGGAGAAAACTTGGTTGCATAGTTTGTAAATGTATAAATATTCATCGCCTCAAGGGTTGAAATAGTGAATATGCCATAAGGTCAGGACATTTTTTTCTCTACTTTAGCAGCCTAATAAAATCCTTGAAGGGCCTGTTTCTACGCCAGTGAAAAAGCAGTTATATTTGTGAAATGTACTGTGGATTATTACGCTCTTGTGGCATATTTGTGATTACACTGCCCTTTCTGCATCTCCCTGCAGCTTTCTTTGTGAGTCTCCAGGGTTGTTAGGAGTGTGCACACCAGATAAGCTTGTGGGGCATCTCCCAGAGATGCGTGCTTAACAATAAGACTGAGTGTGACAATGATATAGCATCTGCCTGTCTTATTTTAGCTGTGTGTCTGTGAAGCTAAGGCTTTCATCCTGAACAGAATCCTCTGAGTGATGCCATCTGTCTGTGTTCACACAAGAATTTGAGAATTTGAAGAGTGTTCAGGTGGCTTTTCTGTAAATATTTGAAGACAGGATACGCAAGCTGAAGGGTTTAATTCTCATATCTGAATGCAACCTTCACGCTGCATTAAAGCATTTACTATCTTTAGGACAAATAAGCATAGGAAAGTTTAATTTATATCAAAGTGCTGCTTCTTCTGAAAGCTTTAAGTTTAGTACAGCATTCATGAGAAGTTTTTTTGCCCCCAGTTTTAGTGCAGCTGTGTAAAATAAGAGGCCATCAACACAAAACAAAGGAAATTTTGTGCATGATAGTCTAAATGGTTGCTCAATTTGTGATAAAAATAAAAAAAAGCATGTTTTAATTTAAATGCTGATAGATGGTTAAATTAATATAACACTGACAGCTCTTGTATGTTTTACTTTTTACTGCCATTCAAGTTTGATCAGTCCCATTCATCTCTCAGCACCAGATTCATTCCTGCTTAGCTTCCTTGCTTTTAAAAACAATGCTATAAATTAGGCTGCCTCTGTGAATGTAAACACAAGTTAGTCTGAGAAATCAAAATCTTCATGTTCCCTTCGTCATCATGATATTAACGCACACAGTATGCATGTGAGGAAGCCTCCCATTCACGGCTGAATGATTTATGTTTCGGCTTTGCTTTAGCTTCTTGAGAAGTCGCAGAGCTGATGTCAAAGTGGATCCTCCAAAGAACTGAGGAATCTCTGCATCCCCCCCCCCCCCCCCCCCCCCCCACCCCCACCCCAAAGGAAAGGAGCTACACTCTGAAAATATCACAATGTAGCATCAGAGAGGCAAGAAGATCTGCGGCACAGGATGTTTACCGTGAATTTGTTAAAGCTACATTAAAATGCAGGAACAAGACAAGCAAATAATCCAATAAGCCCAGTGCACAGCGTGCGCATACAGGATGCAATCACACCAGAAAACAGCTGCAACACAAGTATTTTGTTTAGGAAATATGTTTATTTCAGCTGTGAATTGAGTGAATGTACTAACAAGGCTTTAGGGAGTTGCTGTAATCACTTTTCTGGCTTTTGATCAGGAGACAACTGATTTTCCTTGTGGAGGATGATGATGGTGGTGGTGGGTGGGGGGGGGTGGGGGGGTTGGTGGGGGGGGGATTGGTCTCCAACCATTACATCAAAACAAAGTGCAGAAAAAAAGCAACAAAAAGACAAGATCATGTTTATATGCTGACGATAAACCACCAACATGCTTATTTAGATGTCCTTTGAGATGACTGAAACTATACCTTCAGATTCAGCGTTGCTTTAAACATAAAGCGTGATCACTTTATTCAGTTATACTCATTTGTATCTTTAATTTAATCTATATTGGCTTTTGGCTTGTGCAGCAGCTAACGGCATGGGGAATATTTGATTTCTTGAGGGAGCAACAACGTCAGCTGCAAGATAAACATCACAGCATCTATAAAAAGTTAAAGATGAATGAAGATGGTTTCTATGACAACATAATCATTTTCAAAATCTACAACTGAAGTGAAAGTGAAGTGAAAGTTTTGTAATGTTCCCTACAGTCCCATAATCACTGACTCTCAGCCAACTACAATAATTAATATGTGCTGAAAGACTTTCCTAAAGGATTGTCACTAATTATACTCCTAACTTCAGCTTCAGACACTTCTCTTCACTTATTGCTGTTCTAGAGAATAATCTTCCTATAAACACCAGACAAACTTAATTTAAAGACTTTATAAACAAACTTGTAATTACTTGTTTACCATCACAAATGTTTTGATCACCCCCACAGTGTTTTATGGGGTTATGTTACTGTCTTTAATTGAAACTATATTTTATCATTATGTTTTGAAAGCAGGACATCTTGTTTTTTTATGCTCAGATATCTCAGATTTTGTCCTCTACTGTCTCAAATCCCCCCCGACACTTAAAAAGCCCCTGCTTGTTGCCAATATGTTGTGCTCCACCTCAAACTGCATTCCTGCAGCCGTATTCACAAATATCCACAAATCCAGTTGGAGTCCTTCTCTTTCCACTCAAACCTCTGAAGTAGACTTGTTAAACTCAGATCTTTTCTGTTTGCTCTCAAAGCGTTGTGAAAAGGCCCAGTTAAAATCGCCCTGTGCCAACAGAACACCCAGTATGACCTTCAGCTTTGAGACCCTCACTGCCTCCTTGTGGCTTTACTTCACCAAATAACCACAGCTTTCAGTAAAACATAGCAGATATGGTTAATGGAAAGGAGGAATTTCTAATGAAAATCATAAATTCGTTATGCTGTTGTGTTAGACAGTTTTAAATTAATTTATTTGCATTTCTCTCTCCGGCTCCTCTCCCTTCCTGTTGCAGAGAAGCTCATTTCCTTCAAAAAGCCTTCAAAAGCTCCAGTATGTTCAAAACATCCCTGCCAGGTTCCTGACGAGGGTGTACGAGCACTAGCACATCAACCCGCATCCCCCACTCTCTGCACTGGCTCCTCGTTCCCTGCACACCCATCACTGTATGCAAGGTGTGGCCCCCTCTTACCTCAATGAACTGCTCACACCCAACACCTCAACCTGGACCAGGTCAGTCCAACAAAACTGTCTCCTCCTGCCCAGGACACAGCTCAAAACGATGGGAGACAGAGCCGTAGAAGCAGCTGCTCCCTGCCTGTGCAACCCCCTTGTGGACCAACTGAGAGCCCCACAGATGGTGGACTGAAAACACTCTTTTTTTTTTTTTTTTTTTAATTTCATTTTTTAAAAAAATATATTTTTAATATTTAATGATGTTGTTGCTGCTTTTATTAGCTATGTTTGCTTTATTTAATTTTTCTTCTATTTGTTGCTGTTTTTAACCATATCAATTGTAACACTTTGAGATTTGATTTTAAATGTAAAGTGACATAAAAATAAAATGTATTAATAATATTAATATAATTCATTTAATTTATAATCATAAAATGCCCTGCGATGGACTGGAGAGTTATCCAGGGTGTACCCTGCCTTTTGCCCAAAGACTGCTGGGATAGGCTCCAGCTTCACCGCGACCCTTCATTGGATTAAGCATTTATGGTAATGAATGAATGAAAGAATCATAAAAAATACAATTACCTGATAAGGTATGTTGTTGTATCTCGAACAAACAATGGCTAAAGTAGACATAAAACAGAATCCCTGTGCAAGGGATGAATGGCAACAACAAAACAGTCCTGCAGTTTCCTGACTGGGGCGGTCCACGCTGTAAAGCCTCCTTTTTAACCAAACACCATTCAGGTCAGAAAGGGAATGATTTCCTTCTCTGCACCTCTGCAACAGGGATGCTGCTTGTGTTGGTGTTCATTTATGAAATAATTATCATATAAAACAGAAATATGGATTCTATTTTGTCAATTAACAGCCCCAGAAGAAAAGCATGAAATAGATGATAATTAGCTTCCCAGCTGAGCTGAGTTAAACATTAATCCTCGTGAGGGGGCTCACAAACTGAGCTGTCCTTATTATGATAAGTATTCTATACGATGTAAAAGGGTGGCAGGTATTTCCACAGTGCTGTCGGTCACATATCAGTTTACATTGATCGAGAAGTATTTTTTCTACAGTTCACAGCTGCAATTGAAACACAATCAAAGGAGCAAACACTTCAACAATACTTCATGTTTTCTTGTGTAATAGGATGGGCTCATGTGATGAGTCCAATGATATCTCGCCTCAAAGGGTGAATGAGTCCCCTACTGAGAGGATGATTATGTTACATGATTGGACTACAGAGTTATAGTGTTCTTCACATTGCAGGAGGAAAAGAATGAAATTAATAAAACCCAAATTACTGTTTTCATTTTAAAAAGAAAGGGAGATTTACACGTCATGTTGATGTGAAAGGAAAAAAGGCTGTTATGAAAACTTTCACTGCAAAGCTGGAAGGAAAAAAAACTCGCAGTATACTTATATTTAATGGTGAAAACAGAGAGAAATACAGCTTGACATCAAGATGTGAGCTCTAGTTGACTGAATAATGAAATATAAGTGCTTCATTATGTAAATGTAAAGTTCACCCTGACTTTTTTCTATGGAAACACTTCAGCGATACACACTGTAAGCATCAATTGCAGCTGGCGCGACTGGGTTCCCCCGAACAACTGAAATAATCAGAAGCAGATGTAATATGTAGGTGTTGTCACTGTGAAAACAGTCCAAGACACGGATCCCAAAGGGCATGGTTACTCTCAGCTGATGATGCAGCACCGAGCTGTCTGTTGGAGGTGACGTACCAAAGACAAGCTAAGATGACATAAAAATGCTTCATGGATCTGCAAAGGAAATGAGCGTAAAATAAAATCGATAAAAACAAATCAAATGAGCATTCAATTAAAAATTTATTCTGAAGTGAAAGTGTTGAACTGTTGAAGACTATTTATTACTATTATATTACAATAAAATGCACAAAAATGTTAACAACACAAGGTCAAGTTTTAGGGGTGGCAGGCCATGTGGTATATGTTGGGCAGGTCCTCTCCTATTTCCTGGGTGCTGCACGGTTCAGGCAAGGGGAGAGGGCTGTCCCATGACTGGGGGAGCACTGGGGTAAGACTTGGCTCCCGCTGGGTGGTAGTCTGGGGGTCATGGTTCTCCACTGGCGTGAGCCGGGCCCTCTGCCTGTGAGGGTGAGTGGGTTGCTCTCAGGCTCTTGGTGTCATGGGGCCTGCGCTCTATCCACCCCGAATGGCTGGTGGCTGGCGGGGCCGATGTTTGCCCGTTGGGGCCTGTTGGAACAGGGTCGGGGCCTCTTCCTTCCACTTCCTGGGTAGATGCAGAGTTGGCTCCAAGATGGGGTGGCTAAAGTCTGTGCTCTGTGGTGGCTGCCTGGCCTGCATCTGTCACATTGACACGATCATTCTTCTCCAAACATCGTTCATTCCGTATATTCTGCATGTGACACAGTCACTGTGTTGTCCTGCAGGTTTATTCACTCACAGAAGTTGGTTTCTTTGTGTTTTTTTTTTTTTCTAGTTTTAGTTAAACTACCTGGTTTATATTTAGCTTGTTCACCTCTGGTGATATTTTTCCTCCCACAGGGAGACAATGAGATGCCCCATGTTGGGTTTTGGTACAGGTGTAGCAGATGGTCCAGAATCTGTGGTTGGCTTGCAATGTTTAATATGATGTATTTCTGTCTTCTTTTTGTTTACTGTCTGCTTTCCATTCCATTTTTTCTCTTCTCTTTCTATCCTTTTTCTGTCCTCGCCAGTCAGGTCCAGCAATACAATGCGAACTCTGTTCTACAAACACTTGTTCAAAATAAACAAACAAACAAAATAAGAATTCAGATGCCAAGAGCGGCTTTATAGCTATAAAGCCGCTATAAATTTTGCTCAGCAGAACACACAAGCCAGACCATCATTCTGCTTGCTTCAATGCGGGACAAGACATGTTTAAAAAAAAAAGAAAGAAAGAAAGAGAGGAGAGCCTCTGCTGAACCAATGTAAACAGAAGGTGGATATACCCAAAATGGCAATTTCTCCCATAATTCTGTGCGTTGATAATATTGGTGGTCAGTCTCTATGTGTTTTGTTTCTCACAACTTCATCTATCAAGGCCAAAAAAAGACAGCAAACAAGCAATGTTGCCATGTCTGCTAGTGTGAAATATGTGCAGCGTGATAGCACACACACAAAAACCAACCATTATCCATGAGGCTTATGAGTGTCACTGACTCCCAACATGAGGAGGAGAGAGTTTTTCTTTCTTTTTTTTTTGAGAGGGTGGTATCCTGGTTATTTGTAGATAAGTTGTGTATGAGGGGCCAAGTCGCTTCTTTTTGTTTATACAGAGCTTGTTGCTTGTTTTTCTGGCAAGATCTGGCAACACTGCAAGCAAAACTCAACATCAGAATAAGATGTTTGGCATTGGCAGAGATAAGTTGTGTTTTATGGGCACAACCCACTAACTCAACTCTGCTGCTGATGTCAGACAGCGTTAGCCTCATAACCAAAGGTCCCTGTTATCTTGTGGCCAAATTGTGATGTCTGCATAACTGTAGACTTTTAGCAGCATATTATCCAGCTGGAATATAACTTTCGACCATGAAACCATGAAAGAAAGACATTCTTTATGATTTATGGTGAGTTTTTGCAGATTTTTTTCCTACTCAGTTTGATGTTAGGATGTTGTTGTTAATGTTGTACATGTTAGGAATGGTGCTAAAATGCATGTTTGATCTGTACTCAATAGGTACATTAAAAATGAAAAATTAAAGACAATTTGTGTATATTGCTGTTCACTACAACAAATTTATTATTTGGCTTTCTTACAAAGAGCAGGATCTCACACAGCCCCCTCTAGTGTCAGAAATGATTTGAGTCATGTGAGAATGATATCTAAAAAGGGCACTAAACATAAAAAATGATCTAAACCATTTGAACTGACTGGCCTGAAGCATGCATTTATCTGAAATCAGCTTCTCTGCAACCTGCAGAAAAGATCCAATGCTAATCCTTCTGTAATTTTGTGCGATTTTAATATTATGAAGCATTGCATGAATAATTTCTGTTCACATCGTATTAGTGGCCTTTTTATTATATGGAACTGCATGATAGCCATTACGCTTGATATCAAGGGAAGAAATCTGGCTTATTTTAATGGTGTGATGTAGTATTGAACCTGAAAAATGGATTGGGGTGAATTGGCTCAAAAAAGGATTGAAATCAATGCCATGAAACTTACAAATAAAAGGTGAGCATTAATGCTAGAAGGCTAATGAAATGCATTTCCTTACAGACGTGGTACCATTTAAAATTCAAATAAATACACCTTTTAATCAGATATATCACAGAGAAATAATTGTTACAACAAAGAAAAAACTAACCAACATAAATTTCTTTACATTTTGTGCCAAATTTAGTATAAAAATCATTGAAAGGTAGCTTCCTGACTTGTATTACACAACTTGCTAAGATGTCTTGATGTAACTAGTCTTTGATCACATAATGTATGATTTTTCTTTTACTTATCTACTCAGCTTTTAGAAATGCCACTTTGTCTATATGGAAAGGAAGTGAGCAGAAACTTAGATGTGATAAAGTCAATTAAATCAATAGCCTGTTGCATTTTTACCAGATCAACAATACAGTTCCTCTCAAACTGATTAGATGTAATGCACTTTATAACATTTGAGGTATTTTCTATGTCACATTAAAATACAGTTTGAGGTATTTTCTATGTCACATAAAAATACCAGGGGGGGGGGGACTAGCAGCAGAAGGACAAAGACTTTGCCAACAAAAAGCCAACCAGATTGAAAGCCACACATCCTGGAGTACTGGCTGCTTTATGGCATGTTTACTGTCAAAGGATTTGAAATACACACTGCTTCAAAGTTCTGTTCAATGACTTTCATCCATTTCTAAACAGATCTACAGGGAAGTCTTAAAGCAAATGTGCTTCTTAGAGTGCAGCCTTGTTGGTTTATGTTAAATCTCCCGACATTTTAACAACTCACAATAAAAAGGAAACCCAGTTTTCTTTTTTCTGCTCAAAGAAATGCCATGACACTGTTACTATATGAGAAAAACAAATGCCTGTAGAGGACAATCCGTTTTGTTACATGAGTTCGTGAAGTGTGTTTTGTTAATGAGAGCAGTGCAGAAACAAAACTGAAATCTCCTCAAATCCTTCATTTCCAGTGATCTCATACGGAAAGGCTGAAAAAAGATGGAGTGCCTTCTTTTTTTTAAACACCATGGGAAACAAGGTGTGCTTTATTTCCCTGCTTTTATCTTTGTAAGGAAGAGGGTTTATTTTGTTTAGATAAATTCCAATGTCAATGTCCTTTTTTTTTCCACCCAAGTCAACAGAACAATTCCACACAAATGCAGACAGATTACTCTACAGCAACACTGAACGGTAAAGCTCTTGATCACTGTCTTGGAAGCAGAAGGTCTTTGAAATGTTGCTGAAAAAATAACACACCTAGGGGTATATATATATATATATATATATATATATATATATAAACACTACCAACAAAACCTCTTATCCAACAAACGTTTCAGGCATGAAGCCAGACAGGCGAATAGGAAGGCAGATCCAAACAACTATAAAAACAATGAATAGTCAAATATAAAAAGATAGGAGATGAACACTCATCTAGAGTAAAATGGACCATCTGTAACTCTTGACATGAAGTTGTACTGAAGTCATTAATTTGGCAATCTTTGTTGCATTGTGAGATCTAAAGGTGTTCAGCCCTTTCATTGCCTTTTGAACATTCTGCCTGTTCTTGGTTTAACGTAGCGCTTCTCCATGATATGTCTGAAAGTTGAAAAGTTCACAAGAGCTGTGTAAGAACTCTCAGAAAGCAGAAAGCTTTTTATTTTTCTCTGCATCTTTCCTGGAGAATGATCTCTAAGGAGGAGAACCAGACCCCAATGACCCTTTCAGCCATTCTCATCACACTTTGCAGAGTCATTCTGTCGGTCACTTTGCAATTACAATGCCAAGCTGTAATGCAGCTCGCCGGGATTCTCTTGATAGCATGCTGTAAAAAGATGGAGAGGATTCTCTCTCACTTCAGGCTACTAAAGAACAGCATCCTCTGCTGAGCTGACATGGTCTGGTATTTGGAGTTGAGAGCCCAGACGAGTTCGACAGTGAGTCATGCTGCTGACTTTCTTTGCATTGATATGCAGCCTTTTTATTTAGATTTTTTTCAGTATAGAAGTAAAAGTCCAGGGGATTTTTGGCATGCTATTAAACTGTATGATGCTGAAGACTGAATGTTGGTAAGAATGGTGACTGGACTACATTCAAGGTCAGATAAGACCCAATATCTGATAATGTAAAAGAAAGAATACAGAAGCACAGCTGAAGTCAACATAGAGAAAACAACATCATCTAAAACCTAGACACTTTTTATATTGACATTTCTTTGGCATGGATGGACATATTTTGTGAATGTCTCACAGTTCAAATGGCCTGTTGTTTCTATAATAAAAATCTGTAATTTCCAAGATAAAAAAGGTTAAAAACAGAAGTCATCACTCCAAGTAGGCATCTTGTTTTTGCTGGTTGATGAGTCTTGCACACAAACATAATGTCAGACAGGTTTCTAATGCAGTATGAATTTGTCTGTTCTGCAGGATATTGAATGCATCACATGCTAATGCAACACCCCTTCGTCCACACCCTGACCTTCCATTTCTGCACTGACTCTGAATGTGGGCTCTGCATGCAAATGTTGCACTGCAAATGCATCTAAGTGATACCGAGCTGGAACAATACGCCTAAGTGCTGAAGCCCATCATTGATTTTTTTCTATCACAACAGGGATTACAGCACACACCGTTTTCCATCTGTGCAAACCCATTGGTTGACTTTGCATTTATTAGGTTGGCCTGTAAAGCAGATGACTAAAGACATTAAGGTTCATCTGACACATATGGGGCAAAAAACTCAAAAACTGCAAGGATAAATTTATGGTGAAGCAATAATGAATATGTTTTGTGAAAATGGGATAAATGTGTGATGAACAGAACACCAAACCCACATGTAACAGCTTTACTTGCAACAAGGCTCCCAGAAAACACAGTCTAGAAAAGTAGATTAAAAAAAATGAAAAAAAAAATCTTTCATGAAGAAATGAGAAAGAAACAGAGTAGATGGGGGGTGGGGGGTAACAGAAGCATTGTTACCGGTGGGTCCAACCATTAAATATGTGGTGGACCCGACTTACAGCTTGTGCTGTTTGATTCATTGTGACTGTCCTAAAAGAGGCAACTGCACTGTTGACTGTTGGTAAAACAATGGCCTCCATTTCTTCCCAGAGGAAGCTGTTGTATATCACTGCTGCCAGGATACCCAGTTGTGTGAATCAAGAGTGAACCATTGTTCCTCAGTGGCAGAGAATAATGGTGCAACCTGTCCTGATTCAGGGTTGAAGAAGGAGGGTTGTGTATGTGTGTGTGTGTGTGTGTGTGTGTGTGTGTGTGTGTGTGTGTGTGTGTGTGTGTGTGTGCAAGGAAGAAGAGTCCCATAGCAAAGAGTAGTTTGTACAAGTTTCTTCTATGCTGTTTTTTTTTCTCTTTTTCTGTGAAAGGTCTGTTTGCAGACACAATGTTTTAAACTGAAAAACATAAAGGTTTTGTTTTACTTTTCTTTATTTGTGGGGGTGTCAAGTCAGCAGACTCATGTCAGTGAATAACGTTCTTGCTAAAAGCATCACTGCAACAGCAGATTTTAGCGAAGCAGGAAGCTGCATCAATTTCACATCCTGCTGATAAATATTAAATTGGATTGCACCAAATCAGCAACTATGATCTTGACGCAGTGACGTTCACTTGCTTGTGGTTTCTGACCAACTACCAGATATAACATTTAATGTCTGATTGACCACTGGAGGTCACTTATAGTCCAGTTAATATAGAGTTCCATGTGGAAAAGGTGGAATGGGAATAATTTTAGAAAGCCATGACAAATGACCCGCTTTCTTCTTTTGCACTTCAAGGACTTGACGCTTTATTGCTGCTGGTGCACACAGGCTTATGGTTAAGTGGCCCAGCAGGACCTCAGTTCCTGTGGTTCCATGTATAAGTTATGTGTTGAGACGAAGGTCATCTGGACTTTTTTTTTTCTATCACACAAATTAATATCAAAAGAAGATATGAGCAGTGAGAATTATTCATACACAGTTCATATTCATGCAACAGCAACTGGAACGTCATTAGAAACATACTTTCCCAACAACAAATATTGGCCTTAAGTGCTAGAATTTGCAACATAACATTATCCTGACTGCTTAGTCCAATGAAGGATTGGAGGGAAGCTGGAGCCTATCCCAGCAGTCTTTGGGTGAAAGGCAGGGTACACCCTGGACAGCTCGCCAGTCAACCGCAGGGCCACACAGAGACAAACAACCACTCACACTCACATCTATGGGCAATTTAGAGTAACCAATTAACCTAACATGCATGTCTTTGGAACATGCAAAAGCCACACAGAAAGGCCACTGCCCAAACCTTGCCCCAGCCAACAATCGAATCACCTTCTTGCTGAGAGGCCACAGTGCTAACCACTATGTCACCGTGCAGCCCATTTTAAATACAGGTAAATAAAATGAAAAAAATTAAAACCAACATAAATTTGATCAAAAGGTCAACATATCATGCTGCGCTGAAGGCGAAGGTGAAGAAATTGGTTGTAAAAAGAAACAGATAAGACCTGTCTAATGTACAAAAGGAGCACGTTCCACAGTTAGGGTGCTGCCACTGCAAAGGCCTAGTGATGTTGAAGGATAAAAAATATTTTAATGTAGAGAAACATGCAAAGAAAGACATGTTTTCTTAGTGACAACACTGCCATTGTTTTAGTTGATGCAGATACATGAGAGTGCAGGTTTACCAGAAATCAGCTTTGCACACTGCCAGAATCTAAAGTGAGTCTGATAAGAGTGCAGACGGGAGGAATGTGTCACTTTGATGTGAATGCACGGTGCATCCAACGCAACCCCCAAACTGCAGAGCCCTCCCGCCCACATAACCCTTGTGCAGAACCCAGTCTTTTGAGTGTGCTGCCTTCGAGGTCATATCACTCTTTGAAAAGAAATTCCTACTTTCATTGAGGTTTTAAGGGGTTAGTATTGGTAGTACTGGTAGACTACTTTCAGAGTGACATTTCTTTTTGTGTAGAAAGGAAGACTACATTTGTTTCAGCAAGGATGCAAAAGTATATTTATTAAAATACTGAACCTGACCAAAACAACACCTGCAATATCTGCAGTCCTAGATGACTCTTCAAACCTGCTTTCATTCACAAATGTGTTTTTGCAGTTATGTCTGGACTTTTTCTGCAGTTGCTCTTCACATAGGTGCCTAAGCGGGACATTTTCTGCTCTAAAATGCACCAGAGGAAGGACAAAATGCAAAAATTTAACTGCAACTTGAAATCATCACGTTGATTTTCTGTATTTTGAGAATATATACGTCTCTCAGCAATCACAGGAATGGAACGGATGGTAAGCAACAAACATGTCAGCAGAAAACAGAGCGAAGCAGCAGCTGTCATCAGCACACACTGGGTGCAAATGTTCTGGAAAAAATTGTTGCTATACATTCTCATTGTTGTCTCATCCGTTCATCTTAAAGACTTTTCCTTGAGCGCTTGCTGAGAAAATTAACACTGCATACATCTGTGAAGTCACAACACCACTCCAGAACATCTCTAGAACATTTCAGGGCTGCAGCGCATGACTAAAAACACCTTTAGTAATCAATATTCTCCTGACTAATTTACAAAGGCGACCACAAAAGGATTATTTTCAGCATCTTTGCAAGATATTGCCTTCATCCCTTGACTCTGCACAAGACCGTTCTTGCTCTTTACAACCACATGCAGTTAAAAATTCCACTATGCAGGTTTTATGTTTAAAAATCAGCAGTGAGACTACTAAGAAAAAAAACTTTTACATCATTGCAGTGACTAATTATCCAGAATTGCTCTGAGTAGGATTTGTAAATGGGGACGTCTGTGTTCACAGTGTAGATGAAAGAAGAAAAAAGAAAGAAGGATGACATAATGCTCTGCAAATGAGAGGCCTTTCAACATCTCAGCAAGACAATTCACTCAGCCAATTTAAACCAATTTACACATATTCCTCGCTGATGCCAGAATATTCCCTTGAGTATATGAATTAAATAAAGTGTGGAAAGAGAGTCAGGTAATACAGGTATGAGTGTGTATCTGTGTGTTTGGGATGAAACATTGCAGAATGATGTTAAGACACAAAGTTTAAATATAGACTGAAAAAAATTCAGAAACTTGACTGATGTAATGATAAAAAGATCCAGTTTAATGACTTATCATCTATTTACCGCTCACCGTGTGATTGTGAACCATGTGATTTCTGCCCTTTTTGCTTTTTCTCACAGTGATTAGTCAAAATACTGCAGCTGCCTCCTTCTGTTGCACCTTCACATAATCCAGAACCAACACAAGATAATTAAAACCAAAAGCAAAATCAAGTTTCCCTCAGAGAATTTGATTGGCTGCAACAAACAGCTAAATGTAAACTGTGATTCATTACTATTCCCCAGATAAAGAAAAAAACCAGAGCAACATAAAACAATTTGGAATACTAAAGTGAAAATTCTTAAGTACCTCGGGGAAAAACAAAAACCTCTGCATGTCGGCAGCAATTTTCTGTTGCTGTCGAATCCCACTTTGTCCCGTTGTCATGGTGATATTGTCACCTTGTATGTTAGCAGGAGATATTCACAGACCACAGGGGATGTTTTTTTTTTCTTTTTTTTTCTAATTATTGCTTCAAGACAGGTCACCAGGGAAACCAAAATGTCACCAACGAGGGGGCCCTGCTGTGGAATAGTTTCATGTGCACTTTCCACAAATACAGATAAAACGCGAACAGAATCAGTCTGGATATTAGTTTTACATGAATTTTTTTTGTGTGTGTGTGTGTGTGTGTGTGTGTGTGTGTTTTCAATCTCATACACTCATGTAAATATGCTGTCTTTGTAAAAAAAAAAAAAAAAAAAAAGTGAATAAAAGGGTAAATACTTTATGTAATCACGTAATCAAAATGTACGACAATCAGGGCTCTTGATGATTTGGATGATGTGGACAGAATTTTATATTGAGTTTTAGCTCACCACTAGCTGCCCTGCGGCTAGCAGGGAAGTTCTGCAAAAATGGAATAAAAATAATACTTTTTTTGTTAATTAAAGCCCAAATAAAAGGCCTCGGGATAATAATCATGGCAAAATTGTTTGAAGAAGGAAAACTAGAAAACTGTTTGATGGGAGTTGATTTGTAAAAAAAAAAAAGGCAGAAGCGGATTGTGCAAGATGATAAAAATAAGACAATATTTTGGTACCTGCTTCATTAAAAATCTTATTTTCAACATAGAAAAACCTTATTTGTGGTCATTTTTGAAGCACCTATACCTCCTGGCAGTTTTGTGTTGCAGATATTTGCAGGTATGTTTTTTTTCTTTCATTTCAATTTTATTTCAGTGACTGAAAATTTTCTGAGATGAAAAGAAAACTCATGTTTTCTTTTGTTTGTTTGCTTTTGGGAGTGTGTGATTTAAAATAATGGCAATATGTGGTTCATTAGCTTAATGCATGTAAGCGGATTACAAAGGAGCCTGGGAAGATAGAATAAATCCACCTTCAGAGTTTTCTATCTGCATGGCAGGGAAATGACTTCACCATTAGCATGAACTGTTCTGCTAATCCTCTTTACTCATAGTTATTGGAATTAAGTCCAGTGGTGCAGTTAATATCATAGACACTCTCTCAGGTAAACATTTACCCAAACAAAATTGTCTGCAAGAAGAAGTCCTGAATGCTTAATCATTATTAATTATGGAGGACCAATGCATTTGTCAGCACCTGAGGAGTTTTGCTTCATCTGCTCTCTTGATCTTTTATTTCTTTCATCTTTTATCTGTTTCCTTTAAAAATATGATAATCCTGAAATTAGTGCCATGTGATAAATGTGTGAAGAAATACTTAAAAATGCCATGTTAAGAGTGGAGCAACTTATCAGAGAAATATTAATGTATCAGTGAGCAACGGCGGAATTTAAACACAGCCTTATGCCAGCTGCTACACTCACACACACACACACACGACACACACAGCTGTTCCTTTTCACTCACACACAACCACTCACAGTCAACTTGTGGTGTTTAAAGTACCAAGAGACTTCTGTGGGTTTTCTTTTCCTGTCGGTGTCTGCAGAAGAGAAACAGCTGGTCTGTTTTCAAGTTAAATGACGCAACTTTTGTCTTTTATCTCCAGGCAAGTTATAAACTTTTGCATCACGTTTTCTTATGTTGTACTTTGATGGTTTTTCATTGAAATAGAAGAAAAGGATCCAAGTTATTGAATCAACATGCATAAGAATCAGTCATTATTAAACAATGTTATTGATAATTGCATATTAATAACCCTATTATAGGGGTCAGCATCTTGAGGGCTCCAGTCCTGCAGGTTTTGCTGTTTCTCTGGTACACACACGTTTTCTGAATCAATGGCTTACTAACAGATAGATGCAGAAGATGACAAGTTGTTGGAGAATCTTTTAATTTAAATCAAGTGTGTTGTACCAGGGAAAGTCTAAAACCTGCAAGATAGTAGCAAGATAGTAGAATCCAGGGGTGCCCAAGATTGTTCCTGGAGATCCACAAGACCATCCTACAACTTTTAGGTGCAACACTTGTCCAACAAAGGGGAATCAAAGAGCTGAAATTCCTCTTCTGCGTGTCTTCCCCCTCTGCAGAGGCCTGGTTATGAGACATGTTTCAGGTGTGCTTGATACTGGTCACATTTCAGGATGGTAGATCGCCACAACTGAACTTGGGCACTCCTGATTTAGTTTGTTCTCGATGCATAAATTTGCAGCATTACTGCAAAAGGGAAATGAAAGTCAAAAACAGAAAATCCTTCTGCTTAGCTCACATCAGTTGTTATGTTGAACTGTTCTGTTATAGTTACTCTATTTTTGTCTTGGTTATTCCAGCAGACAGTTATTGAAAGCATTTTAGATTGCTGTTTGGCTGTACTTAGGGTTTTTTTTTTTTTAGAGAGACATAAGAGTTTTTAGAGAGTAAGGCTAGTTTGAAGGCAAGTTATTTTGTAGAGCAGGATTCAGCAGCACGGTGATACAAAGTGCCTTACAGAGATTTTAAAACATTAGATAAATAAGAAGCATTAAACAAGAAAAAATTATAACAAGAAAGAGTAATAGTAAAAAGTAATAAAAAACCATAGTAAAAAATTAGTCATTTATAAAAATGTTGCCATATTTACTGCTTGATGTCTGTAAGGGAGCTGTACACCTATTATATCAGTTTAAATAAAATCTAACATTATTCATGGTAAGTTACTAGCTGTCTGTCTGCTTGTCATAGTTTTAGTCAAACATGCTGGGGTTAATTGAAGCTTGCATTTCTCTTACTCTCCAGTAGAGACAGTTTTCTGAGGTTTTAATCATCTTTGACATGCTTTGATCAAAATGACACAGAAATAGTCATATTTTCTTTTAAAGTTTCTTTTCAGTAACATATATTTCCTTTTATATGCATTATAACCTGACATCTGAGGATTACTCCTCTCTAAACTCCTCTCTCTCCTCTCTCTCAACAGCAACAGCCTTGCGTTGAATCAACCTGGTCTCAGCAGAAACTGTTTAATCTGAAAACACTGTGTGTGACTCTCTTAATACAATATGTTGTCGAGACCTATTGAACCAGTTAATGGTAAAAACGTTGCACAAAAACCCTGTTGTACAGAACATAGACCTACTTACCATCTGCCCCCTTGTGCTCACTTTTAGTACTACAATAATGTAACTAATAAAACTACAATAAAACACAGCAGTATATATATATATATATATATATATATGTATATATATATATATATATATATATATATATATATATATATATATATATATGTATATATATATATATATATATATATATATATATATATATATATATATATATATATATATATATATATATATATATATATGTATATATATATATATATATATATATATATATATATATATATATATATATATATATATATATACAAGCTTAATCATGTATACTGAAGAGGCACAATTTTGCACAAGTTTGTGTGATTGAATTTAAACCGGTAAGATCTAGCTTGTCCAAAGAAGAAAAAGTCAAAGCTGCTCAGAAAAAAAAAAAAAAAACATGCTGTGTTGCTCTTAAGGCCTGATTTATAGTTCAATCAAGCAAATTAAGGATGCTGTGAAATGTGTCTGAATAACGGATGAATGAATAAATGCATTGCCCGGAGGAAGACAAATCCCTAACACTTAAAAAGGACTAAATAAATGGAAATAAAAGCAAATTACAGAAGCTTCTCTCTTAACCATGACTACAGAAATCAGTTAAAGAAAATCTTAGACAATAAATACAACAAATGTTCATTAATGCAGATAAAGATATTTCTCGGCTGGTGTCATTTCTACAAAAACAAAAATACTAAAAATATCATATTATAATTATAAAATATGATATTTTAATTATAAATTATAAATATTTTAATTATAAAGTTTATAAAATAAGTAAATAAATAAAAAAAAATAAGACTGGTCAAAAGTAAAAAGAGAAAATATGCCAAATCAAACAATTTAGCTGAGGATGAACACATTTTTTAATGGAAATTGAGTTGGTTTCAAGTCCATGGTTAATGGGAAACATTTAAAAGTATATCTATGTATTACAAATAATGCCAGGTTGTACTTATAGGACCCTCATTGTTGCAGGGAAATTCTGCCTGCTTTGATTTGGCCTTTTTGTGGAGAAGAAGTAATGTGACATTGACAGAAAAGGAGAAGGACTGTGGAAAGTTTACCAACTCAGACCTGATCTGACAAGACGACTCAGATCAGCAAAATGTTTTCTTCCAGCAGAAACATTTTCTAGGACATTTTGCAAAGGGACTAATTGCTGTGTTCTATCACGCTTCCATGTCGGCCGTAATATACCTTTCTCTCTCCGACGGCAGAACACGTGTATGGATCTGCCTACAGGAGGAGACACTGACACTAATGTTTTCTCAAAATACGTGGACATGCATTTAAAAACTAAACATGAAATGTATGCAAACTGACACGTTCTGTAACATTTTACAGGTGTGGAATATGGTCAGCATGTTCACAGGGGCATGTCTTTTTTCAACCATGCCATCATTATCTTTGCTGCTGATTGATTTGACAGGGATGATGCCAGAGCAGGCAACAGAAATCAGTCTGGTCAATTTGAAATAATTTGTCTCTTTGAAATTACAGAAGCAAGCAAGTGATGCAATAATATAAACTTTTCATCAATAATACATGGTTGGTGTGTCTGCTGGTGTTTCTGATGATAATATCATGTGAATGGTTTCAGTAGAAGTCGGTAATGTGTTTTGAAATGCCTGTTTTTCCACCAGTTTCTTTCAAGAAGCTGGTTATCTGTGGCCTTAAGCATGAGTCACTCATAAACTTCTTGTAAGGTAAACAGTGGGAATTGGTGAACATTGTTTCATCTGGAAACACTTCAACTGTGTTCAGAAAGAGTCTGAGTAAACAATCCTTCTTTATATTATTCTATTTTCATTCTAATTTTATTTTTTATATATTTTTCCTTTTATTATTTTGTCTTCCATTCCATTTTTCCATTGAACATGCTCCATTCCTTTCTCGTCTTTGTCCACAACCTGACTGGAATTGACCCTCTCTACCAAGATGCCACTTTTCTGATCAACTCAGGTTTGCCAAACGAGCCACCTAAATCCTGGACAACCATGGCAGAACGGTCACAGAACCTCATAAAAATCTCCTGGGCGTGACTCCACCCACTCCACCCCCAGGATGACCTCAAATCAACTGAACCAAGCAAATAAAGCAGCACCACAAGGACCTTCTGTCATCTGGATGGTGGGATTGACTAGCAACTCCCTTGCCCTGTTTCAACAGCCCTGGACTGTAAATCTGACACCAGCTCTGTCTGTGCATCAGAACCATGGTAACCAAGGCTGTTCTGGTGCAACGCTTTCCTTGTTAGCACAAAATCCTGATTACTGACTTCTCCTTAAGGAGGAACCCATGCAACTGCCCCCTTCACTGGATCTCTGCAGATTTGAACTTCTGATGCCAAATCATGCAACTGATGTTCATGATAAAAAGTACATTTCATGCCTTTTTGGATTAAATGTATATATATATATATATATATATATATATATATATATATATATATATATATATATATATATATATATATATATATATATATATACATTTAATGTATATGTGCGTGTGTGTATATATATAAAAAACTGTGACTTCGGCAGCATTTCTGCTCGCTGATACAGTGATACTCTCACACCTGCACTGAGGCATCAAAATAACACCTGCCAAGATAAGAACGACCCTGAAGACAGAACACTTCGATCTTCCTCACTCTGCAGGGAAAAGTCTCTGTGTATCATGATTTTCTTCAGAACCTCACTGGACTTAGTACAAGTTTAATTTCTTTCTCTTTTTTTTTTTAAATTTTTTAAATTTTTTTTTAATGAACCTTGTTAAAGTTCACTCCTCTAGACATCTAGAATCTTTATTCCACATCTCAGGTAATATCATATAAATCCACGGGTTATATGTGTCCACATATTTTATGCTGTAACTTGCATTTAAATCAACTAGCAACCTTGCTACCCTCCTTCTTGAGGCTCTAGCTTAGTAACTTGGCTAAGTAACTCACATACTGAAGTGCTCTTTGAGCATTCTTTTTAGTTTTTCTGCTCCAATGTGAAAATTTTGATTGATTTTCATTAATCTAACCTCACTGCAAACCAAACTTCACGTGGTCCTCTGACACCCATGAAACTAGTTTAGCCCTACCACACAACTAGATTTTAACTGCTAAGTAGCTAATGTTATGCTAACATGAAGCCATTACACTTAACATCAGCAGTTGTACTTGGATAGGAACAAAATCTTTTTGTTCCTATGTTCCTTGGTGTAAAAATACTGGTGATCCATGCTTTTCTGGACAAATATAGTTGTTTTCTTCTTCCAGCAACCTGTCAATCATCAGAGGTGTCCAATCTTTTTCAAGGTCGCCAGCACCACTTTGGCCAGTCTTGTAGCTTTGCCAATGCATCCACTGGCATACGGCAACATGAGTGGAAATGCCATCAGTAACCCAACAGGAGTTCTAGGTCAAACTGTACAGAGTAGTTAAAAACTCATCACCACAGATGCAGGCTGATGTAAATGATTTGCTTGTAATTATTGTAGAGTGGAGTGATTATAGAATGCCTGACTAGGTTGCAGGCAGGATCTAAAAATCAGAAGGACTTTTATTGCCTTTGTCTTTGAACAATTCACAGACTAGAAACTTGTTTCGGTGATAAGGTGCTGAATAATAAAAATAATAATAAAAACACTGAATAACAATGTAAAATTAGAAATACAGCTATTTTACAACTATTTTACAAATAAGGTAAGGCATGTAGAGAAATAAACATATATACAAACTACCTTTTTTTTGTTAAAAATATATAATAAAAGTAAAGATAAAAGTAATTTCCTTTGTAGACATGCAGACATGTACAGTATGAACAGTAGCATCCAAACAACTGTGCAAATTAGCAGTGCAATAGATGAAGTGATGTGACATGAATTATGTAAGTGACTGGAGTTATAAAGTGTCCAGCTCAGGTATGATGAGTGTTCATGGGTCTTGTAAGTGTTTATGAGTCTGACGGCAGAGGGGAAGAAACTGTTTTTATGGCGAGAGGTTCTGGTCTGAATGGACCGTAACCTTCTGCCAAAGGGATGTGGCTCAAATAGTTCATGTCCAGGGTGAGAAGAGTCAGCTGCTATCCGGCCTGCTCCTCCCCGAGTCCTGGAGACGTACAGGTCCTGAAGAGATGGGAGGCTGCAGCCAATCACCTTCCCGGCAGAGCGCACAATGCACTGCAGCCTCTGTCTGTCCCTGGCAGTGGCCCCAGCGTACCACACAGTGATGGTGATCTCACCATAAATGACAAATACAAATAACAGTATTTGAACTTTTATATTAAAACATCAAATGTTGTTGGAGTCATTGAACACTGATGAGATCACTGTGAGTAATGGCAGCATTTATGGTAAGGAACAGCCCTCTCAGTAAAGTGGGATGGTGGCTTTTAAAGCCTGAATGAACATTATAAAACCTTTAACTGCCTTGTGAATAAAGACCCAACATTCACTTTACAAGTGTCTCATTCAGAAAAGGTGACTAAAGGGGGAAAAACAAAGAAACAAAAGAAAAACAGCCTTTGTTTGTATGTCTATAAAGTGCAAGGCTTGCTGATTTTTATTTCTTACCCAGTGTTTTGTTGCTCAACGGATGCTCAGCCTCATTTTGTAAGTCTGTAGTACAACAACAAACCAGAAAATAAAGCTGGTTAAAATAAACACTTCAGTTGACCTTTTTAATTGCTCCAAGGACTTAGTCTGCTATATTTACATCAATAACTTGCAATATGTTGCCTAATTAAATGCCATAAAAAAAGGTATCAGGTAGTGTTTTGGTATCCTACTCCCACTCTCTCAGGTTTTTATCCAGTGCTTCCTAATGTGAAATCACATTCCAGAGACTGCTTGTCTCCTTCTTTCATTTATTTTTTTAAACTAATGCCACTAATGTTTTCCTAAAAGTATTTTGATACAAACAAGATGAGGCACTGAAAACAATTTCCCAGTTTATTTCTTGTCTAAATAGTCATTTCAGCCTGTAGAGATATAAGGATGATAAATGTGTACTGCAAAATTTCAGTCAGTAGTTGATTCAAGTTTATATATATATATATATATATATATATATATATATATATATATATATATATATATAAATGAGGTTTATTTTCAAAATGCCTTTTCTATAAAAAAAACAAAAAAACAAAAAACAAAAAACAAAATTACATTAATCCACTGACAACAATTACACATTGGATGGAAGTAAAAGCAGGCATTTATTAGTTTATTTGCTCTAAGATGCTTGTTGTATCCGAACTTTTCCTTCAAAACTCACACAGACTGAAATATCTATGCATAAGATCACATTTCTAATTCCATTTGCTTATTTAGCATGGAAATGATCCCAACACAGTCCAATATACACACTGGTCGTGTTAGTGTAGAAGCAAAAATAAAAACTAAAATAAAATAAAATAAAATAAAATAAAATAAAATAACTCTGAAGGACAGTTGCCCTGTAAATAAAAGTACCCTCAGCGTATCAGTCTTGGTCACAACACTGCGAACTCTGCAAGTCTTCAATATCGCCACTAGGTGGCAGACTATTACCATTAACTTATTTTGTGCTCAGCACCAGAGACAAAGCTCAGTAGCCGACTCATATCCCAAAGTGCAGTAAATACAGTCACTTTATCAAGAATAACATTTTGCTTCAAACAGTGCAGGCTCAGTTGTTTAAAATACCTATTTGTACAAAGCTTGAATATTCTTCTGGAAGATAACGTTTAGTGTGAGAAGACATGCTGTGGCCATGACTAATGTCCATTTGTGGTTGTTGTCTTGAGAGGGTTTCTCTTCATTTGTTTGTTTGTCTTCAACTTTGCAGATACGTTCTGAGTAATTCGCCTCCTGACTGGTTCAAAGACCGAAGATGAGCTGCTGGCAGTAAATAACGACAGGATGATAAAATCTGTCATGATAAATGAGATGGTAGGGGGGAGGAATCCTCCTACCTTTGCTACCATCTCTGTTCAGATAAAATAAAAAAATAGAGTCAAAGGTAGACAGGGTGACAGAGGGAAACAACACTGTCTTTAGAACACTGCTATTAAAAGCAGCACGAACAATGAAATAAATTCAATTTACTACTTAGTCCTATCTTGCGATCTTCTTAAGAGAAATACTCACATCGGTGCCACTCATTGAAAGTGACGTCTCTGTTTTAGCTGCAAAACATTACAGAGAAACATGCTTTGTTTCCCACATCTTGCTTACGTGTTATCTCCTTCCATCTCCTCTTAGACCTGACGTGATGTTAATAAAAAGTCCCACAGAGACTTTCGACCTGACTTTAAGTACCACCTATCATTACGAAAGGTTTTTCCAGCAAATGCTCCCACACATTCTCAATATCTTACTTTTTCTCCACGTATAATACATGCGCTTACAGTGAGCGTAACTGCCTGAGCCAAGTTTAATCTTTTGAACATTGTCATACAACTATTTTACATGTGGAGAAAAAGAATTGCTGCCAGAGAACATTTTAATCAACAGAGTACAGGAAGATACTGAAAGCAAACAGCGATGAAAATTTTCAAACCACTGTCAAAGCTTTTGCAGATTCATCTTGCATGCAGACAGTACGTACGTCCACTAATTGCCTTTTTGTCTTATCAAATGTAATGACTGTGTTATGTTTCTTTTATGGCCCCAGAGGAGGAATCTTTATAATGCAGACTGATTATCTCACGCCACCAACCTTGAAAGATTATCCTTACAACACTCCAATGGCTTCTCAAGTCGCCTGCAGGGAGAATTGACACAAAATATTATTGATGTTTATTGTTCTCAGAAAAGTTCTAACTGAAGAAATTGATCACTTTCTGACTTATACAGAAACATGATCTAAAAAATAATTGTATTAATTTTTATTTCAGTTTAGTATGAACATGGACAGCAGCCTGTCTGTATGCCTGCACCCTATTTTAACCTCCAATTTATAGTCAAAGCAACTGTCAAGGTGAAATATTATCTCTGATTTACTCAGACATGCTAACATGCTATATTGAGGATTCTTTTTGATAGCTATGTGATATTCCACAGCACTGTACAGTATGTGGTCATACTACCTCCTGCACTGATGATAAACTTCTCTAACCAGTGTAAATCATTTAGCAACAGAGTTAATTTCTGGGACCAGACTCTCAATCACAGAGCTCATTATTGGCTTACTGCATGGAAAGATTGCAACTATGTTTTTGACAGGCTTTGTCAACAATAAGACAAAGATTTTTGTAGTTAAACCTCCAAAAAAACATAACAAGACCACTGCTCAACATTGCGGTTAAGGAAAAATATGTATATAGAGTACAATGAGTTTGCAAATATTTAGAATAATTTAGGTAAAAATCAAGGAGAAAGGATGCGCACTTGTAACACACAGGTCACACAGGTGGTGTGCAAAGAAAATGACTTCCATTAAAGTTAGAAAGAACACCTCAGGCAGCAAAGAGCAATCCATCCAACGATTTATACACTTTCTGAACCGCTTACTCCAGTTAAGGATGGAGGGAAGTTGGAGCATATCCTAGAAATCATTGGGCGATAGGCAGAGTACACCCTGGACAGGTCGCCAGTCCATCACAGAGCCACACAGAAAGCATACGAGTCTTTGGATAGTTGCAAGTTACCCAGAGAGAACCCACTTATACATGTGCAAAATTCACACAGAAAGAACCTCCTCTACCTAGGTTCAAATCAGCAACCTTCTTGCTGTGAAGCCACAGTGCTAACGACTATGCCACCGTGCAGCCATCAAGAATGTCCATACAGTAAAAAGGCAGACACATGAAATAGTAAATGGAGCTGCCAAACCAGGAAACAAAGCAGACCCTCTAACAAAGCACATGGAGGAGAACATGTTCGCATACAGATGGCGACATAAAGATGCCAGATCAACAATGAATGACAAGTGATAGTTGGTGCAACACTTGGAAAAACAAAACAAAACCAAAAAAAAAGCAGATGAAACAAAAGACCCTGAAAACACAGAGGTGACGCAACTTTGAAATCTAAAATTAAGAAATGAAAAAGTACCGGCAATGTACTGCTTCCAGCTTCACTCTGACATTCTCTTCATTGTAATGGATTTCCAAAGGAAAGGGCATTTAATTTTCTCTAATCAATCAATACACGCTGCCACATCCGGCTGAATTTAACATTTGTTTGGATTGACAGGGGGTTTTCCTGAAGTAATAAGAATGGATCAAAACAGAAATTTATGATCACTAAATGATCACATTGAGAAACTAAAGATGTATCAAAGATGAAGATATGTGTTTATTTAGAACTAGTTATTCTGGACCAAAGGTAGATGACATGGCATCTTCTTAGGTGTTAAAATCACAAACAGACTTTTATTTAACAGAAAAAAAAACTAGATAATATTTATATTTAAAAGTATATAATATGTTAGTGTAATGATCTGGAGCAATTAGGTGTGTGTAAACACAATGTCAAGTAACATCAACAATGATGGTCATTATTCTGCAGATGGTGATTTTACATGAATAAGTTCTCAAAACAGGCAAAGTTGGACTAAATAAAAATGTAATTACAAATTTAGATACAACCATCTTACCAAGAGACTTTAATCCCGTCCAAACTGATCAAATGCAGTGATCAAATTAAAGATTGGAGGTGCCAGAACTTCTTTCAGTCAAATGAAGACAAAACTGAAATAATAAGTTTTGAAGCCAATGAAGAAAGTCTAAAAGTCAGCAATCAGCTTCAGACAGCAACATTAAAAACTGATAGAGTCAGAAATCTTGCTGTAGTCCTGGACTTGGATATCAATGCTGAAAATCTAAGATGCTTTTAATCAAGATTAAAAGCCTATTTATTGGCATCCTTTTATTAAAATAACTGTTAATTCCCCACACTGTGATTTAGATTTCCACTTTGAGATCTTTCTCTTTTTATTTCATTTCTTTAACTTGTTCTACATCGGTTTAGGCTGGTGCTGATAAGCCGTGACAGTGTATGTGTTCACCCCTCCTATCTGACTGTTTTTAATGCTTCCTGCACTGCTTTACAAATAAGCTTGCCTTGCCTAATAAAACATATAAACAAACAAAAACCCAAAAAACACTGAGGGAACATTGTTGTTTGCACAGATGAGACCAAAGTGGAGATGTTTGGCTTTAGTTATGACCTCATCTGTTAAAACCAACCACATCATATCGACACAATCACCCCATACCAGCTGGTAAGCATGGTATAGAAGGCTGACTATTCCTTCCACCAATGTGGGGGTTATATTTTCGCCAGCTTTTGCCAGGATTTTTGTGATTTTTCTCTGAGAAGTATTTATCATTGCAGGGTATTTTTAGGCACATAAATCCTCACTAAATGGTCAGGGCACTTGTTCTCAAAATACAGCAGAAGTTCCTAACAGCATTTTAAACATATGAAGTTGGATCTGGATGTTGGCAAAATTCTGGATATCATGATCCAGAATAGAATAGAATGATGGCATCTTTTGAACTATTAGCAACGCAAGAGAACAAATTAAGATGTAAACATGAAACAAACACCTCAATATAGCCAAGACAAGACATTGGTAATCTAACATGAATGTGGAACTAAACTGGGTGGAGATCACAATATCAGTGGAAATGAGCTGCATGGCAGAGGTCTGTGGCTTCAGAGTGTTTTTCTAGTTTGAGTTTCTTTTGCAACCACAAGACATGGACACTTTGCAATCTGATGTAGAAGAATATTTGTCTATCAGCTAAAGCTTGGCTGAATTTCAGCCACACAATAACAAATGGTCCCAAACAAATGCACCAAAGCATTTATTCAGATAAGGTAGTTGTACCCATGGGATGTTTTTTTTTTTTTTTTTTTAAACTTTTTTTTTTTTTTTTTTTTTTTTTTTTTTTTACCTTACTTTAGTTTTAATTTATATAACATGATGTAATTTTTTATTAAATTTTATTGGGCTAATTCCAATAACTGGCCAGGCCCAGATTATTGTTTTTGTTGTTTGTTTGTTTATTATTTTAATATAGTAGCTTAATACATAGAATTACACCTGCCAGAAGAAGTGTATTTTCTTTTTTTTTTTTTTTTTTTTTTACATATATTTGTTTATATTTAACTTTTCTATATTAAAGCTAATAGCCTAGTCGGCTGGAAGAAACCAACTAAATCCTCCTTGTAGTCTTAACAACAGCCATCCAGCCATCCAGCCATCCATCCATCCGGATAAGCAGCAGAAGATGGATGGATGGATGGATAGATGGCACTTTTCACACAATAAAAATGGAGTGCAGTGTGATTTACATTAAAAGCAAAAGAAAGAGATAAAACTTTGCCCAACAAATCCCCTTAAATCAAGAATCCATGAACCCACATATACAAAACATACTTCTCACTCTTACAGATGATAACACAGCAAACATGTGATATCATGTCTCAAAAGCCACTGCTCCAACCCCATTAACTGTATTGGGAAGTTAAGATACAGGAAAAATAAAAGATGTTAAGACTAAATGAAAATTTAAAAGAATAAAAACATCAGACAAGCTATGTAGCTAAAGAAAAGATAAGTGTGAAAAACATCATACCATAGTTTTTATTTTAATGATTGCATAGATCTAATGTAGTTAAAATGAAAATATAAGAAAGCAAAATATGAAATTAAATTAATCCTTAAGAAGATACAAGCATTTACTCTGATACTCTGATCAGTGTGGTACCTGCTCAGAATGGACGTAAGAACATTGGAATCCTATGTAATTTCATTTTTCATTGTTTGCTTAAAGGTACAAATGTTTGTGCCTTAAGCTATTGAAAACAATATTGGAAGTTTCATACTTGCTTGTTTTTCCTCTTTGGACTGCTGTTAAAACATTCCAAGCCTCCATTTGAAGGGTTTTTGTGAAATGAAGGATATTTAGGGCTACATATACACTGATTTTACTTCATTTTGTAATAAGATAATCCACTTCCTCAGGGCAGGCACGTACCGTGGATGTTTTTCAAAACCTCTTGTCCCCAGCCTAGACTAGACAGACCTCATATGGCAAGAACACGGAATCATTGTGACCTCCTCTGAACCAGCTGCTCTCATCAGAAACTGGAAAATCTGAAAAATGAGCTCCTGTTGTGCTATCTGTTATGACTTGCTTGCTTTATACTGTATGTAGGGCAGCACAGTTGTGATTTTTGCTTCTGGGCAATCGCAGTTAATAGAAAATCAAACACATCCAGGAGTAAACAAGTTTTTTTTTTCTGTCCCTTACATGACTGAATAGGATAACTGAAGACTGAAATCTTCAACGAATGGAAGTGGCAAGAAAAAAAAACACCTTCACAATAAACTGGAAAGTTCTGCCACCAAAACCACCAGAAAGAAAAATATACAACTGCAATCACAACAGCCTATTTGTTACAGAGTCAGGACATCTTTATTATGTATAAAGAGAGTGAAAAACCAGCAAGACATGTTAACACTTAGCATCACATAAGATGTTGCGCAAAACAAATTACAACCTTCCACTTTTGATTGTTAATTTTTCCTTCTTCAAAAACAAACTCAGTGTTTGGTACCACATCAAATGACCAGTAACTAATATGAAACAATATTAAGAACTGTATTTAAATGACCCTCTTGCTCACAAAGACTTGTCCTATCTTGTGTGCTGGTGTCTGTTTGTGTGCTAGGAAGACTTTCATCTTTTTTCTTTTCCAACCCAATTTGGACCCATCAGGTGTAACCCAATGTGGTCATTGCAGGACGGAACACAGATCCCATAGTTGGGCAGATGTTTACTCCTCAGGATGCCTGCTTTGTCTATCCTGCTGTATGTGAGCAATTAGTGTGGCTGGTTCTGCCCAGTCACTGATCCTCAGATCATGCCGATCAGCAGTTTGTGGCCTGTATTGGATGGCTAAACTAACTGAGCCAGTCCACCTTGTCCCAGCAGGGCCATATCTCGCTGTGGCTCTTTATCTCCATTTCTGTGGGGGAGGATGTGCTTCGCTCCCAAGCACGCAGGTTAGGTGTGCACTGTGGTGCCTCTTGCGCCAGTGCCCCTAGATACTCTGCTGTCTTGTCTGGATTGGTGTTTGCTTAATCTGGCCTTTGTGGGGTACTATCATGCTATGCTTCATTCTTCCCAGCAGCCACCACTGTTCCAGTCTGGGTGACTAACATTTGACCTGCTGTTAACTCTTGCCCGCAAAGTGCCCCGGTGCAAAGCTGGGCTTGCACCAGTGGTTCCACAGATGCAGCTGTCTTTTAGCATCGATGTAGTTTCTTTTTGTTTTTGATTTATTACTCATTTATGTGTCTGGTTTACTTTTGAGTTTTATCCTTTTGTATGTTTTAACCTTTCTTTGAGTTGGCAGGTTGTTACTGTTTGACTTCCCAGGTCCCCATGTCCATTGTTCAGCTGTGGAAGTTATAGGTGTTTGTGAGTTTTATTTAGTCATTTTAAGGTTTTTGTTCAATAAAAATGTCTTTTGCTATATAAATCCATCTGTTGTCAAGGTGCATTGCTTGAGCCTGTGGCCTCTTCTAAATTTACGAGTGTGAAATCCCCCTGTTGGCATTGTCGGGGCGATAGTTTTAGATCCTCATCCAATCACATCACCATTTGCAGCACTGTTCAAAATTTCTCAACATTTCTTTCATCATACAGTGCTTGAAAAACTCACATGGTAGACTAAAAGTACAAAAGATATACCCCATTTAACAGGAACCATCAGACACTGTGTCCTGGAGCCAGCAGTTATAAAGCTAATGAAGCATGTCGCTAAAGCTTTTAGTAGCTAGTGCTAGCTACTGCATCCACAGCCTATTACTGGGATGATGTTCTTACTTCCTAATATTTCATGCTAAAAACAGCACTCCTCAGGTGTCTCCATCAAAGCGTTTTCTTTTTTTTTTTGGTAAAAAGAATATTTGAAATTTAAAGGGATGAATTCTAAAGGGATAGTGCACCCTTAAATTTTTTTGTTTAGTTTTTACAACATCATGAAAACTGCCTATGGGGCTTTTAAAAGAACTTTTTCCACATTTTTTCTTTTTAAAACTCTTTGGGCTAAAGACCAAAAACACCACCAACTGGCTTGGACTCTTCTAAATTTACGAGGGTGAAATCCCCCTGTTGGCATTGTCTGCAAAAATTGCAGAATGCAGCCCTTAGTACCCCAGCTGCATTCACCCCTCTTGACATCTTGTATTTTCTGAATTTTTGCAGTGGGTGGAACTGTGCAAAAACTGTGGATATTTTGATGAAAACTGCCTATGGGGCTTTTAAATGAACTTATTTCATATTTTCTTTTTTTTTTTTTTTTTTTTTTAACTCTTTGGGCTAAAGAATAGCCAAAAACACCACCAACTGGCTTGGAACAGCGCCCTTAGTACCCCAGCTGCATTCACCCCTCTCAACCCCTTGTATTTTCTGAATTTTTGCAGTGGGAGGAACTGTGCAAAAAGTATGGGGTGTAGCTACAATTTATACATAAAACAGTAATCCCCCAACAGTCTGATTGGTTAATTTGTGGGTATTATCAATCATATTATTGAGCATTACAGTATAGATCAGTACTTGTGTTGGTGAAAAGCCTGACGGGTTATTATAAAGTTTGAAAGTTTGATGTTGTAAAAATATGCGTTACATGTTCTCATCCAAAAACCAACACGCTCAAATTAGAACATTCTTGTGCTGGCATTTGCTAATGAAACACATAACACCTCAAAACAGCACAATTGTGAGTCACCCATACAAACACTGTCCAACATGCATTAGTAGCTGTAAGAAATGCCACAGTACATAATGAGGACTACACAGTGGATAAGTGGTATAATGAGTGAGCAATCTGAACATACCCCTGGTTTTATGAAGTGTGATGCGCTTTCTGAAAACTGAAACATAATTGCTTTTAATCCCAGCATCATTGTTTCATTTCTTTTCTCTTCCTGGTAGGAGTGGGTTTATTAATCTCAAATTTAAGTGGTACATGCTAAAAAAGCACTAAATCGTCTTAACACTCTATGCTTGAATTACTTCGCTGACATTGCCCAGGAGCTTTCAGTTGTTTTTGTGTTTTCATATGAGCTCATGCTTTGATAGTCATGAAGAATTATATTTAAAAAAATACTGGTCTCGGCTCTCGTGCCTTATCCTGAGTGGTCTTTTGTTATGCCTGAAGGGACTTTGCTGGCTACGGTAAAATCCACAATTAATCCACAGAGTTGTGCTATTATTGTCCCCTTCCAGGCATTCTTGTAAGAATACATAGAAATGCTATCTCTTTGTCACTTGGAATTGTTATCAAAGAACAGAAAGCAGATTATTGACTATAGCCTTATATGCGTGGGTGACTCACAGCTTTCCACACATCAACAAAGAATATGCTTTGGTAATTTGTTAAATTTAGATCATAACTAACATGAAGGTACAGCATTGCAGGCCAATCAGAATAATGTAAGCATTAAATGGGATGAGTGTTACATCAATTTCATGTGGAGACGTTTATTACATCTACTTACAAATTACAGTTCAGTGCTATCATTGACTGAATCAGTGGCTGTAGCAGTGACTGAAGCACTGATTTATAACACATTACATACTACTTAAAAGCTTATTAACAGAGTATGAAACCACTCACTCTCCTAGGTTGCTGAGCTATTAACCTTAAGTGTTTGCTGACTATAAGTTATGTTGTGCAGGACTGAAAGTGACAGGACAAGCCCCCTGATGGAATAAGGGATTCAGCAGAATATGTGTGGGTTTTTGGCCTTTATAAAACATGTGCTTCCACTTGATGCTTCATAACCTCAGTTCATCTCAGCAGGGATTTGTCTACTTAGCCAAGTCAATAAGAGTGAAGTTGTTAATGTTGTTTTACATGTATAATATAGTTTTCAGGCACATTTTTAGGATCAAAAGAAAAGAAAAGAAAAGGTAAACATCTTCTACTTACTCTACCCGCTGACCATTAAGAGCCTGATGATCTGTGACCCTACAGCCAGACAAGAAATATTTCCTGCAGTGAATCCTGGATGGACTCTAACACAGGCCAGTCAACAGCACTCAGCTCTGCCATTAGTTATTCTCTGAGTTTGTATGAGATTCCCAGAGAGAAATGGTGTGTCAAAATGCCTCTAAATTTTGTCACCACATGAAAGGTTGTCATGGTATGTGCAACAGCAGACTAGCAGGTTTCCCTGCAATGAGATAAGTGTGGCACACAGCTATGGACACAATTTGTCTCAGTGTACGCACAGCTTCAGTGAGTTAGCTTGTTTATGTCTGTGAACAGGGGCAGGCACATAGCTGGGTGTGCTGTCAGTTCAAAGAACAAAATTAGTCATTGTGAGAGCAGGTTCTTGTGCTGCAGACGATGCAGGAAGCACCAGGCTAATGGCAGGATGGTCTGCTTTTTCTGTTTGGTATGAGGCTTTCACAGAATGATAATTTTAGTTTATTTACTAAAGTACAACTAATGTTTCTTACAAAACTCTTTTTCTGCTTTAGTATGTGAATAAATTGTGCTGATTCAGATCTGTCTGCACCTGATTTTTTTTTTTTTTTTTTTTTACCAGTCATGTTTATGGTGCACTTATTATCACTCAGCAACTTATTAGTTTGCCTATCCTGTAGAAATTGTTATTACTCTGTATACTTCCCTTAAAATTCAGGAAATTACCAGAACATTCTATGACATGGTGAAATCCCAAATACAAAAGCAATCAAATGAATGTGCCTTTGTTTATTCAAGCTGTTATTTTATGGATGAATAATTTTCTCATAAGGCTAAGTATATTTAGCAGTCTCTGAACAAGAGCATGACTCAATGAGAAACAGACCACAACATATCAGACCACCACTAAAGCAGCAGATTTTCAAAAGTTAGTCTAATATAACCAAAATGATAAGATAGAAGGGAGCTCTGGCCGCCCTGTAAAGGACTGGAGACCTGTCCAAGGTGTAGCCTGCCTTTTGCCCAATGATTGATGGGATAAGCTCCAGCTTCCAGCGACCCTGAATTGAACTAAGCAGATGGATGGATGGATGGATGGATGGATGGATGGATGGAGACTACAAACCAGCCGAGTAGATTGCCATAGGATCTGGGCTGCACAAATCAAACCAGAAGAACCAAAGACGAAAATGGGACTACCAGAAGCCTCTCAAAGGCAAAAGAAACTAAATGAAGTTGCAGCAATTCAGGCAGTGGTGGTGTCCACCTGGATGGTTCCTATAGACCTTATTTAGACTGGGTTGGTTAATCAGTGCTGAAAAACAAATAGGAACCAATTAGAGTCCAGACCACAATAATGGCACTCGTAACATAAGGGTAAACTAACACATTATTTTTCAACGCCACATAAGCAAGACTAGTCAGTCCTTTTACGGGTGTTCACTGAAACACATCTTGACTTTATTGTGTATATACATGAATAAGATTAAATGTTCCCTTAGGTGGATGTCCATATTAATTTTAAGTATCAATCTGGAAAATATGACTGAATGTACTTCCATTGCCAGATTCACGCCTGCATGTAATTCAACTCTTAGCAGAAATGTGAAAATGTGAACAGCTCAGTGTATAATACATGAAGTAGTCAGCTGAGGATTAGCTTAAAAAACTCAGTTTATTTAAATTGAGGTTAAAGACCCGCCTGTCAGCTGCATTTCAGTAGCTTGTATTCAAAGTTGTTTTGAGTTTATTTCAAGTACAAATCTGCATGTTTTTTTCAAATTTAATGTTATTTCTTTTCCCTTGCTCTCATATTTAAATGTTAAATTATGCTTATGAATCACGCTGTTATTGAATTGTGCTATATAAAAAAATTTGCCTGAGCTATATTTTTAGACAGAGATGGCCCCAAAATAACAGAGAAATGTTTGTTTAATGTGAGTTTTTCAACTCTTCAAATAGCAAAATATCAGTCGGAAATATTTTATTTTATGTTTGCATTCTTTTAGTAAAAACAAAACAAACTAGAAAATTTCTGAAGAAATTTTGATGGGTGAAGCTGCCCGTGCCCCAGTGTGTGGCAAATGTCATAATGAGTGTGAGTGAGGGGCCTCTGATGTGTACTGTTTATGTATGTGGGTGGGTGGGTGTGTGTGTGGGGAAAAAAGAGGTGAGGTGTGCTGGCGCGCGTTTGCTGAAACTCACTGTATAAAAGCAGTTATTGAGTGGTGTGAATTAAAAACCAATAAACAGTGTGAATAGATCAATAAATGCATGCTGTTCCTCTGAATCACTGTATGTTACTGTATATGGGCAGGTGTGTGCGTGATTCTAGTGTTTCACACAAACCCTGCTGCTCCCTTGTTAACGTTGCCCCGACAACAGGGACATTTTGTAACTGTCATGTCGCTCAAACTGACACAGACAGAAAGCACAGAGATGAATAGGTGCCTAATGAAGCCCTTGAACAACCAAGCACTGTTCGCAAACCAAAAATGGTATCAAAATAATTCTTGAACCATGGGCACCAGAAGGCTTTGAGGAACTCAGGGATTCAATTAATTTTGCCCTAATGTAATAGGAATTTAAATAGTGGTGAGTTTAAAAAAAATGAGGGCAGTTTTTCAACCCTGTCAGATTTGAATGGAGCTTCAATGGGAGAAAAAGTATACTTTCTAACCTTTGGAGCTTTGTTACTCAAAAACTGTCATCCTAGCAATTTTGGAGCCCTGATCCACTTTATAGCAAACTTGATTCCAAACGTTTTGATATAAAGCTTGTCCATGTATGTCAAAAATTCTGGGTGTGAGAGCCATTTGTTTGAGGAATTTAGAAATGTATTTTTGGAGGCAGTTTTAGAGTGCAGCTAGAGTGGAGAGGGATTTTGGCTGATTTTCAGATTTCCATAAAATGTAACTCGCGATAGCATCAAAACCGTACGAGACATGACAAAGTTCTTTGAGATGGTTAAAGTTCATTTGTTGTGACCCCTTCAATCTTCAAATGATGTCTATAGGTAAAAGTATGCATGAGCTGTAGAGCACCGAACTAGGCTGGTTTTTGGGTTTTTCTTCGTTCCTCCCGGCCAAAATCCTATTCATTCCTATGGGACAAAATTCGCAATTTTTTGCAAGTTACGTAAAAACCACAAGACTTTTGTACAGCAGAAGTAATATCACACTATTCCCAATCAAGGCACACAATTTGATATAACTTTTGTTGGGGTACAGTCAAAACTGCAGGAGGAGATACACGTCAAAAATTGTGAAGGAAACAGAGAAATATAACAAGTGGATTAAACGCAAAGCGATAGTAAAATGTGTGCCTCAATGCTTAAAGCATTGACACCCATAATTATGCCAACAATGTGATGAAAAACACTGGTTGAGCTGAATGTAGGCCTGGGTCAAAGTGCTGCTGTTGCTAGGCAACACCAGTCAGGTGCAGAATTCTTTGACACCATCTGAGGGGTGGAGCGTCTGGAACACGTCCTATCATGTGTTTGTGACATCATTATGAAACCATCTTTTATACTCATTCCAAATTTCTTTCATCTCAGAGCTAGAGATTTGATCTTAGTGTTTAGTACCGTCAGTAGAGAGCGAAACCCACATCAGTCGTAACGTCAGATTACAATCATTGGAAAATCGAAGTAGAAATTCAAACTTTCACAATGCCAAGTAGAAATCAGACTTACAGCACACTCGGAAAGAAAGGCAAGTTTTCATCTTTCCAGCCTGACTTTGAAGAACCGATGGACCAAGTTCACGGTGAGGATTTCCTGGATTATGTGCCACCAGATTTCCAGAATTACGGAGAGTGTGTCTCTAACTTTTTGTTCAGTGACAAATGTGATCCTGAAGAATGTGAGAAGACAAGTCCGACTTTTAGCGTCACCAAGAAAAGGTCTGGTTGGACGAGCGTATGCATCCAGCCCTTACTCAGATCTGAAGACACATCAGACACGGATTTATGTGAAGATATGGCCAACATTTCTGCAGAAAGCCAGGGAAAACAGGCTATAGCATCCCCGTCTCAGCCAAATCCTGGATGTGGCATTCCTGCAGTAAAGCCACCAATTCAGAGATGGTGTGGTAAGAAAGTCAAGAAACTTTCAAGTATGGAGCCTTGCTGGAAAATTCAAGGTGATTTAAAGGATGGAAAACAACCAGAGATTCCAAGGATCTCAAGAAAATCCACCCTGAGGACAGAACCTCTTGGGTTGCTTGTTGATTCCAAGTTTCCTGTCACAACGGATGAAGAACCATCAGAGACCTTCAACAATCCCGAACTCTCATCAGATGTGGATTTATATGAATGTAGTGCAGAAACTCTGGCTGAAACCCAAGAGATAGAAGCTGTCACATCTCCATCTCAGTCGGATCATGGAAGCAACATGCTGGCTCAAACTCCAGCAGTTGATCCTCAGATTCACAGATGGACTTCTGTGAAAGTAGAGAAGCTTTTCCGTTTTGAGCCCAGCTGGAGGATTCGCCCTGAATCTCCGAAGGTAACAGACCAAGAATACGCTGGAGATTCTCATCCATCACCCTACCAGGACGAACGGGAGTGCACCTCCAGCACAATGATTAAAGATGATCTTCCAGAGTCCAAGAATCAGAACAGAAACGCAGATTCTGAACTGTGTGAAAAACCACAGGAACCTGTGGAAACCCAGACTGGAACTCCCGCAGGCACAGGGACCAACATGCTTTGGTGTGATCTATTCAAACAGAAGACAGTCGGAGTTCCTCAACACGTATCGGCCATGGCGGTACAAGACAGTGCTGGAAAAATGGTTCCTGCAGACCAGAAACCAGAGCTTGAATGCACCGCTTCACAGCCAACAGCTAAATCTGATAAGCCAGATCAGCATCCTGCTGAATCTGTGGTTCCAGACACAAAGATAGAATCACAGAATCCAGAAACCAGCTATCCTGAGGATACCTCAGCTGAGGATTTCCCCATAAATGCTGCAGAAGTCTCTGCAGAAGCCCAGGATAAGCAGGCTGCAGCAGCCACATCTCAGCCTGATCCTGGATGTGACATGCCAGCTGAAATTCCAACAGCAAAGCCGCAAGGCCAGAGACGGCGTCGTAGAAGAGCCAAGAAGCTTGCAAGTAGCTTAAAGATTCATAGTGAATTACAGGAAGAACCGGATAATCTAGAGACCTCAAGACAATCATCCCTGTTGGCAGAAACACCTGTTGGGCTCCCTGTTGAACCCATGGTTTCTGTGCCAGAAACAGACGCAGAGCCATCAGAAACCTCCAACAATCCTGAGGTCTCATCAGACATGGATTTATCTGAAGGTACAGCAGAATGTTCTGCTGAAACCCAGGAAGCAGAGGCTGCAGCATTCCCAACGCAGCCTGATCCTGGATGTGAAATGCCAGCTGAAATTCCAGCCGAATCTGGGATTCCAGACACAGAAGAATCAGAGATATCAGAGAACTCAAGACAACCAAACTTGAGGACAGAAACACCTCTTGGGCTCCTTGTTGAACCCACGGTTTCTGTCACAACAACAGATGAAGAACCATCAGAGACCAGCAGCCCAGAAGACTCATCAGCTCCGGATTTATGTGAAAATGCAGAAGTTTCAGCTGCAGCCCAGAAAGCAAAGCCTGCAGCAGCTCCTCCATCTGCCACACTGGCTCCACTTCCCCCACTGAGACAACCTCTGACTCCAGCTCCAGTCAAAAAGCCACAGCTGACAGAGACCTCCAAAGGACCCAAACCAGGGACCAATGGTCCTGCTGGTCTTCCTGCACCGGTGGCTCCGACCACAGCACGGAGACTCCAGCCTGGATTGATCCCCTACCACCTATATGCCCCTCATGAAGAGTCTGCTGCAGATCCATGCTCAGATCAGGAAGCTCTGCTCTCCAACGCAGCTACAGAGGAGTCTGCCGAACCAGCCCAGAGTTTCCTCATGATCCCAGAGCAGCACTTCCATCAAACCTTGGATGCTAAGGACCAGCAGATCTTCGAACTAGAAAAACGGAATAAGGAGCTGCTGGATCAGGTGAAGAAGCTGCATAGTCAGGTTAACCTGAACACCATCAAACATTCAGTGGCTACCCAGAAGAAGCAAAACCTGAGAACAGCCATCGTAGAGGAGAAGAGGAGAGAAGACAAAGCTAAGAGTTCCTACGCTCAGCTACAGGAGGAAGCAAACCAAGTCCACACGCAGCTGACTCAAGCTCGAGTTCAGCTCCAAGACCCACAAAGGGAGGATGAGAAGAAAAGCGCTATGATAGCAGAGGTGGAGAAGCTCAGAGAGCAGACGAGACGCCAGAGATCTGCAGCTGAGAAGGAGGCGGCTGTTCTGTACGCAGAGATGCAGAGACAGGATCAGCGACATGCAGACATCTCTGGTAGACTCAGCCAGCTGGAAGCAGCTCTCAGAGCGGAGAGGACCAGGACCACCAGAGCTGAGGCCCGTTTGGCCCAGCAAGTACAGGAAACATCAGAGATGAAAGCTGCACTGGAGAGAGTCCACCGGGGCTTGAAAGACCAGCAGCGCCAGTGGCAGCAGGAGGAGTGTGAACTCGCCGAGCAGAAAGAAGCTGAATCCATCGTTAAAACAGCAGCGATGGAGAGACAACGATTCCTGAAGAACCAGACGCAGAAGTGGGAGAACGAGAAGTCCTCCCTTCTGAATATGATATCTACTCTGACAGAGACCCTCGCAGAGGAAGAAACGAAGGAACAGTCTGAAGACGGCTTGATGGAAAGAATAACAAGACTGGAGAAGTTCCTAGAAGAAAAACAAAAGCAGACGTCTTCCAGATAGGAGGAAGGTGGCTGAAGGATCCACCTCAGTCCGACTTCTGAGACCTGAAGCTCTAAGTGTAACAGCTTCACACTGTCGTCCTCCTCATCCTTACCCTTCATCTTTTTCCCTGACCCCCCCCCCATCCCCTTTCATCCCACTGAGCATTATGTTTCGGTTTGGTTGGACAATATTGGCATCTAAATTGATTTACTGATAAAACCTTTTTCTAAAAATACAGACCATCACTATATCTCACAATAACTACACTTTCAGAAAATGGAGTACGTAAATGTTCTTTTAGGGGTATAAAGGATCTTTACTAGGGTGGTACCTTCAAAGATACCACTGTTGCAGCTCAGCAGTAAAGTTTCTACCATATGGAGACCAGTACTGGACCTCTGGGAGCTGTCTGGTCTTCATCGGGTACAAGCTGTACTGCTGAGAGTACAACAGTTGTAGCTTTAAGGGTACCACCCCAGTAGCAGTCCCTTCTACCCCTAAAGGTACACTTGTCTACTTTGCTCTCTGAGGGTGTAGTTATTGTCAAATGTAGTGAAAATGGTTAAAATAATGACTAGATCAAAGCATTTCCAACATAAATCAGCTCAGTTGGCCTTTTCTTTGAACCCTCCACCCCACTCTTCCCCTCTTTTCCTTTCATTTACGCTCAATCAAAAATTAAATGATAATAAATAAGTCAAAATGATAAATATGTGTTTGAATACATCTTTTCAATAAAAAATATCTGAGTTTAGAGATGAAGAATATGTATTAAAACGGAGGAATTTAAGTTGGCTTTAAATGCCCCACATTTGCTGAGCAGCAGAGATTTACCGACGATGCTCCAAGCGTCAGAAAGTCTGCTTTTCTTCCTGTTGGCTTGCATCAAAACAAGCCTGCATTCTCATGCTAAAACACAGTTTGTGTGTTTTTAACTTGCTGCCATTTAGAGTCACGATAAGGTCAAATAAATGGCGTCCACGTGATCCTCCAACCCTGCTGACGCTCACACAGTGCTTGCTTGTTCGAGGGCTCCATCCCTCAGTCTGTTTCAGCGTGACTCAGCATTCACAGAATGTCCTTGTTGTCGTAGCAACGTTGAGGGAGCAGTTGTGTGTGTAAGAATAGAAACCAACACACACACACCGCTACTGATACAGTCATATGCAGCGATTCAGAAGAACTGGATGCATTTGACCATCAATCCACATTTTTTATTGGTTTATGATGAATATCAGTGATTCAGTGGTGTCCATTTGCAGATGCTCTTGTCAGCACGGCGCATCACATACACACATGCATGCACACACACACACACACACACACACACACACACACCAAAGTCGTGTCTATAAACAGTAAATTGAAGTTTTACAGACCAGAATATGTCAACATAAATAATACCAGCCAGACTGTTTAAAAAGTGAATTTTTTGTAACTCATCCGTTTATAACCAGTTTCATCTTGAAATTCAGCATAATTCGGAGTGTGTCCCTTTGATTGACAGGCACCAACTATGCTGCTGAAAGAAGGCAGAATGTTACACAACCTCTGTTTTAAGCCGCTTAACAGCATGATTTAGCTTCAGCCTGCCTACCTCCATTAGCTGGTTAGCTCCCGTTAGCTCCCGTTAGCTCCAGGTTTGCTCGATTGGCACCAATAAATCTGACCTAAGCGTGTCTCACACTCCTCGCGGGTTGATGTCCTGCATGTAGCCTGTTGCATATTTTCCTGCAGCAACACACAGGTTTCCGATGAGTGGGTCGAAAACTTGACGACAAACCCGACAACTGGGACCAGAGCTGGGATCCCTGGATTACTGTATTTACACTCTGCTGTGTGTGTGTGTGTGATTTCAGTGTTACACACAAATAAAAGCCTGATGATTGCTCTTGCAATGACCACATAGACACTTTGTCTACTCGGTTACTGAAACACACTAAGCCACAGCTTTAATTTTTTTTAGGGCTCAACACACTAATATCAGTTTTATCAATGTTGTATGTGTTTTTAAGACATTTGACCTGCGATCAAATGTAACCTGCGATTGCTATAAAGCCTTAGAACATATCAAAATACCTTGCACACAACAATTATCTTTTCTGACCTGTTTAGTCTTTAAAATAAAGGTTCTGTGTTATATAATGCCTGAAATGCAGAGCTCCAAAGTGGGCTGGGCTTTTTATCGTCAGTTTGGGTCCAAGCTGACCCGGAGATAACAGGAAATAACAGGAAATAACAGGAGCTAACCAGCTAACGGAGATAAGCGGGCTAAAGGTAAGTCACATTGTTAAAAACATTGCTAAAAACCGCGGTTGTTCTACGTTCTTCTTACTTGAAACGGGAGATTGGTACCTGGCAATCAAAAGGACACACCCCAATATATGCCAAATTTCGAGAATAAATTTCTTTTAAACAGGCAAGTTTATTTTGCCCTAATGTAATAGTTATTTAAACGGCAGTGAGTTAAAAAAATGAGGGCAATTTTTTAGGCCTCTCAGATTTGAATGGAGCTTCAATGTGAGGAAAAGTAGACTTTTGCATGCTCTGTTACTCAAAAATCGTCTGTCCTAACAATTTCGGAGCTCAGGTCCATTTTGTAGCCAACTTGATTCCCGATGTTTTTATATAAAGCTTGTCCATGTATGTCAAAACATCTGGGCGTGAGAGCCATTTGTTTTAGGAATTTAGAAATGACTTTTTGAGGCAGTTTTAGAGTGCGGCTAGAGTGGAGAGGGAATTTAGCTGATTTTCAGATTTTCTTGTGATAGCGTCAAAACCGTACGAGATATGACAAAGTTCTCTGAGATGGTTAAAGTTTCATTTCTTGTGACCTGTTCAATCTTCAAATGATGTCCATAGGTAAAAGTATGGATGAGCTGTATCACTTTTGTGGGGGTAGAGTCAAAGCTGTGGGAGTAGATACGAGTCAAAAATCGTGACGGAAACGGGAGAACTATAATTAGCAGATTAAACGCAAAGCGATAGTAATATGTGTGCCTCAATGCTTACAGCATTGGCTCCCATAACAAGAAAAAACATACAAAGTCTTTGGAAACATGGTTATGTCTTGTTGTATCATGTAAAAGTCAACACACATTGTCAGTTTCTGTCCATGATATGAGTGATTTTTTTCCACTAATGCTGGGCGGACACTGTGCGATTTTAGAAATCTGACTGTCGAGGAAATGCCCCCACTGCACGACCGGGTTTGTCCCTCGTACTCTATTTGACCCTACGACATGCGTACTCGTACTGTACAACTGCTGTCAGCCACGATTATTGACAACCACGACTACTTGTCGGCATCAGTCGGCGTGTGACGGCACGACGTGCTCGAGTGTGAACAACGAAAAACAAAGATTCCTAGTTCCTATGACAACCACACCGTGCCTGACAACAAGATGGCGAGCAGGCAGCAAGTTGTTGGAGTTGTTTACGCTGTCTTGTGCGCTGAAACAAAATTTAAAAAAGAATGTTCGCTATGTTCTCTCCATAGCTCTACTAATCTCTCTTCTAGCAGCTGTGTCCACCGCACACGTCTGAAGTTGGGGTTGCCCGCCATTGTTTACAGCTCCACCGATGTCTACTGCGCAGGTGCAAACGTAGAATCGTGACGTAACACCACTCACACTGTACGAGTGACGGCAAAATTTTCTGACATGCCAGATCAGGAGGTCGCAGCATCATCGTTAGAACGTAGCAGCAATTAATTCTTCCTCGTGAGTGTTCTCACACTGTACGGCTTTCGACCTCCCGACCGGACATCCCGACACTACAATGTTTCCACGATGACTGCGACGGCAAAATCGTGGTGAAATCCCCTCAAAATCACACAGTGTCCGCTCGGCATAAAAGAAGCCTTGACGTCCCATTTATTCTGACACCTAGCAAATGTTTATCCCAACATATGATGCATTCGACACCCTAAAGCACCTGTTGAATGTATTTTTAACTCAGAATGCCCCTGTAGCTAACACTTTCTTCATATAAAAATCTCTCAACATGATTCATACTTCCCTTCCAGTGCAAAATTCACTCTAGGCCAAAAGGCTCGAAGAATCAAAGCTGATGAATCTCTCAATAAGACTGATGATAAAAAAAAAAGTAGCGGCTGGGGGAAACATTGAAGATAAGCTCTCGAATCAAGCATGGAAAAAAAAAACCGATTAAAGAAACAGTTCATACCATCTTTAAGACTTCATACTTCTGCTAATCCTTCCATCAAAGTGCCTCAGTTACTCCATATATCCTTAAGAAGAATGTCAGTCTGAGCTCTGATAGATGTAACAGAGTGTATATTTAGCTCTCACCCTACACTTACAAGTTAAACTCAATATAAAACAAAATCCAAGGATTTCATACCTTTAGGCTTCTGGAGTTAGAGACAGATATTGTAGAAGTGACTCCATAATAAAAGGATAATTTTCAGTGAAAAAGATTAAATGAATGCCTCCCTAAATAAACACAGCAATCATACGCTTGACTGGGAATGAGTGCAAATACTTTTTTGCTCATTGAAAACACAAACCAGTCAATGTTTTTCTGTTATAAATCATTACATGTCTGAACCTTTCTATATTATGCAACGCAGGCTGGAACCATTGCTTGCACTAATTAATACAGATAGCCCAAAAAAGTAGGAGTTGAAAGCAGTGCTAAGGCTGAGAGTATCATGTGATCCCATTGGTAATTTAGTATTGATTTGCCATCTGACATTGATGCAGTAACTGGAACTAATGTTTGGCTTTCAAAGGTACAGAGTTGAAGAATAAGAAAAAGAATGAGAAAAGTTGGAGGAAGCAGCTTTGGTGACTGGAAAAGAGAAAAGAGTATCGGAGCTCTTACGATGCCCTTTTATGATGGTCTGGTGGAGTTGGGTGTGTTTTCACCTGTTGCAGTAAACTGCAAAAACAGATCTGCTGGCAGTAACTTTAAAGAGAAATGTGCTTTTAGTCTGGGAGCTGCTGTGAGGTTAAAGTGGTCTGAAGATAAAGCGTTTGTTGTTTCAAAAAGGCAGTGTATTCAAATGCTGCATAACACAGAGGTTATTACCTCAGCTCATTTATCTCATGAGACTGAAGGGATTTCACTGTGGCTTGGTTTTAGTAGGGCTGAAATTCTCTGATCTTCCAAATATGTTTTCTTTTCATTTTTTTAAATTTCAGTATTTGCAAAGTGATCTGAGGAGATTGACCTCCAATCCAATCTGCAGAAACATCCTCCTTGCTGAATGCTTACTGCCAGACAAATTATCACAGATTGCTTATGAAATATGAAGAGACAGATTGGACCTGAGACAGCTGGATCCAAGGATACCGATTTGCACCTTTCTTCCCTCAAACATTATGTGTTTAGTTTGACCCATAATTTGATCCAGTTGTTTAGTTTTTGAAATTTATATCCTCCTATTTTGTTTGTTTGCTTTAGCACAGGTGACAGGTCATAAAGTTAAAGGGACTAATCATTTTAACATTAACATGTAAAGTAAAATGACAAACATATATTTATATAAAAAACAGAAAAATTTAACAACTGGTGGATTGGGAAGATCACCCAAAGTGAGAATGTGGGATTGCTTTGCAGTTACCAGGAAAGTCAGATGTGCCTCTTTCTGGTAAGGATGTTAACATGCTGGTAACACTCCTTCAAAATCTGTGTAGTCAAATGTATCGGCTACATGAAGAAACTTCTCGTCATGTTGTCATACAAACTGCTGCTGACGCCCTCTAGTCAGGCTATTTTAAGACAGCATGTGGGGGATTTTAACAGCAGCTACAAGCTGCGTTAAATTTTATAGCATAACATAACAGCTGTTAATGTTCCAACAATAGAAAAACTCGACATGTAGTGAAGTGTGTGGAATAATCTTCACAGGATTTCAACAAACAGCATGACAAATGCAAATGCTGTATTCCCTTCTCCTCCCACTGCAGAACCAGTCCTGTCACCGCTGAACATTGTCTGCCCACTCAATTATGATAGATTAAAGTATATATAGAGATGTAGGCATAGAGTTTTTTTTATTTCCCATTGCTGCACATTGGTCTTCTGAGTTTAGTTGTTGATCACAACACTCCATTTCATTTTAACATTGTTGCTGTCAGGTCTTGTCTGTTCTTTTCAGTGTTTTACAGATGACTAAACAAAAGTAATTTAATTTATTCAACCAAGAATATATGAGAATGCAGTTGAAGTTCTAAGTAACATGGGGAACAAAGTGTGTTTAAAAGAAAGATGTTTAATTTCAACTATAGCTTACGGTAAATTGACCATTTACATATCAAGTTAACTGGATGCAAAATTGCCTTTTTTTTACATTTTTTTTTTTATTCAGTGCTCAATTGGTTGTTCCATTTTAGATCAGAACATGTAAAAGTTGTTAAAACATATCTGAAGCTCCAAAACATAGCTGTCAAGTATTCCATTTTGCCTGGAAAACTACCAGATGATTTTCTGTTTCCCGACATTGTTTCATATTTTTATTTTCCTCTTTTCTCAAATAGGGAGAAAATACACAGATACGATGAGAGAAACCCCCGCCCCTGCAAAAAAATGAACACATAGAGTCAGAAGTGCAGAATCATTTTTCATTCCTGGTCCTAATTATGTGAATGTTATTAATGCATATTACATAATAACCTGTTTAAAAACTGTCTGAAAAAACTGGAAGAGAAAACTTTCAACCACTTCATACCATGAAACTGCAACATAATCACTGCCATTCAAGTTATGGACTAATTTTTTTCCCTGTTTGTACCACAAAGAGCCAAAGTTATATTTAGTATGTAGTCACAAGGTGACAGGGTATTTATGCTGCTGTTGCAAGCATTTTTTCTTTTTTTTTACAAAGGTTATGAAGCCAAGCCAGGACAGCAGGAGAGTGATGTAAAAATAGGAACTTTTCCCTTCAGAGAAGGTGAATTGCGCTGAGCGTGAAGAAAACTGCTTGAGCTAAACAAGAGCGACTCTGGAGTCAGTGCACCTTACATAGTGCAAACTCAGATAGATTTTTATGACGATGATATCCTTGAACAGTACACATATGAAGTAAAGTATCTTTGAAAATAGTTTAGACATTTGTAATTCACTACCCCTTTTTTACAGTTAAAATAATTTTGTGGTGATCCCTGGTTTTCATTATGCTGTGAATGTAAACACTTTGGTATATGGGCACTTGTTATTTCACCAGACAACTATTTCACATGTATAGCTGTACTATAGATTTGAATAATACAGTTGTAGATAAGTATCTATGGTATTTTAGCTTCAATGGAACAATCTAATTTGTGGAATTGTGGAAAATCTGTGGAGTTTCTCAGCATTGGTCTCTTTTGATGTAACCTGTGTTTGTTACGATTAAATGATTTCTTCTGTTCTTGGAATGATTTTTGCTCTGTGGACTTTTGCAACATTATAGTGTTACACAATGGAGTGCCCTGAAGTAACCATGTAATTGCACTTGACCAAATGAACTGAACATGGGTGTAACTGACTAATGACGAAACACATTCACTTAGATGTGGTACTATGTTAGGTTATATTATACTGTGTTTCTTATGTTATGATTGAAAAATGATATAACTTCTCTGTAACTCAGAACAAGCCAACAAAGAATTATTCTTTTTACCATCTAAAAACTTTAACTAAATAGAAATTATCGTAGTTCAAACCAGAGCTATATTGCAAATTATAAAAATATACATGAATTTATGTTCATAACGCCATTCAGTATCAGATATTTAAATACATTATATCCACATAACATTGTCCCCATTGGTGTGGCAAACTAGATTGTTTTGTAATGTATTGCAGACCATGTCTGTACAGGATGAACTGCACATGAGTATGTCTGAACATCTGTCTGTAGGGACACAAAGTATCCACAGCTCTCACTGGAATAATTGCAAAAGGTTTCCTTAGTAGGTGAAAAATGATCTCTGCTAAATTCATTCTGAGTACCTTTTAGGATTGGCTCACCCGTTAGGAAAACTTTAGATTTTTACAAACGAAGATGGCTGTGACTGCTGTTTCCTGCAGATAAAAGACTGATTATCCATAAATATTCTATAAGTAGTTAAGTAGCTTATTGACTTTGGTCCAACCTAAATATTCCTCAAAGAAAAAAAAAAAAAAAAAAAAAAAAAATATATATATATATATATATATATATATATATATATGTATATGTATATATATATATATATATATATATATATATATATATATATATATATATATATATATATATATATATATATATATATTTTTTTTTTTTTTTTTTTTTTTTTTTTTCTTTGAGGAATATTTAGGTTGGACCTAATATATATATATGTTGTTATATAACTTCACACGCACTATAATGACAACCACAGTCTACAAACGCTGCTGATTTCTCCTGACATTTACTTGACTTGGAGCAGTTTCTGCATTCATGTGTGGCATCTCTGGATAATAACACCTGAGACGGACAAAATAGTCATGGCTGAACACAGAACAGATGATAAGAAAATATTAATTTGACCTTGTTCATAACACCCTTTCTCATTTTCTACCCTGTGTTTATTTTTTGTATATTCCAACACTTGGGAGTAGTGCATAATGCAAAATTGGTTAAACTTATACAACAATGACAATATTTAATAAACACTTGTGAGATAACTACTTTCTAATTGGAAAAAATAGTTTGTTATTGTGCTAATGTAAGATAAGGATAAGGATGTTAGATGTAAATTGTCCTTTCAGTTTTTTTTGTTTTTTTTTGTAGTGTAAGGACTGTTATTATTCAACTTAAAAAGAATTGTTTCCATAATTTTAAGAAATAATAAAAACTATTCATCAGTATATATCAAAATATGTTGTGTTAAAATATCTTATTTCTTCCCCCAATTGCTATAAGGTAAAATTTAAAAAAGGATAAAAAAAAACCCATTTTAATTAAAATCAGTGGCTCGCTGCCTTCTATGATATTTTTAGCTGGGTCAGATTCATAATGATGACTTAATTGAGTTTCTTGTTTTAATGAAGGTCCCAAATTAAAGGATGTCCCAAGGTGCCAAACGCTGCCATCTGTGGCATTATACTGATGAGTAAATAGCTTTCAAATGAGCTCTCAACCCACACAATGGTGCCGTAATATTTCAAACAATATTGGGTAAAGACAGAGAATGATGTCAGATAACTCGATTTTAAAGTCTCCAAACCTCACTTTGATATCTTAATGAAGAAGGTAACCTGAAACAAGACATGGGGGAATTTAATGCAAACTTACTTCAGTTTACAGATCTCTCTGTCTGACAGTGATGATGACAAATCAACGCAGAAGAAAATCAGCTATTTGAATTATAAAAGACCGTTTTTCTTACTTTTTTCTGTAATAACTCATGTACATAATTCCTACCACTGAGCCATCTATGAGGAAGCGTTTTAACATCATGAGCTGCGACAGTAAAAGCCAAAGAGGATGACAGACGGATCAATACTTCAGATCAATGATTATCAATGTGTTCTACTACAGTAATTAATTTTTCTTAGCTTATGGCTTCTAGGAAAACATGAGGGATTTGGGCTCAAAATAGATTTGTTTCTCACTTAACCAGTTCTGCTGTGTGCTCAGTGATGCTTATTGACTGAAAAGACATTAATTGGTCTTTAAGAATCAACTTTGAATCATTGCCATAGGTGTTATCTAAAGGCAAAAGTGGACAGAAGGAAACAGCACTTATATTTTAGTTTGACAAATCAGCTTGGAAAAGCTTCCTGATGTAATTGGATCTTCTGTCTCATCTGCTTCTATCACCACTGAATACGTTGTCTCAACATCATATTGGGGTGATAAGAGAAATTCTGCCCTGCAGCTTACTTGTTGAAAAACAATAAGCAAGCAGCATGCAGCACAGAGCAGGCAGCAACAGCATCAGTGGCATCACGGTGTAGCCAATGCCACGGTTAGCAGCAAAAGAATAGACATCTATTGTCTTTTTCCTGTGACCAGCTTTTAAAATTGATCAATCAAGGTTGTGTTGTGTTTCTGGGACTGTGCACCATTTCAGATGCTACTGTGAGCACCCGTGTGGCATTAACACGTGAAACCAAAGTGAGCAATCAGCTTCTGTAAGTCATGTTGTGTGGTGTATGCCAGCATGTGACAACATTTAGTAAAATGCAGTTCCAGTTGCAATTACACCATTTACTGTGTGAGTATTCATCAAGACTTGACATTACCAAGTGTCTGCTCATGTCTTCCATTTTCTAACCATCTTCCCAATGAGCGTGCATTATTTTTGAATATATGCACATGTTGTTCAGCAAGTTAAATCACTGCTATATTCCTCTGTAAGGGGGATATAGTAACACAATAATCAGCTGGTTCAGATCACGTGGCATTTGACAAGTGAATAAGTGAAACACACTTATAAGTTTTTGACTTGTAATTGGTTTATTTTTTCCTTTGCAGTTGCATTTTATGTGTTCCTGAATGAACCTGATAATCTCAATTTCCATTTCACCTGACAATTGCTGTTTAGCATAAAAAGCACATTGAGGCCAACATAAAATAGTTCCTGTACTTATACTTAAGAAAATATTTAGCAAGTTTTGTAAAAAAAAAAAAAAAAAGAAAATTGTCACTAAATGTTTGTTGTGTGAGATTATGCTAAGTAGATTAAACAACTTGGACTCGTGCATTTGGTTTTAATACATGTCAGTTCACGTCTTTCATTTCCAAATATCCATTAGGTATTTAAAATCAATATGGTGGGTGTTTAGTTGCTTTTATAGAGCAGGTGACATTACATGTACCATATGTAGATACCTTGTGGTAAGAAATTGTTCTATTTGCTTCTGTAAAATATGTATTTGCTTTACAATTTAAGACAAAGGTAATTTTTTATGTGCAAATTAGGTAGACCTATAATACCTATATAAGACCTATAATAACCCCAGATATAGGAAGATAATACCACTGTTGAACAAAAAAAGTTCTCTAGACTAAAGTTTTTGCATTAAGTCCAGTCATTAAAAATTGAATCCTGAAGCTGTTATGACCCTGAACAAATAAGTGAGATTATCATAAGCCTTCCTTTGGGTTTCTAAATCCCCCAGTACCAAACACAAATTCCTGACAGACATATTGCTGCTGTGGAAGATGGAGAGAGGAAATTCTTCTCTCAAACATGACCCAAAGGGTCTTTATGTTCCTGCAGACTGACCTGACCATCAACTTAAAAGAAAACATAATGACTAATCATCTTGAGAAGAAGTACATGTGAGGTGTAAAAATGTAACCTGTAAAAGAAATAGATGTTTTTTTAACTATCACCCATAATTCCTGATTACAAATTCTCATAAATTAATGCTGTTACTTTGAGCTGACCAAAGGATATCAAAAGTGTCTAAAATGTGTCGTCACATGATTAACTGAAGCTAAGAAGTGAAAAAATTGCTGATGGCCTTGAACTTATATCCCACAGCTGGAAGGGTGTTATTGATTGAAAGTCTTGCCAATAATCATACCATCCAATCAAACGTTCAACCTCCAGGTGAGGGTTTTTGTTTTCTTCTCAAATAATTGATGATTCTTGAGAAAAACCTAATGTGGAATTAATAAGTCATATTTTTTCCTGTAGCTTGTATGAGTGTTACTTTACACAGGCGTACAATATGGGAGTATTTCCCTGAGGGAAATTAGGGTTATATATCTTATGTTATGTCATGTTCATTCATTCATTTATGATCCCAACCGCTTAGTCCGTTGAAGGTTCTTCCCTCCAGCGTGTCCTGGGTCTTCCCCGAGGTCTCCTCCCAGAGGGATGGGCCCGGAACACCTCACAAGGGAGGCGTTCAGGAGGTATCCTGACCAGATGCCCGAGCCACCTCAACTGGCCCCTCTTGATGCGGAGGAGCAGTGGGTCTACTCCGAGCCCCTCCCGGTAGACCAAGTTCCTCACCCTATCTCCAAGGGAGAGTCAGGCCACCCTGCAGAGGAAACTCATTTCAGTCGCCTGTATACGAGATCTCATTCACGATCCACAGCTCATGACCATGGGTGAGGGTAGGAACGTAGATCGACTGGTAAATTGAGAGCTTCACCTTCTGGCTCAGCTACTCCTTCACCACGACAGACCAGCGCAAAGTCTGTATTACTGCAGACGCTGCATCGATCAGTCTGTCGATCTCATGCTCCATCATTCCCTCACTCGTGAACAAGACCCCAAGATATTTAAACTCCTCCACTTGAGGCAGGACCTGACTCCCGACCCAGAGAGGGCAATCCACTCTATTCCAGCTGAGGACCATGGTCTCAGATTTGGAGGTGCTGATTCCCATCCCAGCCGCATCATACTCTGCTGCGGATTGCTCAAGTGAGAGCTGGAGATCATGGCCAGATGAAATCAACAGGACTACGTCATCCGCAAAAAGCAGAGACCCAATCCTGAGACCACCAAGCTGGATCCCCTCAACACCTCGGCTGCACCTAGAAATTCTGTCCATATAAGTTATGAACAGAATTGGTGATAAAGGGTAACCTTGGTGGAGTCCAACCCTCACCGGAAATGAATCCGACTTACTGCCAGCAATGCGGACCAAGCTCTGACCCCTTTCGTACAGGGAGTGGACAGCTTGTACAAGGGGGTCAAGTACCCCATACTTCTGAAGTACCCCCCACAGGAGCCTCCGGGGCATACGGTCAAACGCCTTCTCCAGGTCCACAAAGCACATGTAGACTGGTTGGGCAAACTCTCATGCCCCCTCCAGGACCCTAAAGAGGGTACAGAGCCAGTTCACTGTTCCACGACCTGAACGAAAACCACACTGCTCCTCCTCAATCCGAGATTCGACTACCCGACGGACCCTCCTCTCTAGGACCCCTGAATAGACCTTACCAGGGAGGCTGAGGAGGGTGATTCCCCTGTAATTGAAACTCTCCGGTCCCTCTTCTTAAAAAGGTGTGCGACCACCCCAGTCTGCCAGTCCAGAGGCACTGTCCCTGATGTCCACGCGATGCTGCAGAGACATGTCCGCCAGGACAGCCCCACAGCAGCCACAGCCTGAAGGAACTCCAGGCGGATCTCATCCACCCCCAGGGCCTTGCCACTAAGGAGCTTTTTAACCACCTCAGCGACTTCAGCCCCAGAAGTAGGAAAGTCCACCCCTGAGTCCCCCAGCTCTGCTTCCTCATTGGAAGACATGCTGGTAGGATTGAGGAGGTCTTCGAAATTTTCCCTCCACCAACCCATACCGTCCTGAGTTGAGGTCAGCAGCTCCCCATTTCCACTGTACACAGTATTGATGGAGCACTGCTTCCCCTCCTGAGGTGCTGGATGGTGGACCAGAATCGCCTCGAAGGCACCTGGAAGTCTTTCTCCATGGCATTGCCAAACTCCTCCCACGCCAGAGTTTTTGCCTTGGCAACAGCCAAAGCCTGTTGGTACCTATCAGCTGCCCCCAGAGTCTCAATGGCCAAGAAGGCCCGATAGGACTCCTTCTTCAGCTTGACGACCTCCCTCACTGCTGGTGTCCACCAACGAGTTCTGGGATTACCGCCATGACAGGCACCAACGACCTTACGGCCACAGCTCCACGGCTGCCTCAACAATAGAGGCATGGAACACAGCCCACTCGGACTCAATTTCCCCTACCTCACTCGGGACATGGTTGGAGCTCCGCTGAAGGTGTGAGTTGAAGCTGCCAGACGTTCCCAGCAGACCCTCACAACACGTTTGGGGCTACCAGATCTGACCGGCTTCCTTATGCCTCCCTGTCCCTCCTCTCCAGGTCTCACTGTCATTACCTACGTGAGCATTGAAGTCTGTCACCAGAACAATGGAGTCCCCAGAAGGAGCACTTGTAGTTTAGCATTGTTGTAGTTTAGTGGACAGTTAATCTTCTCAGGTTACCTACCTATTCATGTCTCTGGTTTATTCTTCTTGCCTTTCCAATGACGCACTCCTCTTGTCTCTTGCATATCTGGATATTGACCCTCTCTTTGCATTTTGGGCCCCTGAGTCTCCCCTATTGTTCATGCTCTTTGGCTGTGTCTCAATCATAGACTGTAAGTAAAAAGATGGATGGAGCCTCTGTGACGTCACCCATAGCTTTCTGAAGAGCTAAATTGAAGCTTAATGGGCGGTTCCTACCATCGCCATCTGGGCAGGGGCAAGTGTGTTGTCTCTGCCCGGAAAATACAAATATAGGCAAAGAGGTAGACCTGAGAGGGGGACTGTGAACATCATTGTGGATGATTGACATTGAACGAACTCTGAGCTGCCTGTAGCCAAGAGCTAACCAAGCTAACCTGGAGATAACAAGGAGCTAACCAGCTAATGGAGGTAAGCAAGCTAAAGCTAAGTCACGTTGTTAAGTGGCTAAAAACCACTGTTGTTCTAAGTTCTTCTTACTTGAAGCGGGATATTGGGTATCAAAAGGACAGACCCCTAAATATGCAGAATTTTGAGACTGAATTACTTTTAAATGGACGAGTTAAAAAAAAAAAGTACTCCCCCCACAGTTGTCATGATTGTAAATCTGACCTATTAAACCGAAAATGGAGTTTTGTACCAGGGGGTAAAAATGTTTATTGCTGCTGTGAAGTTGGCCTTTTTAACGTGGGAGTCTATGGGGATTCCCTCTGTTTTGGAGCCCCTAGCAGATGAAAGGGGGGGGGGGGGGGGGGGGGGGGGGGGTGCAGGTTTACTTCCACACAACCTTTTCCGCATAGGCTTCACTTTTAAACAGCGGAGGTTGCCACTTGGTTTCAATTCAGGTTCTGCACACTTCGAAGTGCGGATTCAACAGTTGCATACGTCATTATGGCACATCAAGTGCTCTCCCAGTTGGAGCAATGGTGTAGGTACCACACCAGGAAAACCTTTTTTTTTTTCTTTTTAAAAAAATCATATACACTCACATCTATCAGTTGCGTATTGTTGTTCCAGTGGAAGAGCTGGGTCAACAGCAACATTGTGTCCAATAACCACAAATGGATCTAATTACATGCGTCTAACCAGGATTTTTTTTTTTTTTTTTTTTTTTTTTTTTACTGAAGTTAACGTCAGCTTGACAGGATGAGCTGTCAGCCAGAGGAGAGAGCTTCACTTTGCTCTTAGCAAGAAAAAAGGTAGTCTAGGTCGCCTCCTCCTCATGTTCGTTCTGTAGTCACAAAGGTAAATTAAAATAAATAGAATTAAAATTACTGCTGCTATTTTCTGTCATTTAAATAATATATAAATATATGTGTTCAATTCAACTTTAAACTTTATTTATATAGCGTCAAATCACAGCAATGTCATCTCAAGACGCTTTACAGACAGAAAAAAAAAAGAAAAAAAACACAATGAAAGCCAATTCATAATAGCCTATATCAGGTGTTCTTTATGAAAGAATGGGTTCAGTTATCAGATAAACTTGGCATTTGTGATTGCTGAAGAACAGAGGACTGGAGTCCTATAGATGCTTCTTGTACACGAGCTAGGCTGTCTCATTTAACTCTAAGTGAGCACACTTCGGAGTGTGCAGACTATGTTGAACACTTCATAGCCTATATTGTACCCTGAATTGGGACACAGCATTAGTGTTTTCACCTCTTGCCTCCCTCTTGACCTTGTTTCTGGTATTTGGACTCTCCCAACCTCTCAAGTCCTCAGGATCAAACCACTGCCTTCTCAGCCCTCATATGTCAGCTTCTCATTGACAATAAAACAGATTTTTGTTTATGACTTCTATAGGGCTCAATTTTCAGGTCCACAGTCACCCTTTTCCATTATCTTGTCTTATCTTTTACTATAATATTTCAGTTCATCTGTTCAAGATTATACATGTCTCTGAGTTCATTAAAATCCATGCTCAAATCAACCCTTCAATTTCCAGTTTCTAAGCAATAGATGATGGTGCATATGGAATTACAAAAACTATAAATATGTTTGGAGCAGAGTGAGGCATTTCCAAAGTAAAGTAAACTTGAGTTTGATGCGGCTTTATAAATGTCTCATATTTTCAGCTTTCAGTCCCAAAGTTGATTTTAGTTTATCAAATTTATTATTTATTTAAGCACAAAAGTCACGAGTCATCATCTTGACAGAATCAAACAGCTTTTTTCAAAAAGAGGAAAATGTTTCAACTCTAGTGGAATTTGGAAGAGATGTTCTCAGGTTTACCAAGAAAAATGGCTAAAAGTCAAGTGTTTATCGACCAGTACTGTGGCTACTAAATCATGGGTCTTTTTTCTGTAGATGCACAGTGCCATGTAGCTGGGTAGCACAGGACTTGGAGATCCAGACTCCGACTGATAGAATCAGGACCTTGAGCCTTACTGTGGTGAAGCCTTGTCAGCGGTATTGGTCGAACTGGACAAGTTTGAGAGATGGTGGAATCTCTCATTTAATGACTAGGTTTGAGGACTGGTCCAGTTTGGGATACCCCAGTGGGCCATCCAGTATTGAGCCTGTTGAAAAATAGCTTTAGCTTGTTGGCTGTGTCTTGGCTGCCCCCCTGCAGCTGACAGTCTTTGAAGTTGAAGCTTATGATTTGCTTCATGCCCAATCATGCATCTTTGATGTTTAGCTGCAGTCTGTTTTGTAACTTCTGTCTGTAGACGTCTTTTTACTTACCCAGTCTTAAGTTTCTGCTGTGTCAGTTTATAATTCATTCTTGTCTCCAAATCTGGTTCTTAACCTTCCATTTAACAGAAAGTTGAGGATAGTGATGCTGCATTTTTATTTTCTGTTTTTAGCCTAGATAAATGCAGAGAGTTGTGTCAGGGAGGGCATCCGGCATAAAACATGTGCCAAAGTAAAACTGTGCAAATGGGGCTTCTGTACTGGTAGTTTAAAGCTGGTGGTTCCCAGTCAGATGGGAAACAACAATTGAGGAAACAGTTTGTGTGAATCCATGAAGTTGGTAAATAACATAATGCAATCAGCTTTGTTTCCATTAAGTCTTTTCTGAGCTCTTCATCCTTATAATTTGCATAAAAGTGGTTCAGTGCTAAACTTTTTCAGTGGAATCAAACTAAACAAACTGACTTTTAAATCCAGACTGCTCTGATCAACGCAATCAAGAGAGGTAATAAGGGTCATATTTATATACATTTATATAAATAAATCATCTTGACATTAGGGAAAGTTGGGAAATTCAGGTCTGTAATGCTGGGAAAGGGAATAAAGCCTGTCACATACTCCACGAGAAGCGAGAACTTTTTTCTTGTTCTCGAGGCTCCGAGAAGAAAATGACGTCATTTTGTTCTCGCGGACGTGTTTGAGGACAGTTCTTGACACATCGGGCTGGCAGAACTTTTTTCTTGCGGGGCTGCGAGAAGTATCGTGTGATTGGTCGGACATTGGAGGTGGGCGTCGTTAACACAGAGAAAGCATGAAGCGGAGTTGCTGCTTCCGTGTGTTTGCTGTTGCCGGCAAAACGGATTGTTTTGATAAAACAGCTGATCGAGGTGGTGAGAAAGTACGAACATTTTTACATGTGGCAATAAAACACTTGGACCCAGTCGCGTGCACAACCCGCCCTGCCGCGGACGAAGCTGCTCGTTAAATATGAAACTAGAAACTCGGAGAGCAGAAACCTCCGCCAAGCACAATGTTTAAGAATCCTTTTAAAACATTCCTGGATCCAAACGGTGATCCTGATCACCACCAGAATTTAATCAGTTCTTCATTTTTACATTTGCAATAACTAGTGAAATATTTATAAAATCCCTCCGTAACCTTTTAAGTTATCTTAAGCAAAAAGACGCCGGGGAAAACAACCTCCTCGGTGGAGGAAACAACCGGGTTCATTGCACATAAAGCAGACATCTGCCCCCCGCAGTGATCCCTCCCCGCTGCAGACGTGCTTCTCGTGGAGTATGCATGGACCTGCCGAACAAGACGTTTTTTCTTGTTCTTGCAGCCTCGAGAACAAGAACTCAGTTCTTGCTTCTCGTGGAGTATGTAACAGGCTTAAAGAAACAAATCACTCCAGACCCAAACCCACCACTAGACGACCACTCCTCCCAAAGACATTCATGTAACCTCTGATGATGTAGAGTTTAAACACTTTTCAGAGTTAGACTTTGCTTCAATAATAATAATTGACAAACACTGTTCCTAACATTGACTCCTTACCATTCAGTGTTGCATCCCTGTCTGGCTAAACAGTCTGGAAGTCGGTAAACAAAAACATTGATTATTTCAATATCCTTCCATTTCCCTTAAGTTTTGCTGTAGCTCTGCATCCAGTGTCTCCTTCTGATCTCTGGAGTCACAAGTTTTGTTCCAGATATTATTGGTTCTTCATTTTCTGCAGGGAATCTAAATTAACAAAACATGTCTGTCATTGGAAAATTAAGTCTGGAATGACAATGACAATGCTGAAATTAAAGCCATTCTAATTGAGCTTATAACGTGGCAAAAATGAAGAAAAACAAAGGGGATTGAAATATGTAGTGTGGCCATTATACTCCAACATTATTTCCTCTTATTTCTGAATGTGGACTATTGTCAGTCATCACACCATATACACTGGAAATATTGAACTCTGCCTAACTAGAAGTGCCCAAAGTCCAGTCCAGTGTCTTTATTCCCCTTTACTACTGGATCTCCAGAAACTAAATTAAAAGAAAAAAAAGTGTACTCCTATTGGGTTTGCCTTTCTCTCCACTTATAAATCACTCATGTTTCAAGTTACTGAAAAATGATCATGAACCTCTCTACTGTGTAGCCAGAATAACAATGACTTTTGACATCAGAGATCTTATGTGTAGAGTCATCATAGGTCTATGATATCACCAAACATTATCAACAGAGGACACAAGAAGTTGTGATTGATGATCCTTTTCAGAGGATCAACGACCCAGCAAATAAAAATGTCTCCTCTGCTTTAGCCTTGTTAGTAATGAATTAAATTGCCTTTTGTTGAGGTGATCTAAACAGCCTTTCTCAATAAATGGATGCTATAAATATTGTCAGCATCAACTTTCAAGAAGTTGATTGACTAAACTGCACAGATCATGTAATACTTCCTTTACTGACTCATGATGACGATTCAAGAGGTGACATTGGAAAAGAACATCACTGCAGTTTCCCTGTTAAATTTTGGCATCAGGTTTTTGTTTTTGGCAAACTTTATACACTCTTAATGACTTTAAACTAAAAAAAAAACGGGTCTTCCTCCAACATGTCAAATACAGATGATTAATCAGATTAAGGCCTGACAAATTAAAAAATGGTAAGAAAAGTCAGATTTCTTTTGTATGAAGTCTTTATTTGGCCCGTTAACAAAATGCGTAACTATTAATTCACATGTAATATATCAAAATTTTTAAAATGTAATCTTATGCTTCTGGTATCTATTAAGAGACAGAAGACAAGTCAGATTGTGTTCAGCAGGAATAAGCAAAGTTTTTTTTTATCATTTTATGGTTAAAACTTATTACAGAGTGGTCATGGACACTCAAACTGTGGTCAGGTGATCTGGTCAGTGGCCGTGATAAAATCCTCCAACTTCAATGCGGCCAACATTTTGAACGTGTTGCATGTTGCATGAACCATCCTAAGAGATGCAGCAAAGTTCGTCTATCATTTTCCAAGTGGTTCCAAGCCTTCTTCTCCATTCTTAAAGCAGTAGTAGCCACAGTAATATCTCAGCATCACCCTAAATATGCACTATCATATTAGATGCAAAGCAACGTCAGACTAGGAGCTGAAGCTGTGTGGTGAATGATGTCATTCTCTTGCACTGCCTGGGTTTGGGAATTTAAATTGAATTTTGCAACACTTTTTTGTGGGGATGGACATGAAAACACAAAAGCAAGTTTTCCTTTCAGTTTAGTTTAAGATGAAGGTAAAAATTAAATGTACTTGATCTTTTAATTAATTTTATGACCTTGAAATGAAAAAAAGTATTTCTGCTAATGCATTTTAATTTTCAAATTTGACATTTCAAGTTGAATTTCGGCACCTATTTGCTGGGGCATTTTTCTACATTTATTCTTAAATGTCCTATACTGTATGATTTTATTTCAGTTACATAATGAGCGGTCTTTGAGAAAACAATTAATTCAAACTGCATTTTCATTTTTATTTATTGATTTATGAATAAAATAAAAATGCAGATGTTTTCTAAAAGAGAAAAGAAAAACATTTTAATTTGAATTATGGTACAAAATCCCGTCCATATGATATAGGACAGTATATACAAATGATGTAGCTCCATATTGGTGATAACCTCTCAGAAAAAAACATATATATAGAATATAAATTAGGACCAGAACAACTGTGTGAAAGTTCATCCCTTATAGATCATGCATGTTTTTATAAAATTACACGTAAACTCTAAACCTCAACGGGTTCATGTGCTTCTTCAGAACCAGTGCTCAATAAATTCAACTTACTAGATTTATTTCTTAACATTCACAAACATACTGACAGCAAATAAAGCAATGATTGACATTAATAACAAGCAAACTGAAACAAACAAAAAGAGCTTCATAAATGTCAGACATGCCACTGAATATACTGCCACTCTAAATTTGAGACATTTGAAATGGGAAGATTGTGTTGCATGGTAATGATAGCTCAAAGTGTGTGTGGTGGTTGCTTAGTAGGGTGGCTGTTTTAGCTGTTGAAGGATCTCTGGTTTGATCCCTAAACCCTCTAGATGTTGATGTGCCCTTAGGCAAATGACTAAACCATCAAATTCCGCCTGAAGTGCTGTGTCAAGGCAAACTCACTGCATATATATATAGAGTGAAGTTCAAAAAGAGGAAGCTGCATATGATTTGAAAGCACCTTGAAGAATATAGGTAATATTAACCCATGAGAACCCAGTGTGACATACATGATACATACAGTTTCTCAGACATTGGCATCCCTTTATGGTGCAAACTTTGAACAAAATCCTGAATTCTCATTTGTGTCTTCTTCCCCTATTTTACTTTTTATTTACATTTTGTGAAAGGGACAAATAAAGACCTCATATTTAAAGAATTGGACTCGTGATCATTTTTTCATGGGTAAGGTCTTTATGGGTGAAAAGAAATAATATTTATGGTTGATTTCTCCTGCTTCTGGAGGAGATTAACCAGAAAGTTGTTCCTTGTCTAAAGACATGTAGATTTTGTAGGTTTTAGATCAGATAGTATAAGTTTGTATCATTGCCTTTGTTTCAGATAACCTTTTACATAACGGAGGTTGATGAACAAACTTAATCAGGGAAGAATACGTGGCAGCAGTTAATGGTGTTTGAAATATTTTAAAGGACCATATTTAATTGAAGGATTTTTCTTTATTTTTGCCTCTGTTTTAAACACTCTACTCCAATTAACTTGTCCAAGTTCTTTTTCTTTCTTTTCCTACCAACATTAGTATCATTATTCAGCAACCCTGCAGGCTGCATTCCTCATAAACATGAAATTCATTCAGGACACTCGAGACGACCACAGCGCTTGGCGATGTGAGAGGAAGAGAGCATGCTGGTGAAGATTAGTTCCCATAAGCTTTGACTTAGCCTTTGAACCTACTGGATCCCATGGGCTTTGTGTGTGAGTTGGTTAAGGACAGTGGACAAGCTGCTGGGAGGACAAGACATGCAAATTGGCAAATAGAACAGAAGGATAGAAAAAAAAAAGCTTTTTGTTTCTTTCAGTGGATTTACAACCAACACAAATCAATAAATATATGAATAAAAAATAATTAAAAGTAAAAAAAGAATGTATTTTAGGCAGAAGACAAAACTGCACATAATGTGTTTATATTAAAGATGTGTTAGTTCACTGTGTGCTGGCAACGGGACAAAATAGAACATCAGAAAACACTGGACACATGTAAATACTGTTCATTGGCCTCATAAATGGGAGGTCACGTTTTTTCGTGCATTCACAGTGGAGGGTTGCTTTAAAGAGGATGGCTGGTGCATCAGCAGATAACGGTAAACAATGAGTTTGTCAACGCTGAAGGCTAAATCTACATAGAATCTATATCAATTCTGTTTAATTGTAAGTGGTGCTAGGGAGAGATTAGCTAAAGGGTTCATCCATTCCAGAAAGAAGTATTTGGATTGTAACACAAAACAAAAATGTGGTGTTGTCCAATTCATTCATTTTGGATTTCAGTTCAAAAGTACCAGCATCTTCAGGCTCCCACAACTTCAGTTTCATGTGGATGAAATGTCCCAACAATTACAAACTTTAGTAGATAAACCTAAACTTGTTTCCAACATGGACGTGACCTAAGTGACCAATCAAATTTTCCAATCGATGGGTTAGGCCATGTCCATGCCACATGTTCATTTCCATGATCACAATCCAAACTCGACCAGGGCAGGAGTAGGAGGCAGAGCAGATTGTCCACTGACCAGTAGGTTGGTCGATGTGGTTGCATACTTTTATACTACATTGGTTTCAGTGGTTTTGTGTGGAAGAGATTATTAATTTATCATGTCAATCTTTAAAACATAGCCTCAAACATACAATGCACTGATGTCAGTCATTCAATGAAAGGGTGTGGGGAGCCTTTCCTGTATGAAATAGCCAGTGAACCGCACATATTAGCATGATCCTTTCATTTATTAAAGTCTACTACTCTATTTGCTGCCTAATGTTACCAACACAGCCTTTTACCTGCTGTGTTGGTAACATGATGTGGTTATTTTGTTCAAGATTAAAACAAATTGTCTTCTGCACACCATATTACTGGAGAAGGGGAAATTTGCAACAGACAATAAGTTATGGACTTTCTAATTATAGATATTGAAAGTACAAAATGTTTTCTGCCTAGATTAAATTTATGAAATGAAAATCAACTCATTTCTCTTTGCCAGAAATGTATGTACTTTGGCAGAAACTACTTTCAGGGTCAGCCACCTTATCTTCACAGTTCATCCGAGCTCCTGACTGATGCTGTCATCCCTTCATTGTTATAGGAATTTGAATTATACATTAACCTTTCAAATGGGTTCACTGACACCAGTCGTTGCTGGAAGGTCTTGTCAAAAAGGGATTGATATGTGACTTACAGAAGAACTAACAATTAATGTATGCCAATTTTACTTGTAGGACTAAATTATGCAGAGTTCTTGTGTCACTGCTTGCATGCTAAATTCTTCATCTTGGTTAAACCTGTCCAACTACATCATGTCTGCCATCTTGACCTAGTTTTCCACCGTGAGTTATCAAGCCATCCTTCTGCAGGCAAGACTTAATGCTGTTCGTTTGATTTGTTTTTCAGAGAATATGCAGGCGATGTTTACAAAAAGAGAGAAGAGATTAAATCATATCCCTCAGATTTAGCCTAAATTGTGCTTATTTTTTACCCTTTAGAGGACTGCACTCATCAGGCTTACCTGTATGAATATGGGGTAAAAAGATGAAAAAGAAACAGATAAACAAGATCTCCACAACACAGTTAAAAGGGATATTTCAATGCTGTTAAGGTTTTCGTTTTGCATCATTGAAGCGTCTAATGTCTTTGAACACAGTCTGCAAAGATATGAAGCCAAAAGTTCACTTTAAACTTTTTGTTTGCTATGGAAGAAACTACTCCTAAACTGACTGAAACACTTTGTTGTAGCTGAGTCTTTTCCAACATATAGTATATCACTTAGGGACACAGGTTTTTTTTTTTTTTTGTAAGGATGTTTATCATCCAATTATGGCAGAGGACTTCCAAATGCTTTTGAGGAGATTCTGGTCCATCATCCAGTGGCTCAGGAGGGGAAGCAGTACATCAACACATTGTACACAGTAAGGATGGGGTAGTGCTCACTTAAAATACTTTGAAGGCATCCTCTACCTCACTATCATGTCTTCCAATGAGGAAACAGTCACCTGGTAAAATCTCTTCAGGGGTCCTGAAGAGAAGGGTGCATCAGATAGTTCTAGTGAATCAGGTCCCAATCATGAAGAATGGACCATCTCTACACCCTCTGCAGGATCTTGACGGTGGCATGGGAGTTTGCTCAACCAGTCTGCATTGGTTTTGTGGACTTGGAGAATACTATATTCAGTAAAAAACCTCTTTGCACTATAGTGCGAGCACATATTTTCCTTTTAAAGGAAATGTTTATTGTCTTCATTCACCTCTTATTTTCAAATTTTGTTAATATAAATGAAAAAGCAGGTATAAACCCAGCTAATCATGTTTAAATGTACATAAAACCATGATTTGGTCAATCTTTTCTTTAAATATACAGAATGTGATTCAGATTAAATGATATTGTTAAAGTACAGCAAAGAAAAAAATTCTCCTGTGTGTTTATGCTACAACATAATCAGCTTCCAAAGAAGCGGATCATAAATAGCTTACATGTAAATCAATGGATTTTTGCTTGGAAGAATTGTTACAGACTCTTGCAAAGGCTTTGTTATCATTTGTATTGATAATAGTATAACCATCACTACAGCTATTGGTGTTGTGTTGTTATTTGCTGTTCGTTTATTTTCAGACCTTTGCAGTTTGACTTAAAATACAGTGCTGTGCATGTGCATGTTCCTTACAACGCATCAAGGAAGGAGGTGGGAGGCGAACAATGTGCTCTTTTGGCCGCAAGATGCTCACTTTTTTACAAATTCACTGCTGAAAAGTGTTGATCTTATGTTTTTTCAGTGACATGAAATGGCAGAAAGTCATCCATGGTAACCAGGCTGAAGAAGGATATCGCATGTTCTCACAGTGTGTGAAGCGAGTGTGACGTGGGTCATCACTGATTGTGGACTTGATTATGATAAATCATGTTTGCAAAATAGAGTTAGGAGACAGATCTGTAATCAGTATTTGTACCAGGTAGCAGACGGTAGAGATGAGCTGTCGTGCTGTTGTGTTGCTGTTGGCATCAGCTGTCTCCTGTAGCGCCCCCCCCCTTTGTACAGGGCACACACTCACACACACACATGAATTTCCATGCTTTCCATCATTACATAGCAACGGCATCTAATCATTCAGTGTGAGTCATCATGCTCAGATCCCCCCCACCCCCATCCCCCACACACACATCTCTCCCCTACCTTGACTCACAACCCCTGCTAGACTATGCAGTGACACATTTCAACTTAATGGTATTTTTCCAGAGCTTTCACTTCTACCCTGATAGCCACGTAGAAAGATAGGTAGGAGAAATGAGGTGAAATTAAGCACAAGCCAAAGCAAGCATTTGCCTTAAATAATGAGATAATAGGAATGCTCGAGGCCAGATGAGGTTAAGAACACACTTGAAAAAAATGTGAAAAGGCCCTGCTGTTGCAACATCGATTCTAATCTTCTAAATACTGAAGGGGTTCAAATTGAACAATACACAAAGACATTTTGCAAAAATGCCGGGTGATAGTGTATGAAGGGCACTTCCAGTATAGACAGCTTCATTCAGCAAGATCAAAAACCCACAGTTACCTACATTTCTACATTTGGCTCTGTCAAAATTAAATTACTGAGATGCTGAATTTCAGATTCAACTTTCTTAACCCATGTCTACAGCTCATATGTCGTCCCTTTTCATATCCTCTGCTCTGAATGTGCACCTTTTCATATCTTTCATCAGTGATTTCATTTCCTTTCCACTTTGTTTCCTAAGCTTCCATTTGTAAAAGGCTCCTCTTCACTCCGGAGAGCCGCTTCTCTGTTTGAAACTTTGCATGCATGCACTTTAGAGTATGAAAAAGTCAGCATTGATCGAGATTGTACTGCCTCTAATTAATGATTAGCATTATCCGCACAAGTGGAGTTTGGGCTGTGTCGAGCTGCTAATGGAGAAAGCGCTTGTGAGCCAGGGACACTGTTATGAAAGCCAAACCCGTAATGCAGGGTGCTGGCAGGTACAACACCGAGACATACTCATTAAGATACATTTGCTGCTCATGTTATGAAAAGAGTGCTAGGTTTCTTTGTGTAAAATAAAAGCTGAAGAGTCAGTAAATGTAGGGAGCATTTCAATTTACCATCAATAACGCTTGAATCATGAGACAGATAAGAAAGTGCAGGGATGAGGAAAAGTTCAAAGGTGTTCCTTTTCATAAGACTGCTTACAAGAAAGTAATACATAAGGTTATTTCAGACTTAGATGCATATGAATTGTCAGAGATTCAGGATGGATGGTTATTGTTAATAAACCAGTAGATAGTAGCAGAACTCCATCTCTTGAGTTTTCTCAGCTCAGCTGTGATTCATGTTCACAGACACATATACTCAGATCACCCAAGAGGCATAGAAGGTGGCTCAATAAAATATCCATCAAAGTCCCAAATTTCAAACAATCACAGAAAAATAGAAACTACCAAGAAGTCAATGACTTAAAACTACAAGAGTTGATTCATATCACATCTAAAACCTGCCTGAAATTAATCCTTGTTGTGATTTTTAAAGTGGTTTCTTTGCCTCTGTAACCACAAAATTGCAACTCGGATCCTGGCAACATGGATTATCTGGTTTTTATAATGTAAAAAAATCTCATAAGAAATCAGTTTCATCAAAAGGCAAGTTGAATCGTGGTATAAGCACATTAAGAGGTGATCTGGACCTCACATTGACACCTTGATTTTCACACAAATGGCTACACTAGTGCTTCCCAGGGGTTCCCCCAAAAAGCACAGGGCATCCCAAGGCTGTTATCATTCAGAGTCGCTTGGATTATGGAGTCGCTTGGATTATGTCTCATTTTAGCAAGAAAAAAAAAGCAGTTCTATGTGTGTTTTATTTTCATTTTGGCTTTTCCAAAAGACAAAGCTCAGACATGTATTGTAAAAATCTCTTTTGAAAACCTAAAACCAAACAGGGGTAGGGCATCCATTGCTTTTTAGTCTGTGCAAAAAGGGGGTCTTCAAGAAAAATATGTTGGGAATTGTTGGGCTAGACTACACCCACCAAACTGACAAGTCCCTTCGCACCAGTAATAAACAACAGTGTATTTAGCAGGTTGGTCAGACACTGACCAACCTGCATTGCTGCCATTTGAGAAGCGTCCCAACAGGAATTCTCTGCTCTAATAATACCTGTGGTCTGGAAGGAAAAGGGAAACATGGGCGCACCAAAGGGATTCTGATCAGCTTCAAACGAAAACAAAGTGTGTCGACGTTAATCATACATCATATTCCTACATAAACATAACCGATCACAGAGGTCAGGAGTTAACCAAGTATAGGTTCAGCCATTGAAAACAGTAGGTGCTATAAAAGTACAGATCCTTTTCATAAAGACAACATCAGTGAGGACAAAGGCATGAAAGTGAATTGCCAGAATGTTTGAGCTCAGAGGTGAGTGACTTAGTAATTAAATACAATTTGTTCAGTCTGGCTGAAAACTGTTTTGATTGTATAACGTTGTTGCAGTGCTCGGTAGCGCTGTAGTCACTATTTACTGTTCAGTCTGACTGAGCATACATCATCTCAGCATTCAAGTACCTGCTAGCATAGCAATAATGTAAAGAGTGATGGTGGAGCAAAAAACAACATGGCACCTAATTCAACCTCAAACCATTAATCTATACATTACTACTTTAAGCAATTGCAGTAATAGTTTGTTGAACTATAACTCAACAAACTATTACGACACCATCAAGTCAAACAGAACAAAACTATGAAGCTAATATGTTAACATATAATGTTAGTTGTCGGCATTATATTTAGCTATCCATCCATCCATTTTCTGAACCACTTATTCCAGTTCAGGATCTGATCTGGAATAAGTGGAGCCTATCCAAGTGGAGTCTATTGCTGGAGCCTATCCAAGCAATTAGCAGGAGAGATACATCCTGTACAGATATATCCTGGACAGGTTGGCAGTCTATCTCAGGGCTAGTTTTAGGTTCTTCCTATTAATATGGCACAGAAAAGTGTAAATATAGCCAATATAACAGTAAATAATCATAACATAAACATATATGGAAGCATGAAAATCTTTCTCACCTGTGACTACATCATAAATAGTAATCGGTAGATGCATCCAAATGTTAATAATGTTGATAATATTAATAAAACATTGGTACAATACTTTTATTTAAGACTTCAAACAGCTAGAATCTTAATAAAATAGGAGGATAAAATGTTTTTTAATGGATTCAGTTCACTGCTGTGACAAGGTACCTCCATGCCAAAAATCCGCTTCTCTCACTGAGACACTGCCAGATTCTGATTTTTATGATAGAAGTAATGATGTGTATTAATATTTTTCAAATATAGAATTAACCCCACAGAATAATATCTTAGCATCAATGTAGTCATTTTTATAGTAATAAAAAAGTATAGGGTGGACACAATATTGCAGTATTGCCCAACCCCAATAAGACACAGCACGCTATGAATGTTTGTATTGTCCTCCCATCAGGCTGACTGGGAGTACTTCCTCTTAGAAAAAAATTACACTGGCTGTTACCCTCATGTCATCAGCCTGTCATGTACTGGTAGAAAGCACTACCACTACACCAGTACACAAAGCAACAGAAAAATAACAATAACAAGATAAATAAAGGCAAAGGGGGTAATTTACAATAAAAAAAACAATAAACTTAAATCATGGAACCAAACCTGATAACTGAAATGTCCAGTGTGTCTCATTTTACACTAACACACTTACTGCATAGCAAAGTTTCAACTTCACTTTTTGTTGTTTTTTAGGACAAATTTTTTGGCATTTTTCCATAATAATAAACATTTGTTTTTAGACTGCGATATTGTAACTTATCACATACATTACAGTGGACTGCACTACTCAGAAAGCACAAGTCAATAAACATTATCAATCATCACAATTCCAGAACAACTCTCCAGGCTCTCATCTCTCTGTCCACCAGTACTCCACTGCAGCTCACTTCCATTATAGCTGATTGGGTTGTGTTTGGCTAATTGTGTAGCCCTGCAGCTTATTGTGTGATTTTGTGACTTTTGTATTTCTGTTACACTTATGGGTCACGGTAACTGCCAGTGTGTTAAACCACATTGCAAATGATTATTAGCATGATAAAGAGCACCTAACTTATCTCACAGCTAGTGATGCACTAAAATCATCACAACTTTAACATGTATTGCATTGCACTGCATTGAGGCATTGTGTCTGGCAATTTTGTAACTGGCAATACTGGGGTAGGTTAGAAAAGCTGTCACAACAGTGCTGAAAGAAGGAAACTACATTGTGCATGATATGCTGGTGTGTGGAAGGAATGCAGAGCGTACCTTCATATAATATGACACAAACTGTACGATGAATATGCCGTATTTAACTACATGTAAAGTCATATTGAGGTCATGAAATAACCATTTTTATTGTGTGCAATATTTGAAAACAGCAACAGAAAGAAAATTCTTTGTGTGTTTTCTGACAGACAACTGAATGACTGAATGCTTTGCAGCCTGACATATGTAGTATTTGAGCAAAATGATTGAAACAAAGCATGCATGCATGTTCTCATGCACGAGCTTGTGCAGATTGGTAGTGACTTGATGAATATGAATAGATTCTCTTTCTTGGCCGAATGAAGAAGGATTACAGAAAGTTAGGCACGATGCTGAGGACTCACAAAGACTCTGAAAAGAGAGAAAGAAACAAAAGAAGGTTTAAGCAAACTTCAAATCGTAATTGACTGGACACAGATTGTTGTGGAGAGTTCCAGGATTTATATTGACTCAAGAAATGTAAGAGTTTTAAATTAGACATTGTGACGGACAATATTTATACCAGAAATGTATGAAAAACAGTCGTGTTTTGATATGAAGATATCCCTCATTTGGGATACATTATCAAAAAAACCAGTTATAATTGCAGGTGCATTGTAAAAGGAAATCAACAACCAAATGTCTTGATGTTGAATCAATCTGAGGTTGGCAATGTTAAACTGTTATTTGTGTCTCTCATTTGATTAATGGACACGATATAGTTATTCTTGTGTAGCAGAAATCTTAAAGGTTTGAGTTAATCTTGCTGTTGTAGCCAAATAGCCGTCATTCAGCACTTTCTTTACAAATGATGAAAACCCCATATATTATGTAAGCCTTTGTTTAATGAAAGCTGTTCAGATGAAACAAAGCATGTTAGAGTTGGTGGAAATACAAGAATACACGTTATAAGTCCGTATGACAGAGAGAATATGTGATTAAAATAAAACAAACTAAAATAAATAACACCAGCCATTTAAAAAGTACATCTTGGCCTCTCTCATCTAAAGTAGAGGGAACAGGTAATTTGACAGCTTAAATTGGATCCATTTTCTGCAAGCATTTAGCAGTCTATTACACAATTACTCACATTAGATTGTGCTAGTAAGTGGAGCCTAAAGCAATTCAGGATAATATTACAGACTTCCAGGAGGCCCCAATGAGGGCAGGCTTTTTTCAATTATTATTTTATTTCTCTCTATAATATAGTCAGGTTAGAATACAGTCACCTGATCATAGTAAAGCTGCTGAAAGGGAGAAAAATGAACTGAACATAGAACAGGTGCTGTGGTAGTAGATTAAAACTCTTCTGGTGGTGCAAAGAGGACAGAGTTTCCTGCAAAAATACTTTACATCTGGCTACAATCATTTACACCTGGAGCTTCCTCTTTATCATCTTATTTTTCATGGTTCTCTGAAAAATAAGAGCAAGTCTTGAATGACCTGACAGCTCACAGGTTTGTTCTTTATGGATATCTGACTAAAAGAGTTAATTGATCCAAATCACCAATATGTCAATAACTGTGCCACTCATTTCACCATTTCTGATGCTTTGCTGAATCTTAGACTTGCAACTGAAAGCATTATTTAGAATGATCTGAATAAGGCACAGCTTTATATGAGTGTTTTCTTCAACTCCTTCCACAGGACCGACCACCCCTCATGTTCCTTAACCTTCACACACCTGTCTGAAATGAATGGCAAAGCACCAGACCTTCAAAGGGCTTGACATGGAGTTCAATTCATCTACATCGGTGGCCCTGAAGTGTCACAGCCGAACAAAAGCCACAACACAAACCACAACAGAACACAACAGACCACAACACAACACAATTAGCCACAACACAAGACAATAAACCACAACACAGTTAACCACAATACAACACAATAAACCACAACACAACACAGTTATCCACAACACAACACAATAAACCACAACACAACACAGTTAGCCACAACACAACACAATAAACCACAGCAGAACAAGCAACAACAGTTAGCCACACACTATAAGCCTCAAAACAACACAATAAGCCACGATACAATAAGCCACAACCCAACGCAGTTAGCCACAACACAGTTAGCCACAACACTGTTAGCCACAACACAACACAATAAGCCACAACACAGTTAGCCACAACACTGTTAGCCACAACACAACACAATAAGCCACAACCCAACGCAGTTAGCCACAACACAGTTAGCCACAACACAACACAATAAGCCACAACACAACACAGTTAGCCACAACACAATTAGCTACAACACAACACAGTTAGCCACAACACAATTAGCTACAACACAACACAGTTAGCCACAACACAATTAGCTACAACACAATATGGTACAACACAATTAGCCACAATGGAAGTGACATGCTTTTTATGGAATCGACATTACCTGAAGTTAGCAGTGACATATGTAACATCACAAGAAGTGAGCTTGCAGTGTGGTGGGTTCTGAGGACCTGGATTGAGATATACAACTTAAAGTTAAAAGTGAATAAACTGAAGAAGTTCTTTGGATTTAGTTGAGCATAGGTCATAAATCCTGTATCACAAGCCTTTTTCAGAACAGGTCAGATTATTCTAAGTCATTGTAGTAAGAGTAAAAGACCTGCACTATCCCACAGCATTCAGAGCATGTGGTGGTTGTAAGAAAACACTTTGGTGATAAAGCCTAAATTACTGACAAAAGGTGCCGTGTGCAGTAATAATTGCAGAAGTAATAAGCAGTTCTGAGGTACATGATTGAGATTAAGTGCTGCATTAAGTGCATAAAAAAGGCTCAGCAAGATCATCTGCTGCTATGTTTTGCTAAATCCCCATTGGTCATGAATAAGAACCTCAGCCTTCGCCATAATGCGCAGGTGTGTCTGTAAATGGGGCAAAAACAGCTGTGACTATGGACAGATTGTTGTCCAAAAAATCCAGGCCTCATATCCCGAGAGAAAGCGGCTGTTACTTGGACAGTAACACCTGTCACCACCTGCAGATTTCTGACAACTATCCAGACAACCGGGGAGAGGTCTCAACTCCAGGTTTATTGTAGAAGGTTTCTTTTGGACATGCTCTTGTTCAAAAAGCAAAAAGTAAAACCCAAATATATAGATGTGAGTAAACAGAATCTGTGAGCTCCCTGTAGCATTATATATTTTTATGTTTAAAACAATTAAATAATATTATCAGACTAACAAATGTAGTACGCTGACAAACTGGGAGCTGTTCTCTGTCTGTTGATGACAGTCTCATTATACTTGCATGCGGTTTCTGTCACTCTGTTAGAGATCACATCACACGCTGAGATTTATGCTACATTTCAGCCAAGATAAAATGCTACACAGCCAGTGTCATTACCTGCCATTCACAGCCTTCACCTCTTCCTCAAAACATGTCCAGCTTTCTTTCATCCGCCTCCATCATCACACTGACATCCAGAGTCCATCACCGGCCATACATACCTTGAGTATCGACCCCCAGGCAGCCAGACACAGTGAAACACGGCCCCTGCTTTTAGAGTCAGGTCCCACTCAGTCTTATATAATCATCTCTGTTAAAATGCCACTTTCTGTCTGCTCGTGTCTGCCCTCCCCCCAAACCTCCAGAAAGACAAACTAGTTTCTTCAGCTTCAACATCAGAGAGCTGCTGATCATAATGGTGCTAGTGCACCAACTAAGTTTCAAACTGTGATTACAGTAGTGGCAGTCATCATCGTCATAGTGGCTGGTGGCTTTCAGTTTAAAAGTTCTTCAAAATCTTCTGTCGGTAATGGTTTTGATATTTACAGCAGGAATTGTGATAAGATAACCAATATGCTCAGAAATAAGAATATAAGTGTAATGGTGTTTTTGCATTTGCGTCTCATTTATAACAATAAAAATGAAAAAAAATTGAGTTCTTAAACTGATCCGTGTTTATTTATAACCAGGTGCAGTTTCTGAAAACAGACTTTGCCTTCGGTGGCACAGTAATTACTGATTTGATTTTACGCTTGGGGAACAGAGCCAATCACAGAGTGTGATTGCTCCAGATGTTTTAGATTTGTTTTGTATATCAGTGTTTAAAGACTTCATTTGGACAAAAAAGCTTTTTAACTGGATGTTTGTTGAGACTACTTGCTATGATGGAGTAATTCTACTTTTATCTGACTCTCTTTTGCCTAAAGTAAAAGTATGATCTTCTTAAACTGGAGCTTTAAGAGGATCAAAAAATAACTTTTAACCGGTCAACCAGTTAACCAGATGATCATTAATGTAAATTGTAAAAGTGTAGACAGATGCATCAGGAAATTAGTTTTTAAGATTTTTTGTTTTTTGTCTATCTTTTTTTGCTTGTTCCAGATAAATGGATTAGGATTTTTCACACTTATCTGCCTTTCTAATTAAACTATATTAAGTGTAGCAGTGACTGACTGACTGACTGCAGGAAGCCGCCAGCTCACTGACCTTGTGTGTCACAAGGCCGAAAAGTTCTTCGAATACATAAAGCAGAGCATTTCTTTAGTTAAGTGTAATTCAGTTTCTAAACTTGTTTATAATGTTTTAAATGAAAGAAAAACACAAGCTAAGCTATATTTTTATGCCAGTTCACTGCTGATATTTGTATGAGGCCGAATTTATAAATTATCTGCCTAGTTCTTACATGAAGCATTTCTGCTAGTTTTTACCAAAAATCATGACATGAATTTGACCTAATCTGAAAATCCAAGCACTGAATAAACATTCAAGAATCAGTTTATATGGTTAAAAGAGTATGATTGTCTTCATTTTCTTATCCTTATGATTGATGATCACGTTTTGCGGTCCATAAAGGCAAACACTGTGTGCCTAAGGTTACATTACTCATCTTTAGCAGAATTCATTGCTAAATGTGTCCTACCTTTTCATTCATGACAACCCATACGGGTCCCAGTTTCCAGTTATTATTATGCTTTAGACTGCCTCTGCAGAAAAGAGGGTTCAGTGTACTAAAAATATTCAAGTGTTCCTCTGTATTGAAATCTGTGGGCCTGAAGCATTCCCTCAGAGAAGATACACATATTTACTCATCACTGATTCCAGTAGATAGGTTGAGGGTTGAATTTAATAAAACAATTGACAATTGCCTTCAATTGACATTGCCTGAAATAAAATACAGGATGCTTGGAAAAGACACTTTGATAAATGACACATACTTTGTTGGATTTTGTCTTAAGTGCAGATTGCGTAACTTTACATCAGATATTATTGGCTGTAAAGTTCAAGAGGTGTGCTGTCACAGAACCTTGATAAGACTAAAACTGCATACCTACACAAATATACACAGTGCTTAGCAAATGCTCAAACAAATGCATATTTTGGTAAAAGATTGTGATTTTTATTATTTATTATTCTCCTATAATGCTTAAACTGTTTTTTTTTTTTTCATTTTTAACCTTCAACCTTCTTTTCTGACTGCTTGCCATGAGTCTCATATTGCAAAGCGTCAAGAGAAAGTCTGAGGCTGTCCCAAGGGGCTCCAAGCAAATAAAGAACAGTTTAATTTCACAGTTATTTCATTTTCTGAATTCAGAGGTCTGCCTTTTACCCTGCATCCTGCTACACCACTCACAGTTCCTGCATGCAGTTATCAATCCCTGGAATACGACCCTCATAGAAAAATAAAACAATTCATGCATGAGCCTAATTGTTTTCAAAGCCTGTATATCACTTATAATAAAGAGTAAAATTAGTTTTTATTGTTGTTTTATTTGTTATTTTTTTATTCAACAGCAGATGTACTATAGTTTTTATCAGTTCTGATATTATTAATTATTATTATTATTATTATTATTATTATTATTATTATTATTATGAGATGAGGCCATGTCATTAGAGCATCATTCAAGACAGCTGGTTGAAAATAGCTTTTTTCAACTGTGTAATGTTGCAAAGCTGAGACTAATTGTGTCTCAACAAGAGCTTTAAATGATTATTCATGAATTTGTGTCCTTGTCGTTAGACTATTACAACAGTCATTTCACATGCCTTAACAAGAAAGCATTGGCTTGTCTTTAGACAGTACAAAACTCAGCAGCGAGGCCTTTGACTAGAACCAGCAGGAGAGCCCACATCACTCTCATGTTGCAGTCTATTCACTGGCGTCCGGTTGAGTATCGTATTCATTTTAAAATCCTACCCATGCTGTTGTGTTTTTCTATATGTTGTATGTTTTATTGTTGTGAAGCACTTTGTGACCTTGCGTCTATGAAAAGTGCTATATAAATAAAGTTTGTCTTGTCTTATCTTAAGTTTTCTTCTTGTCTTACCTGTTGCATTAACAGCAAAGCTTTAATAGGTGGGTATGGGTGTATGATTAGCATTATTACAAAGATAACATGTGGAGAGTTTTTTTTGGTCATAGTCAATGTTAATTTTACCTTTGAGAAACATGACTCAAGTTGACAATAATTAAGAATATTTTGACTGTAAGCTGAGCAAGCCTGGGAAATGTTTTTAGGCAGCGAGCGGGAATGAGTTAGTACTTGTGAGTTGGATGGCAGAGTACCAGTTGTTGAGGTTAAATGAATTTGGCATGTCCAACAGGTAGCGATCAGAGCAGGCAGGAAATGGCACAGAAGCGAGGTGAGCGAGAAAGTGAGCCGACTTTGTGGAAATGATGGTGATTTTGTTAAAGAAAAAACTCAAAGAGCAAACAAGTTTGCCAGATGTTAGATTTTGTTTGACTGAGGCCTGATAACAAATTGAAGCGATGTTTTGAAGATGCATAGGTGAGTAAAGTCTTCTCATATTTAAGAATTTCACACTTTTTAATGACCTTAAATTGTTAAACGGGTCAACTCCAAGAGAGGGATGTCAAACTCCAGACCTCAAGATCCAGTATCCTACTGGCAGGTTTTTGTTGTTTCCCTGCACCAACACACCTAATTCATCTCAAATGAATCCAACAGCTTCTTGTCAGCCTTGTTATTCAATTCAATTCAACTTTATTTGTATAGCGCCACTTCACAACAATGTTTTCACTTTACAATAAAGTATTGTACATATACATATACGAGTTAACATACACATCATTTCAAGCCAATTCATACATATCCTATAATAGAAACCAACTGATTGTTTCGAATCATGACTTTGATCCAATCCCCCATCCTGAGCATGCACATGGTGACAGTGGGAAGGAAAAAACTCCCCTTACAGGAAGAAAACCTCTAGCAGAACCTGGCTCAGGGAGGGCAGCCATCTGCCTTAACTGGTTGGGGTGGAGAGTTTTTCCACAAGTCCTTTTATTTTTTTGTATCTGTGAAGCCGCCATGTTTCCCACATTCTGTGAGAAACATTCTGAGGAAAGATTGATCAACATGTACAACTGCACTTATTCAGGAAGACCTGCGGAAAAATTTCAGCTAAGTGTGTTGCAGCATGGAGACAATATAAACCTGCTGTGTCTCCAAGGTCAGACAGGCTTCTTCACTGTCCAGTTTTAAATCCCTTCTTAAGACCCACCTTTTGACATTGACGTTTCACCTGGTATGAGTTGCTTTTATTGTTTTGGTTTCTTTTTTTCTTATATTATTTTATTGTATTTACTGGTTTTATTGTTTTATCTCACTTATTGTTCATTGTTTAATGTTTTATTCATTTATTATTTACTGTTCAGCACTGTTCAGAAGTCACTGTCGGAAATCCCTTTTATTTATAAAGTTGGTTTGGCTAGGAGCACAGGACTGGGTCTCATACTTTTGCAGCACATGATGTACAAATGAAACATAAAATAACAAAAAATGCCAAGAGGTAGTATGCAACATGATTTAGTCATTACTTTAATATTTCATTAAAACTGTACAGATGATAATCAAAAGTTATGATTGACTGAGACCATATTTTTAATGTCATAAAGGGACACAGCTCCAGTCGCTTACTGAAGGTTTGACAGATTTATCCTTCTTTTGATGTGACAGGTGAGATGAAACTGATCTGAACTTGTTTAAAAAGGTGATCATATTCTCTCTCTTCTTATCAGCAGTGTATTTCTAGTGGAGTCACGCTGATTTTGTCTTTTTCCCAGCACAGCTTTTCGTCGAGCGGACTGATTCCAGGAAAATATTCAAGATCTTTTTGCAGTAATTAAGAAATCCCAGAGCAGAGGATTTTCTGTCACACTAAAGTTTGGTTTCTCTCATGTGCACGCTGGCCCATGTTTTGCCATATTTTGCTACTTCTCCCATTTTAAGGAAAATTATAGCCATCTGAAACCTCTCAATGTGCTGTGTGTTTGTGCTCTTTGGTCCAGAGGGTCTTGGCTGGATCAGTCCACAAAGGCACTTGGTTGCCTAGGTGATGTGCTGTAATCAGATATGGTCTAATGGCTTGCTCTGTGTTAACTCCTGTGTCAGCTAAGCATACGTGCGTGCCGCTACAATATTTACTGTATCATTAACTCATTATTTACTCATATCAAGACTGAAAGCAGCCTCCAGAGCCTTATCCAAACATTTGCATAGAATTGAAATCATATCATAAGGCTTAGATGTATGGTATGCTATGAAAATGGCAGAAATATCTGGCTGAAAAACATCTGCTAAAGAAAATTCTGCAGCTAGACATCTCTGAGTTATTTAGCCCAGGCCAGAGACAGTGAAAACAAGGCAAAAATGAAATCCTTATTTGGGATTAAAGCTAGATTACTGGCTTTGTTGTAAAGGACTGAAATTGCTTTACTGATTCTTACTAATCACTTACAGCTAGTTGCACAAGTGCCTACAGGAATAATGACTGTAAGCAAAAGAAAAACATTGGAGAGGAAGGAAATATATCTTCCAAAGCCAGACGGCCTCTCAAAAGGGGAAAAATAGAATTTGTTTTAATTTTTGTTATAGTAAACCACTCATAGTAAAACTATTGTTTTATCTCTAGACTAATTTTTTTTAGCTTCAAAGTTAATGATTTTTTTTGAAGTTCAAATTTTATTTTAAAAAAGTTCAGTACATCAAGGGACTGGTTACTGCAATTACTGCATAAGAAACTAAAGAAAACATTTTTTATTTGTATAGATTCAACAAAAGGGTGATTCATTAAACACAAAACGCCTCACAAGAGCAGACACCTCTGAACTTTCTGAAAGATCCAACACAACCAATCAGCTCACATTTGCATGTTTAAAAAAGAGAAAAATTATGCAATAAAACACTGATAATTTTCCTTGCACACAAGCATCTCCTGCTGTAATTTCATGGTTACTGAAAACAAACAAGGATTAATAGCAACAATTACTACTGTACCCTGAAATACTCTAAATATGTAATTAGACTTTATGTGATTTCAGCTGCATCTGGTTTAATGGGAGGTAAATGAGCTGAGATTTATTTACAACACCAATACATGGGCTGTGAATTCCAGTGTGACTCCACCGTGAGGGGGAATTCAATACTGCTGTAATAAGCATTAGCTGCCATAAGCACATACACTGTGACAGCAAGTTGTGCAGGCGGAAAGAAGGGGAAAAAATGTTTTTGAGCTGAAGGAATTCAGGGGAAGCAGTTTGGGTGGTCTAATAACAGCACTGGTCCTGGTGCGAAAACAGATGGCCTGCAAATGATTAGACCTGTTCGCTCGATGTAGAGCTTTTGCTGAAAATTTCATGGTAGGGTTGTGAGGCTTTTGAGATGTATTTCTACCAAATTTCAGTCCACAACACGCCTAGCTTTCAGTTTGAGGTTTTGAAGTGTTAACACTTTCGACCTTGTTAAAATTAAGTGGAGAAAAACATTTTTCAAGTCGAGGAAATTATGTGAAATAAAGTTTCTTTTAAAAAAAAAGACAAAAAAAAAACCTATCAAGATCTTTTTTATATAATTGAATATCTTTTGAAACATATATTTTTTCATTTTTTTAGGCAAGTTACAATCATTTTGATATTGATCGAACCAACAACGTGTCATCATTGAACATCCAGCAGCGAATGGAGTGGAACATCACACTCACTGACAAATAGAGGAAGGAGGAACAACGCAGAGGGAAAACAAAAGAAACATGGGTCTAGATGTGAATCATTGTGGATGATTTACAGTTTTTTTTTCACTCTGATGAAAATGAATTTACACTCACGGGATATTTTCTTAATCTGCAACACTTTGCTTAACCTTGTGGCCCTGAGGCAAATACATGGGGGATGCTACCTAAATTTCCTTACACTTTCTGTGTATGACCGGAAGGAGGAAGCTTCCCCTAATGACATCTCAGGAATTTTCCCACAGAAGGAAAAGATGGCAGCCAAGAGATTAATCTCTTTTAGATGTTTGGAGTGGAACAGGATGATGTTGAATCCCAGTGCTCCTACCACCTCTCTGTCCTGGAGGTCATTGCTGTTTCCCCTCTTTTTGCTGCATGTTTTCTCTTTGAAAAACACTGAAGTTTACAGTATGTTATATAGATGATGACATGAATCATCTTTTTTTTTTTTCTGGCTTCCAAACTGCTTTTAAGCGGGAGGGAACAAACACAGTTTATTTAGTTTATTACAAAGTAAAGTCAACCATTGATTAATGATAGGCTATACTCATTCCCTGCACTCAGCAGACACTGTTGCTTGTAAAATGGGGTAAAACAACAACAAACTACAAAAGCATTCAGGCAGCACAAACCTCCGCCAAGGGCCACAGTTCTAAAAATTCCTGGATCCAAACAGTGATCTGAATCATGACCAAAATCACATCAGTTCTTCCTTTTGACGTTTCCAACAACTCCTTAAGTTTCATGAAAATCTGTCCATAACTTTTTGAGTTATCTTGAACACAAACAAACAGATAAACAAACAGATATATGTCAGTAAAATCATAACCTCCTAGGTAGAGGTACAAAAGCCACAAAACAAAACAAAAATAAAAAAATGCACAAAAGGCTCAATTGAATTAAAAAAAAAAACAAGAAAAGAACTTGGAGGGTGCAAACCTCTGCCAAACACAATGTTAAAGAATCCTGTAAAACGTTCCTGGGTCCAAACGATGATCCGGATCACCACCAAAATTAAATCAGTTCTTCCTTTTCACATTTCCAACAATTCCTAAAAAATTTCACGAAAATCCGCCCATAACTTTTTTAATTATCTTGAACACAAACAGACAAACAAACAGATGCCATTAAAAACAACCTTCTTGGCAGAGGTAAATATTTGCGCATTAAGTCAATACCTATAGATAAAATAAAAAGAAAACAACAAACCCCTAAAAGAAAAAAGCAGTAAAATAAAGAAAAAATCATCTTAATATTCACAGTAAATATATTTTTAGATCAAGATTTAGAATTTGACTGAAAAGATGCTAAATAGAGGACCTTGGTTATGCATTATGAAGACAGAATCTTTATTAAAACAGCAGACTTTACATTTTTCATACATGTAAATCATGCCGGTAAAGATATGTTCAGAAACTTAAAAAGTACACAGAAAAGTAAATGGATCTGAAACATGTCCTTGCAGTGACCTAATGAAGCCCACAGAGAACTTGCTTCATGCATTACATTGATACTAATTATAAATAGACCAGTTGAAACTGACTCATGGCCTTTTGATTCAACATGTTTGTTCAGCACTGGGACAGATGTTGAATGCAACTCATACTGTACGAACAGGTTGTGGTATACATCTGTGTCCCTATGTGGTATGCAACATATGGGTTGTCTTAACAGCATAATTTTGTTTAATTATTATCACATTGTAACTTAGGGTAACAAATGTGGGTCATCATATAGGCATATATATATATATATATATATATATATATATATATATGTATATATATATATATATATATATATATATATATATATATATATATTGAACATTCATTTTTAAATCTGCTTCAGAGCAGTGATTGATCCAATGTAACACTTGTTATTGCATAGCTTCTTTAGAGACCTGTGCACACATCTGAGCCTGATTATGCACCATCACAGATGCTGGAACAGGAGTTGAGCTCTGTAACAGATCCTCAGCCTAACTCTCCTGTTTCCCAGTAGAAGCATGGAGCACTTGTGACTCATCTCAACCTGAAGGATATTACTTTTAGTCACAAAAAAAAAAAAAAAAAAAAAAAAAAAAAAAAAAAAAAAAAAAAACGCTCTTGGAGTTAATATGATCTGATTGTGAGACAATTATTCCCCTTTGGTTAATTTGAGCTCTCAGACAGCATTTATTTGAGAGGTTAAAAATTAGCATACTGCTATTTAGCTCTGGTGAGCAACTGCCTCTAAGCAAAACTCCCCACGGCTGCAGCTTGCTTGTTTGAAATGGTAAGTGAGGAATTAAAAACAACAGTAAGATAAAAAATGTAACAGAAATAAATATGAATGCAAATATAGAATATTTTTAAAAAGTTAACTTTTTGAAAATATGAGGTGGATTACATAAATAATAATGAACTGTTACATTTAATTAATGATTATTAGTTTAATTTATTGATAAAAGCTTGTTTTTTTGTTTTTTTTGCGTTTCCACATTCCCTTTCTTAAGTCTTTTTGCTAAATTCAGTACATGTTCATCCACTTTTTACAGCTATTTCAGATCAATTAAAGGAACCAACTGTCTGAGGAGAAATCCAGAAACTGCCCAACCAACACTCCTCCTTGCTCGTCCAGTGTGTGACACTAAATCAAAATTAAGTAAAGAGCTAAAGAATGCAATCAGACAGGTAAAATACAGCTTATAGAAGTCGTAAAAGTGAAAAGGGTTGTCTCTGGCTGCTCACACTCACTCAGTTCTCCCATATTTAAAGTTAGTACAAATGGATGCACACTTTTGAGGATTGCTTTAAAAGTTCTGGCTGTAAGGGATCATGGGAGTAATTTTCCTCCTTTTTTTTTTTTTATTTTGCATAAATTATAGTCAAATGTATCCTATGCTAAAGAGGGAAATAAAGACAGCTATTAAACTTCTTTATTTAAATGTATGGTTCTTTTCATAATGCTGCTTTGATGATTCTGGTTCATTGCAATCAGCAAAATGGACCATTTAAACATACCCATAATCTCATCAGTAACTCGCCCACCCCGGTCCTGAAAGTACATGTTTGAAAAACCTCCCCTGGTGGGTTTGCTGCCCAAATGCTCAAACTATCCTAACTGGTTCCTAAAATTACACGGTGTGGTGACTCTGGGAACTTTCTTTAAAGCCTTTTGGACTTTAAATGTAATACTTCCAATGATCATATACAGTTTCTGGCCATAGATGAAGGTTAAAATGTAGGTCAACTAGTAAATTGACAGTTTCAGCTTTTGGTCGTCTTCTTGTTCTCCACAGAGTGGTACAGCATGCATATCCCTGCAGACACTGCAGCAATGCCTGCACTCTCCTGCATGCAAATGAGACATCAAAAGATCAAGTTAAATTAACATTATAGAGTTCTGATTATTATCTGATAATTCTGTCACGCTTTGTATAAGACCTTGTTTGATCCTGTTGTCCACACTTTCAAATTATTATAAAGATCTAACCTTTTAACTTTCCACACTAACAAAAAGGCAAAAGAAAAAATGTTTTATGTTTTGTGTTTTTCCATTTGTTTTGCACAAGAATAAACAGAATAAATGTTGTTGAAGCAAGTGGTTGAGATTCTAAGCAGTTAATAATAATATAACAACAGCGAAGTGGTTAAAATTTGAGACATCAGTTTTATAACAAACACTTAGTTTGGGTTTTACATCCCCAAACCAATCAGTAGATATGGTCCAGGCACTTTTGTTTTCAATTTTTTAAAAGTAAATTTACCAAAGTCACTGCAAATTTACCAAATGTAAGACCAGGAACAGACACTGGTTAATTTAACAAACATGAAGAAGTCCGAGAACGGAAAATTACAACAGAACCGTCATTTTTAGGAGCAGAACATAGAGTAGGGAATTAAGTCAAGCCAAGCCATGATGAAAGAGGACAAGAAAGAAATAAAGGCATAAATTCAAAACATTTTTCTCTGAATAAAATGTAACCATACTAAAGAATTTGACATGTCCATAAAACTTCCAACAATTGCCATCCATGTATTTTACATACCGACTTATTTCGGTTCAGGTTTGTTGGAGTCATCCAACGTATCCCAGTCATTACCACACGAGGGGCTGAGTACAACCTGGACAGGTTGCTTACCTATCACAGCATCAGCTCAGACAGATAAACAACCACCCACACTCACTCTTGGGAAGAATTTAGAGACAGCAAGTAAGTTGGAATATGCAGACAGAATTCATGCAGCATGCCAACTCCACACAGAAGGGCTGCTTGAACCCCAGCTAAGGCTCAAAACATGCACTTTCTTGCTGTGCAGTAGCTGCACTAATCACTACACCTGCATGCAACCCTGGTTAAAACAAGCGCTGCAAAAAAACAAACAAAAAAAAAAAAGAAAACGGAATAAAGATAGAACAGATTATATGAACAGAATTGTTAAAATGAAACCACTACTAAGTTATAAACTGAAGATGAGATCTCAGGTCACTTCCTTTGGCTCCTTATAAACATCAAATCGACATCACGTCTTTTCTCTGTAATACTGCAGATTCAGCGGAGTTTGGGCACCAGCAGCAGTTTTGACTCAATGACACAGTGTTGTTCTCTTCCCTCTGCAGGTGCTCGCTTCAGCAAAAGTGGACAGTAAAAGGCACATTGTGCTCATGTGTTTGTTGTTCCACATAAGCAATTGCACACAAAAGTCAGCATGAACTGAAAGACAAATCTGCTTATGTTGACCGTTACTAACAGATCAGACGTCATTTGTTTAATTTCAGCCTTTTTCATTTGATATAGTATTTAAATAAAATATTAATCCACGGAATAATAATTATAATAATGATAATTATTAGAAAGTTAAGCTTTTGACCTTTAAAAATCCAGTTCTGCATTCAAACACAATGGTGCATAACAGCCATGTAGGAAACAGTCTTTGTGCAACCTGGTGGAGTGGAGCAACGTTCATCAGGTGAAATCAGTTTCCACAGGATGTTTCACAACCCAAAGTTAGAGTTAAATTAACCAAATGTCTGCTGAGTGGGACGGACGCTCGCAGTTTAATATATCACATGTTGATAGTGACTCACTTCCATTCGATTTGTTGGAGCATATTTACCTGGTGAACCAGTTTAATTTCAGTAAATGCAACAGAGGTTTATGAAGATTTTAGACATGAAAAACAACTGATGAAGATGAAGCTTCAGTGACAGTTCTGTGATTAATATTGGCAAATGAGGCTTATTAATTAAACCATCCTTACTGTGAGATATAAAGATAAAAAAAATTCATCTTGTATGAATAATAAGTGTTCTAAATGGGTCCATTCTTTATTATAGTTAGATGTTAGATATATAGTTAGGTTATCAGTAAAAAACCTTCAGGTGTGTCATCAGGTCAGCAAATTTATTTTTCAGTAATTTTTATGAACACTGAATATGATGCAAATCTTTTATACAAACAAAACACCGTACAACTATTTGATAATTTTTTAATTATTGTTTTTGTACGTCAAAATTCAAATATGATTATCTGAAAAATTACGTCTGGTTTGTCTTCAGTGCTGCAAAAGGGCTGGATTTAGATGCTTGGGTAATGATTTCCTACACTGTATCATTACTGTGTTCAGCTCTCCTAAATGAGATATAGCTGATATCTGCCATGCATTTTAAGCCGTTTTTACATTTTGAGATTTTTTTAAATTCAGCCTTAATATCAGTTTTCTTTTCAGAATCATGAAAGTTAGTGAGTTGTTTAAAGTGCTTTAACTGATTTTTTTTTAAAAATGTTTTATAGAAAGAGAATTTTCCTAAACTGGACAAAGGAGGAACAATAGCTACATTTGCATGTTGCAATATTTCTTCCATTAAACTGAAAGTTTAAGCTTTAAAACTGATAACATTATGTGAATATCAATTGCTCAATGTAACGCATTATAAATTATGCCAAAATACTACAGACAGCTTCCTCAATCTTCAGCACCAAAAGGTAGCTTTAAAGCAGAGAGACAAAATGCTAAAAGACAGAGTTTTGTTTAGTCCCTTTGACTTCATTGTAATGGATGTGAGACTGAAATGCACTCTGCTGCTGCAGTAGAGAGGCTCACAGAATACCAATCGATACCTTCGCATTATTTATTTAAACCTCACCTGGAGCAGCAGGTGCACATTGGGAGTGATATCCACTCAAATGACTTCACACTCTACTGTCACACAAGCAATATTAAGAGACTTTAGAGTATGAAACAATGACCATAAATGCACACACACGAAGCAAAGAGACAAACATTTTCAAAGCTCATTCTCTATCCATTAAGCTGTATTGTCAAGGTCCGCAAAGTCCCGTCAGAGGGTCAGCGGATTCTTTTCATAATTTTGGGATACCTGTGATCTGTAGATTAGCAAAACATTAAAAAGGTCTCGTCTCTTATTTTGTAGTTCAAATGTTTATTTTGACCATGCATGGTACCCAAATGCATTTCCTATTCTTTTAAATAACAACCGATTGTGTTTATTTCAGCACAAGAATACAAAATAAATGTACATAATAATGAGTGTAGGGGACTGTTACAAACTAGCACAGGGTGAGAAGGTGAAAAAGGGGGGAGGAAGACATGCCATAATAATAAATGAAAAATAAGTTAAGATTTAAATAATCCCATCAGGATACTGCATGGATTCATTTAATTCCGTAAATGTGATGTGAGACCTTTCATGTCTTATTTTAGAGATATGAAGACATTCATACTCTAATGACCAAAGCTAACTACTGTTTCATCATGATCTAATGTTTCAAATCAGCATCGTCTTTACCAATATGCTTTCTAGCAGCGGCTCAAAGCCGGCGCAGCAAACCTGCCTCCCTGTCTGATGGAGCCCAAAGCCTTCAGAGATTATGATGCATTACCAGGAAACTCGAACTGTAAAAACCACCTTTCCCATTTAATGAATTATTCATGGCTTTAGTAAATCTCCAGTAAATCTTTGTGTCTTGATGGCATTCTTGGCTTCCTTTTGACCTGAAACAACAAGATAATGATGGAGATTTGGCTTCAGATTATGAGCTTTTCCACCACGTATCTCTTGTTTGCTCTCCGTTACATTATCTGTCAACATCTGAGCCATTTCTCCATTTGGGGAACTCACATCTCTCCAAACACAAATGTTTCTTTGGTTTTGCTTTGCCTTGTTGACATATGTGCAATGTCTATCAATCATGTGGATTCACATTTTAAACTGCTCGAATTAAACAGAAGTCTATAAATCTATGCCTATATATACAGTATATATATATATATATATATATATATATATATATATATATATATATATATATTTATTTATATATATATATTTATTTATTTGTGTGTGTATTTGTCTTTGCATTAAGCACCTCATTGCTGCTTAAGTGTCTGAAACATATCTTTAACAGAATAAATGAACATGTCCAGCGGTTCATTATTTAAAGTGCTTATTGAATGACATGTTAGTCTCTAACAAGAAATTGTGTTCAATTGCCATGTTTGATTAACCACAAAAAAAGAAAAAGATTTGAAATAAAGAAATAAAAAATGGTGTCTGAATTGTTTCAGTTATGACTTGATCACTCACAGTTCTGGTTCAGTGACAACTTGCATTCAACCAGTTCATCATAGACCTTCATCGTTGTTCAGATTTTGACATCATCAGACTGAGACGACACCTAACACATAAGTTATTCAGAAATTGCTATTTGTCGGTTGTTGTACACCCACCACTGTAAAAACAAATGCATTTGTTTCAATTAATTGTTTGAGATCAAGGAACTATCATTGCATGGTTCCACTTGAATGTCCAACATTCATGATAAATTACCACTGCAACAATAACTTTTTATATTTGAGAGAAAAAAGCTTTTGTGTTACTCTTTTTTTCTAATTAGTGAGATTATTTAAATAAAAAGATGTGGGGATTGCATATATTTTGTGCATATTGACAAATTGTCTTGATCTGATCCCCTTAAATGTTTCTGAATAAAAAAAAATAAATAAATAAATAAGGAAAAAGACATTTCTAAAAGAAGATATATGCCAAGTATGGTAAGATTCTTAAATAGGGGCTGCTGTTGAATCTGCATATTTTCAAAAAAAAAAAAAAAAGAAAACTTATGTAAAGATCATTCTTAATAGGCTTTTTTTCTTTTCTAATTATTTTTTAAACACATCACAGTTTTAATTCTGTTTTTTCATAGGATGGTTAAAAATGAAATAACAGGACCAATTGTTTGCAAGTAGTTAGACAGGAACCAGCAGAGCAGACAACGGAGGAGACAGCAGGTATGAAAAAAGCAGTAACAGCTTTATTATTAGAGTCCAAATTCCTTGGCTCAAAAACAGAGTTGGTGGCAGTGGAGAAGACAAAATATCAAATAATCATAACTGACTGGCCTGGGAATCCTTCACTTGGAAACAAACAACAATCTGGCATCAACAAAACTGCAGCCTGACTCTTAAGTAGGCTGAGCTGAACAGCCGCAGGTGAGTGGCATCTCCTATTAACCCCAGGTGAGCAAAATCTCTAATCAGCACCACCACTATGCCAGTAGGGTCTCAGAACAGAAGAAAAAACAAACACAAACAGCAGTAACATAATCCCAACACAAATATAGAGATGCTACAGTTTGCTTGTAAAACTATACTGTCAATCAATGAGCTCTAGGATTTTCATAAATTAAGAATATTATAAGCAAACTTTCCATAGACTGACTAAAAAAAAATAAATAAATAAAAAAAAAAAAGAAAAGAAAATGTACAGTATAAACATTTATTAAAAACTGAAGGTGACTGATTCTCCAAAGCAAACATGGCAGCCCATAAACAATCCTCTGCCTGTACAGTTGTTAGGCAGAAACGGATCAGATATGGCAGAAATATCAGAGCAGAAATGTAAAAGACACCCACATATCTGTCAGTCCATCTGTAAGCACATGCAAACTTTTTTCCACTCCTTCAGAGTGGTGTCGTTCTTTAATCTTGCAGACATATACGTTATGTTTAGTTTAACCTCTCTGGAATCTCTTGTCTGTTTAATTTTACACACACCCTTTCAGTAAAATACCTGTTCTGCTCATGTAAGCAGCAGTCGGAAGTCTCCTGTTGCACATTTTCTTGCATTTTTTTCCCTATTTTGAAGAGAATATGTGGACCGTAAGGAAATTGAATGTTTATTGTTTCAGTCTGGCTTCTCTCTTGGATCTGAGACTGCCTAATTACACAAAGTGCTGTTTCACTGTTTCTGCTGCAGAAATGAAACAGTCCTAGTGGAGGTATTTAGGTTCTACATGTCCATAAAGAAGATAGCTGTGCCCCGTGGAATGTCAATGAATGTCCTGTGCTATTTTTAGCCACACTTTGTCCGATTTGTCTTTACCACTTATATTTAACACTGATGAATAATAAAAGAGAGCACACACTCACACAAATACACACTCATGCAAAGGACCGTCTGCAGTTATGAGGTACGATGCCACACCGTCATTTACCTGTCAAGACATATGAAGCTGATGGAATCAGTCTGATACAAAGCTATTAAAGAATCCAATAAGAAATTCCTGTAGTCTTTAAATCTTTCCTCATCACATCCTACAGCTTATATTACTGAAGACCACTGACTGATGTCAAATAAGTAAGAGGATACCGGTGTCTTAAAGCAAGTAGACAGATGCTCCTTTCAACCTCTATGTAATTCCCCTCTACAGAAGATATATAGATGGTTTAATGCTAGGCTGAAATCTTCTCCAGACATTAACAGGGCAAAGACTGGCTGCTCATCCATCTGCTATCTCTCACAGACAGTTGGAAGAAAAATCCCTCTGTCTCCTTTGCTGAGCTTTCCAAACAAACTCGTGACAAAATGCTAAGTGCCAAGCCAGCGCAGGAAAGATGGCGGTTCCAAGCAGCAGTCGCACGAGGCAATGAAAGAAAGAAAAACAGCCCTGTCAAGTTCCTCTGCTCGTAACTGAGGTTATGTGAACCGACCTGTGTGAACACTGAGGCCAGGATACAGCGACCACAGAGCCTGTCTTTCTTCCTCTTCAGGCTGAGGTTAGAGTGGCTAATTAGTGTGTTTGTTATTATAAATGGAGATAAAAGCAAACTGCTGGAAGAAACAAAAAAAAGGAAGATCAGTGATTTCCCATAAGTGTTTTCTATTAAACTTTTCTCAGTCTCAGTTACAGGCAAAGGATAAACTTTGTGTTTATATATATATATATATATATATATATATATATATATATATATATATATATATATATATATATATATATATATATATTTTTTCTTTTTTTTTTTTTTTTTTTTTTTTTTTTTTTTGTCTTGTCCAGCATTTAGGCAAGCAGAATGATGGTCTGGGTGCTGTGTTCTGCTGAGCAAATTCTCTGCCAGGGGAAGCTTTATAGATATAATGATCCCCTTGACTTTCTGAATTTTTATTTTATTTCTATGTTTATTTTGTATTGTTGTTTGAATTGTAGAGTTTGTACTGCTGGACCAGAGAGGACAGACAAAAGACAGAAAGAGAAAGGAGAAAAAACACCTCATAAGAAAAGGGAAAGAGATAAAGGGAGAGAAAAGGGAGAGAAAAAAACAACAACTAAAAAATAACCCAAAAACAAAAAACATTTTTTTTAATGGGAGACATGGTATTGAACACATTGTCACTGTGGAGTGTGTGGCATGGTGGCAGCAAACCGTGGCAGGTCTGACCCGTGCTGTTTTCCTTTTTTTAGATACAATAACGTTTTTTTTTTTTCTTTTAAATGATCACCATTAAATTACTTTCCAAGGAAATATTTAAAGCTGGTTTGAAGGTTGTTCTCTTCACGTGATTTCTCTTTGCACTCTTCTTTCAAGATTTGTGATGAGTTTCCATCGCTAAGGAAGAGTTGATGTTGTTTTTTTTCCTGCTAAATCAACTGAATAAGTTTTCCAAGACCAAAATATTCAGCGAAATAACACCAAATCCCAAAGCAGTTGAAGAGGAAGCAAAGAGGATGCAGGGCAGCGGCAAGGCAAAGAGATTAAATGTGGAAAGTCAAACTATTACTTCTAACTGCTTGAAGCGCTAACAAGGTCTGAAAAGAATGCAGCATGTGATTCATAGAGACAGGCTACATAAAAACATCCTGGACTTTAGAGTTTGTGCACGATGCTTTAAGGCTTTATGTGCAGACAGAAGTAAGTAAATCAGCAGACAGCTGAAAGGGAAGTGGACAGAGCTCATGAGCTGAACATGTTCTTCAGCAGATTAAATTCAGAACAATGTTCAACAAACACTGTTCCTCCTCAGCTACACCCTGCAGACAGTAACACAGCCTCATCTCACTCACCTCCTCCTGCATCTGCACATACTAAGGCCTCCTTTGCCTCCATCGTCAGCCTGTCTGTCTCCTGCACTCAGGTAAAGAAGCAACAGCAGCCTGAGTAGGAAAAAACTTTCCTGTGCTGTGGAAAACATCCTGTTTTGTTTCAGTACTGAAAAAATCCAAACCATCCGAACTGAATGACTGCAGAACTGTTGCCCTAACGCCTCACATCATGAAAGTCCTTGAGAGATTCTTGACTCATCTCAATAAGCAAAAAAACACCTGTTAGGTCCCATTTCAGTCTTCACATTGTAACAGGCTGGTGGTTGAAGACACCGTCATCAACCTGCGTCAGAGAGCCGACTCTCATCTGGACTGGATCAGAGAACATGTTGCAGCTTACATTTTTTAATTTCTCAAGTAGCTATATTACAGTTCAGCGTGCTTTGTTCTTCCAGAGGCCTGTATGACAAAGCTGGATATAATCTTATCCGGATAACTTCAGGGTCAACCCTGCATTTTCTGTACCACAAAGCTGGTTCACGTCTTTCCAGAATATATCACCATGGTAACTTGTGCTGAATGGCTAACCTGATCCAGAGCATCATCAGTGGCTATAAAAGCACCACATCCTGACCAATCAGATCTCTTGGAAAATATTCTATTTCTTGAGTGGGCGCTTCAGAGAGAAAGAGATTTTAAGAACAGATGCATTCTTTTGATGAACAATTCAAGACTCATTATGTAACTTTCTGACCTTAAAACTCTATGTCCCGGACTTGTTTGATGAAACAGTGACATCACGCTGAATAAACTGAGAACAATATTGAATAACAGCAAACACCCTCTCCATGGATTCCTGAGGGAGCAAAGGAGCAACCGCAGCAGTCGATTTCTCTTGCCACGCTGCAGAACAGAGCGTTTCAGGAGATCTTTCATTCCCACGGCCTTCAGACTATGTAATAAAACCTCCTGAATTGTACCCCCACATGTACATGCATCTACAAGGGAGAGTGGCTTATGCTGTTTTTATTGTGTATTTTAATGAGTTTTTAACCTATGTCTGTCTGAGCAGTTATTTATTTATGTTTAATACTCACTGACAGGTGGAAGAGTGAGTGTTTTAGTGTTTTATTGAGTCGCCAGACAATTTGAATTTCCCTTTTAAGGATGAATAAAGTCCTATCTATCTATCTATCTATCTATCTATCTATCTATCTATCTATCTATCTATCTATCTATCTATCTATCTATCTATCTATCTATCTATCTATCTATCTATCTATCTATCTATCTATCTATCTATCTATCTATCTATCTATCTATCTATCTATCTATCATGAGCATTTCGAAGCTAATAACTGCACTATACAATTTATCATCCGGGACTCTGCGTGACGCCGCAGCAGAATTTCGATTCATGCTAGAAGACACACTGGCTGTTTTGAAAAAACAACATCAAAGATTAAAAATGAGAAGGGGACGAAACAAGAGTCATCCTCAGGTTGTCTTTTGCTGGCTGGAGAGAGCCAACAGATCAGGTCAGATGCAAGATGGATGCCAAATTAGCTGTCGATAGGAGGTGCATGATGGGAAAACAGCTAAAGTTATGTAGTGTGTCTTTAAAGCTTCATCAAAACATGTTTTTCTGCTTGTTCTTGACTTTTCCCAGAATCTGTTTGGCTTCATTGGGGTTGCATCTGACATAATAAGGTTATTCATAATAATGGTCACACATGCTGAGCCATTAACTTATGGAATGACTTGTGTCATCACAGTGAGGAAAAAATATTCCAACACAAATATGAAGGGCCTGCAATGGACTGGTGAGCTGTCCAGGATATACCCTGCCTTTCGCCCAAAGACTGCTGGGATAGACTCCAGCTTCCCTGTGACCCTTCATTGGACTAAGCGGTTAGGAAAATGAAGGAATGAATGAAATATAAAGTGGGTGCCGAGCCTCACAGAAAATATAAAGCAAAAGAAGGGAATTGAGGAACCTCTGTCTCAAACGTCTGTGCCATAATAAAGTAAAATTCTGTGATCTGTCATGTCCGTTTGTGATGACCAATTATTTCATCTTATACAATGTCACAAATGTATGCATTTAAAGAGTTGTTTGTTTTCTACCAGCATTCCTTACTGTTTTTGCTATGGCAACAGTGTTGCTTTTGGCCCGGATGATTTAAATTCTTCATGTTTCTGAAGAATTATCTGCTCCTACATGGTGAAGTAGCTGCTCTGCAAGGTTTCTGTATGTCAGTGAGTGGTCAAATGCTGCAAAGACCACCCCTTTCATGTGAATGCACACTTATCAATTGAAAAAACCCTGGGCTGAAATATAGAGTTGATAACCAGCTACACTGTACCACCTATCCAGATTCTGAATGTCTACTTAACTCAATCCAAGCGACAGAGAAATACACTAATCACATTTCATCATGCAGGCCTCAGGTGGATACTTCACAACCACCTGGATTTATGACTACCTAACAAACACACAAGTTTGTGAAACTGACATGTTGTATGTCTCAGATGATGGTCAAGACCACCACAAGGGACTGTATGCTCACCATTTCTCTTCACCCTGCACACCTCAGATTTCCAATACAACTCGGAGTCCTTTCATCTGCAGCAATACTCTGCAGTTGTGGGATGGATCTGTGATGGACAAGAATCTGAGTGTGGAGAACTGGTCAGTTAGTGAGATGGTGCAGAATCACTTCTCTTGAACACAAATAAATAAAAGAGATGAGATTGTTGACTCAAGGAGGACAGGAGTAAATGAAGCACTGTCGACATCCCGGGAGGCGGGTTGGAGGTGGTGGAGGAATACAAATACCTTGGAGTTCAGCTAGACAACAGGCTGGACTAGAAGATGAACTAGAACAAAGAAGCATCTACAAGAAAGGACAGAGCAGACTCTACTTTTTAAAGAAGTTAAGATCATTTGATGTCTGTCTCAGATGTTTCATATGTTCTGTTGGTCTGTTGTGGAAGTGCAATCAGCTTTGCAGCATCTGCACAGCAGCATCAGTCAGAGAGAAAGCTCATTTCTACTGGGAATCACTCTGGAGCTGCTGGAGCTGATTGTCAAGTAAAGAATGCTGCAAATAATGGATGATTCTTCTCATCCACTGGACAACACAGTGAAGAAACAACAGAGTATTCAGTGTGAGGCTTCATCAAATTGAAAGCAAGATACCGGAGATCATTCCACCCAGCAGCCATTGCCCTTCGGAACAAAACATTGTTTTATTTATAAATTGATATTGTTTTGTTGTTTGTTGTTCATTTTTTGTTTGGTTGGTTTTTCAATGAAATAAAATAAAACTGCAACTCTGGAATTTTCATTCTGAGGTTTTTATTTAATTCTCTTTAATTTAATTTAACATTGTCTGGTTCAGTTTTAATCAGATCAAGTTAACCACCTTACTTTCATGTTAACAAACAAGGTTGATTTAGAATCTAGTTAATAGGCCAAAACTAACAATAATTTGATAAGTAACTCATCTACATGATTGAGCTACTTCAATGTTCAAAACATCCAGTTAAAACACACATCATTGATGCATACTGTGTCAGTGTTATTCGACGTTTCGACTTGGAGTTTACTGATTCAAAGACATTTATATAATTACAGTTTTTGACTTTACAGATTTAATGATGTGCAAAATCCCTCAGAAAGGTGTTCATGTACTTTAAACCAGTGAATAAGCAGATTTTACACCAGGGGTGGGCAGTGTTAGGGTTTGGTTGGTTTGCAATGGTGGCAGTCCTGCAAATGTTGAGTTTCCCTGCTGCAACACACCTGACTCAAATCAATGGGGAATTAGCAGACTAGTGCAGAGTTTGATGTTAAGCTTTTTACAAGTCTGCTAATTAAGTCTGATGTGTGTCAGGTGTGTTGCGGAAGAGAAACTTCTAACATTTGCAAGACTGCAGCCCTCCAGGACCAGAGTTGCCCACCCCTGTTCCACACAGATCCAGTACAGTTTACAGAATCTTCTAGACTTGAGCTCTTGTGTTAAACAGAAACTACAACAACAAACACAGAACAGCCTGTTTGTGAGAACAGATTGTCTTCTCATGACTGTGAGATGTACCATTTGTACATCATGGATGCAAACACTTTTTTTTTTTTTTTTTTTTTTTTTTTTTTTTTTTAAATGTTAAGATAAAGCATTACCAAGTATGGAAACGATTTCACTGGAGGGGAAAAATAGTCAACAAGAACATAAAATGTAAGTGTAAACACTACTCACTGCTCTGTTTACAAAACACCCGCATATCTATAGTCTGAAGTGTAGTATTAAAGTATTAAAGATAACAGGAACTAGAGAACAAATTTGCAAAGCCCCACCAGTATGCATATTGAGTAAGTCAAACAGCAGCACCAACCCTCACATGGTGAAATCCATGTTGAATCTATTTATGTTTGTACTGCAAGCACAAACAAGAAAAAGGAGGAGATTATAAAACTGAGCAACCATATCGGAAAAGTCACAGGCAAACTCAGAGTGAGCTCAAAAATTTGCCTGTTGCCTGTGTTTCCAACAACCTATTTTCAACACATCGCATCAAGTTAAAATTTCTCTGAAAATGTGTTGGCATGGTTTGAAGAAAGTGAAGTGTCTGCATTCTTCTTTTATAAATACCAATTTGTATATGTGCAAAAACATACCGTTGTGTTTTGTTTACGTGCACTGTTGATCTACCCCGTGGTTACCAATACTATGTTAACCCTTTCTTGCATGAATTAAGACATTACAAAGAATTTTTTATTTTTTAAATACAGTATTTTACCTCAACAGACATATGCAATTATACTTTTTCTGTTTGTTAGTGATATTTAGAATTCATCATGATTCATGATTTATGTTATTTCTATAAAATAATTCTAAAATAATATATATTCATAATTATATTGTGTAAATCTTCTATAAAATATAGTTGTATAATTTTTTTCCCTATATGTTGCAAAGGGAAACTTGTGTTATTACATTATGTTCAATTATATATTTTGTTCTCCAGTGAGTGGAAACATATTGGATGACTCATTAACATTCACTGAAGTGGTTCATTTACAAAAATGCCATCCTCATTCATGAATATGCAAAAATAATGCTTGTAAATAGGTGTCCACTATATGGTCACTATGCATGAAAGGGTTAATAATAATAATGACTTTTTTAAATTTAGAAGTGAAAGAAAAACAACATTACAGAAACATATGAAACTGCCTTAATCTCGCATGTAATTCTGTATAAAAATGTAGTGTCCCTTAATCCTGTTGTATCCTGCGTCATGTGAGTAATGTTTTATTATATTGTCTTTTTGAGGGCGGGGGGGCAGAGGCTTTCTCATCACAGTCAAAACAAATAACTCGCCATGACATCTGATCTGGACTTTAACTGAAAATGTTATCCCCCCTGTGCCTACGAGAACATTTGTTTTCAAAGCACGATCCCAGTTTGGAGAAATGTGTGAGCTCTGACTTGACAGCAAATTCGGGGGTGTAATGGTTTAGTGGTTCCACTCCAAATCACTTAACTGCCATGGCTTCTTGCACCTGTCACTCTTCCCAGACCAGCTGTGAGAGAAGGAGAGTGGAAATCATTTTGAGTTATTACTACAAGTCATTGGAACCAAACAGGAAACTAGTGAGCATAAAGGACTAATAATCAACACATCCGTCTTCCTGTAGGTTCAGATAGGTGCAGATAAGTACTCCTGTTAAAGTCAAGTTATCTATTAAATGTTTTCAGGCTGCACAACACACTGTGTTTACAGCTCAGCTGTCACTTTGTAGAACATCAAACAAGTATGTCAGCAATGTTTCTGGAGGAACTGACTCCGGATGAGGATTGTACCCTCTGGCTACCGATTAACTGCTTAACTATCAGAAATGTCTCTCATCTTGGATTATTTTAACTATTTAAAGTTAGTAAGTGTTCTTTTTTTAATGTGTGTTTTTTTTCCAAAGCTCAGCTTCACAGACATGGAAGCTCCAACATGGAAATGTAGTTCATGCTTTCTTTAAAACATAAATGCAAATCATTTTGTGTATGTCAGCTCCAAATATTTAACACATTGTTTTATTGCATTTTCTGCAATATTCCAGTGTTATACCTCTGGTCCATTTTCATGGTGTTATCAATGGTTTCAAATCCATGAGGGTAGATCATGTTGTTCCTTGTTGTGCACACAGCAGACATTTTAGAGGGCTGACAGAAGCAGCTCTGGCAAAGAAATAACAATGGTGGACGAGGAAGCATCTGGTTAATTGAATTTTAAGAGAGCTGATTTGTATTTTATGGGTAAATCTGTTCATCAGCTGGGACCAGCGCGTGTTGCCTCTTGAGGTCACAAAGAAACAGCAAACTGAGTGCTAAAAAATAAAGAAACAACTTGGTCTTCTTGCAGACATCTAATTATGTTCAAAAGCGGTGAAAAAGTTCCCTTTTAGTATTGAACAGTTCAGAAACAACATTCTGTTTTTTGGGAGCTACATTCATTGATGAAACCACCCATCCATCCATCAATCTTCTATAGCTTATCCAGGGTTGGGTCCCCGGAGCAACAGCCTTAGTAGGGACACCAAGACTTCAGTCTCCCCAGCCTCACTTGCCAACTCTGTGGGGGGATCCCAAGGCATTCCTAGACCAGCCGAGAGATATAATCCCTCCAGTGGGTCCTGGGTCTCCTCCCAGAGTGACGTGCCTGGAACACCTCACCAGGGAGGCTTCCACGAGGCATCCTGACCAGATGCCCGAGCCACCTCAACTGGCTCCTCTTGATGCGGAAAAGAAGCAGCTCTACTCTGAGCCCCTCCCAGATGGCCGAGCTCCTCACCCTATCTCTAAGGGAGAGCCTGGCCACCCTGCGAGGAAGCTAATTTCAGCCACCTACGAAATCTCGTTCTTTTGGCCACAACCAGCTCATGACCATAGGTGAGGGTAGGAACATAGATCGACTGGTAAATCAACAACTTTGCCTTCTGACTCAGCTTATTCTTCACCACGACAGATCGGCGCAGAGTCCGCATTACTGCAGACGCTGCACCAATCCGCCTGTCAATCTCACACTCCATCCTTCCCTCACTCGTGAACAAGATCCCGAGATATTTATACTCCTCCACTTGGGGCAGGATCTCACTCCTGACCCTGAGAGGGCAATCCATCTTATTACATGATCAGAGATTTGGAGGTGCCGATTGTCATCTCAGGTGCGTCATACTCAGCTGTGAATCATTCAAGTGAGAGCTGATGATCACAGCCAGATGAAGCCAACAGAACCACGTCATCTGCAAAAAAAAAGCAAAGACCCGATCCTGAGGCCACCAAACCAGATCCCCATCAACACCTCGGCTGCGCCTAGAAATTCTGTTCATATAAGTTATGAATAGAATCAGTGATAAAGGGCAGCCTTTGCAGAGTCCAACCCTCACTGGAAACTAATCCGGTTTAGTGCCAGCAATGTGAACCAAGTTCTGACACCTGTCATCAGCTCGTACAAGGGGGTCCGGTACCCCATACTCCAGGAGTACCCCACACAAGAGTCCCTGGGATACATGGTAGAACACCTTCTCCAGATCCACAAAGCACATATAATGTGGTTGGGTAAACTCCCGTGCCCACTCCAGGACCCCAAAGGGTAAAGAACTGGTTAAACTGTTCAAACTGAATAAACTGGCTCTCGGGACATGGAACGTCATCTCTCTGTCAGGGAAGGAGCCTGAGCCTGTGTGCGAGGTTGACCAATTCCGGCTAGATATTATTGGACTCACCTTGACACATGGCTTGGGGTCTGGAATCAGTACCCCTTGAGAGGGGCTGGACCTTCTTGCACTCTGGAGTTGCTTATAGTGAGAGGCACCATGCAAGTGTGGGCATTCTCATTAGCCCCCGACTTGGTGCCTGTACTCTGGGGTTTACCCCGGTGAATGAAAGGATAGCTTGCCTCTGCCTTCAGGTGGAGGGACAGGTCCTGGCTGCTGTCTGTGCTTATGCACTGAACAGCAGTTCAGAGTACCGACCCTTTCTGGAGTTCTTGGAGGGAATGTAGGAGGATGCTCCCTCTGGGGACTCCCTTGTTCTGCTGGGGAATTTCAATGCTCACATGGGCAATGACAGTGAGACCTCCCTGGGCCACAGTTTGATGATCTATATTGCAATCGCATCTTGGATCTGTGGCCACATGCCTTGGCCACTCGGGTGAAGAGGGGGGCGAAGCTGTCATCTGATCACCACCTGGTGATGAGTTGGCTCAGGTGGTTGGGGAGGAAGCCGGTCAGATCTGGCAGGCCCAAACATGTTGTGAAAGTCTGCTGGGAACATCTGACAGAGTCCCCAGTCAGAGCGAGCTTCAACTCCCACCTTCAGCAGAGCTTCAACAATGTTGCGAGTGAGATGGGGTACATTGAGTTCGAGTGGGCTGTGTTCCATGCCTCTATTGTTGAGACGGCCGGCCGGAGCTGTGGCTGTAAGGTCGTTGGTGCCTGTCATGGCGGTAATCCCAGGACTCGGTGGACACCATCAGTGAGGGATGCTGTCAAACTGAAGAAGAAGTTCTATCTCTTGTGGAGGCGTTCTTGGCCTGTGGGATTCTGGAGGCAGCTGATAGGTACCGACAGGATGCAGCTTCAGCTGTTGCCAAGGCAAAAACTCGGGCATGGGAGGAGTTCGGCAAGCATTGGAAAATTACTTCCAGACGGCATTGATGAAACCCTTTTATTTATTTCTCATATGCTGTTGTTAAATCATTTATAGGTTCCATTTCTAATATACCTGTTTCCCTTGTTTATAACTTCTTTGTATTACTATTAATTATTTCTTCTTTAAACACTTTTACAGCCGACTTAGTCAGAACATCTTTATGTTCAAGACAATTTGCATGATTAAAATTTCATTATTTGCCTTTGAGTGTCCGTTTGGACTCAATATATATATATTGAAGTTTATGATGATGTGATCTGTACTCCTAGCTTGACTACACTTGCACCAGGAAAAAAAAGGATGTTTGTTTTGGTGGGGGCAGCTTGCAGGGGCTTAATGAAGTCTTTGTAATTTATCTTTAAACAAGTTCAGTAACCCAGAAATGGTTTTAAACTTCTAATGTTGCATTGTGCTACAAGGCCGTAAGAGCAACAAACTCTGATTGCTGTATGTTATATAAGGCTCAGCACACGTCAGGAAAAATTCATGGCATGCTGTTATAGTTGGTGTTTCAGAAGCTGCCACGTGAGGCCTGAGTGGAAGTAAAGGGCAGTAGCCGGCACATTAATATAACAATAATGACCTGCCATCTTACAAGGCTGACATGTACCTCATTTGTTTAAAGAAGCCTGTGTACTTTCAAAGTCAATATCAGTCTGCACACATTAATACAGTGAGAAAAAAAAAAGAAATAAATTTAATTTTCAATAAAACAAGCTGTGTGTGTTATTCATTTCCTTATTTTTACTTGATGTTTAGGGTTCATTATGGAAGCTGGCTTAACCTTTTACTTTCACATGAACAAAAAGGCCACAGAAAAATGTCTGAGTTTGTTTTGGCCAAGAATAAACAGAATAAACATTTTTAGCAAATAGTTGACATGTTAAAAAGAAGAAGTTAATGATAATGTAACAACAGTGAAATGCTTGAAATGTGAAAAATCAGTGTTATAAGAAACTCTTAGTCTGGATTGTATATACCCAAACTAGCTGATAGAGATGCTCAGGTAGGTTTATTTCCTTTTTTTTTTTTTAAGTAAAACCTCTATAGTAGACCAGGAACTTAAAGGGTTTATCACAGACTCTGATAATCTACAAGTTAAAATAAACTAAGATCTTTTGGCAAATAAAGTTAATGTGGATGATACTTCTGTCAAAAAATACTCCGCTCTGTTATAAAACACTAGCATATCTACAGTATAGAGTCTAAAAAGTATTAAAGATAAGAGGAACTAGAGTAAAAAGAAAAAAAAGATGACTTGTAAAGCTCCACCAATATGCATATTGATTAAGTCAAACAGCAGCTGCAGCGTACTCACATGGTGAAATCCATGATCTATTCATGATCTATCTGAACCCAAATCTATTTATGTTTGCACAAGTACAAACAAGAAAAAGGAGGAGATCATAAAAATGAGCAGCAATATTGGAAAAAAGTCGCAAACTCAAAGTGAGCCAAATGAAATTGCCTATTGCCTGAGTTTTCCCCATCCACTTTCACTGTATCATATCAAGTTTAAATTTCTCTGAAAAGGGTTGGCATGGTTTAAAGAAAGTGAAAAGAGTCTGCATTCTTCCTTTATAAATACCAGTTATGTGTGCTAAAACATATCTTTGTGCCTTGCTTACATGCACTGTTAATCTGTTAAAGAAAAACATCTACATTGCAGAATTATATGAGACAGTTCTTTTTTTTTTTCAATTTGTTATTTATTATTAATAAAAACAAACTGTGTGTTATTAATTTCCTTACTTTTATTTTGATATTTAGGAGTCTTAATGGGAGCTGGCTTACCAATAGACTGATAAACAACAAGGTAAAATAAACACATCTTTTGGCATATAAAGTTACTTTAGATGATATTTTGTTTTTAAAAACACTGATTTGGGGAAACACTCTTTTTTTATTCAGACCTAATAATTAAAAAAAAATCATATGATTAACCAGTCTGAGCAGCTGACAGGCAACGATAATTAAAGTAAGCTGATAAGATGTTTAAGCGGGTTAATAGTGATATCTTCCCAAGGCTTCTTGTGGAGACAAGCTTGTTTTTATAGACTTAACTACAACTCAGGAATGTTCACTCACCATATGCTTTAAATTTCTGCCAGACTCTTTGTCTTCCTTGCCGAAGGATGCAGCCTCACACGTGCTGGTTGTATTTCGTGCTTCACTGAGTAGTGTTAAGTCGAGCCTGGTTTCCCTGACCTCTCCATCACACATTTAAACTCTCACATGCTTCCTGATTGTGATCCATTTGTCAAATGTTAGACACTGGCTGTAACGTTGCTAAGCTCAGTCAAACCTCAATCATGTGTGACAGCTTTTTTTCATTCAAATTTCCAACTTCTTTTATCCTGAAGAAGCAATCAGAGTTGCAACCTGACTGACCCTTCAAAGATAGTTCAGCATTTTTATGTAGTCCATTGCTTTTGCAGGATCCCTAAACTCTCTGCTGTTGTCTTTGTAGGTGATTTTAAATCTTGCAGGGTACAGTAGACCAAAGCGCACATCACTCCGACCACGTAGGGCCCTCCGAATGTCCATAAACGTGCTTTCGCCACACTGGTGGTGTAATCAAGGTATTGCAATCCTTTGTATATACAAAATATTTGTATCTGTGATGTACCTCCTAATCTGAGCAGTTTTTAACAACAAAACATCTGCAATGCAATACAATTGAGCAAATGCGCACACAAAATATATTTCATATTTGTAGCTCACTTGATCTGCCTGAGGTTTCCAAGAGTATGAAAATTCTGCTACCTGTTCCAGTTCCCTTTTTCATCATCAGTGCTTGTGTGATTTGTGCAGAAGGGCATATTTTGTAAAGGCATGCTGAATTTAATCAGGCTAGAGGGATTACCAGCATCAGTTTACTTCCACATGCCAGGACAGAACATTTGGCAGGTTTTGATATTTTCAATGAGGCCTTTGAATTTTATTGCCTTTGTTATTTCAACAAGGATGTGCAGAACAGGTCCCAAAACTGATGGATAATAGGGAGAGAGAAATATCTAGAACAGCCAACCTTACAAAATAAGAGCAGCAAAATGACTCTCAACTAATCTGATTTTTTCTTTACAAGAACATGTTTCTTCTGTTTGAGTGAAAAATGCCATAATGGTAACGATGTTGACTGTAAATGTGTGTGTTTTTTAGGGGGTATTGTAGTTAAAGCACAACAGTACAACAATTGCACAAAAAGACCATGCAAAAGCTTTGCATAATACAAATAAACATTGTCCTTCCACAGTTGGGAAAAGCAAAAACACCATTCATTATTTATAACAATCTGAACCTTTCAGTTGAAAATACCAGCATTTTCTTTGCTGTGTCTAATTTCCCCAATTACATTGTGCTTCAGCTGTTGAGCAGTTCCCCAAAAGTCATTGTTCTTCAGTATGAGTCTCACAGCAATTACCACTGTGCCACTTAATAGGTTATGGTGAAATCAAAGTGAAATCAAGGCAAACAGAAAACCCTGATTTAACATCTGAGTAGGAACTGGGTTTGGTTAATGAGACCTATGAGCTTTTCACACCTGAGGCCACATGCATAACGCTATCATTTTATGACTAAATTAATGCATTTACATAAAGATCCAAACAGACAACTCCTTTTGGTGTACATGTGACTCTCAAACAGAAAAAAATCATTGCATCACTTCATGCACATGTGCAGGCTTGCTTTCCACTCTCTTATTTAGCCATAACTGTACAAACATTCCCCCATTTTACCATTTTCATATAGAAACGCAGTTTTCAACACAACCTTTTTACTATTAGAAATGGAAAAAGAAACAAAAGCAAAGAAACACTCAATGAAGGACAAAGGAAGCATTTTTTTTTATACTTAACTTGTAGTCTCTGGTCTGAAATCCAGAGCAGAAAAGGTAAACAGAGGAGTGCATTAACCAACAGTTTTATCTTAGTTACTACAATTTATAAATGTGTATTTTTTTTTCTCCCAGTTCTATCAGCAAAAGTTTTTAAGAAAGCCAGAAAAGCCATCCTGTGGTAAAACTGTGGTTTTAATTTTTTGATATCACACACAAATTAAGACTGCCATACCAAAAAATACCAGTAAGAACTTTAAAAGAAAAGTGATTGCTCTGCTGCAGGGACAATGCATTTCTTTAGCAATAAGTTATGCAGTATTTTCCTCTGTTATTGTTCATCATGTAAGACTTAACAGGGTTATTTGAAAATTCGCTGTAAATGTTTGTGTAGAAGGAGAAGTAAATGCATCGAGTGTTTATATATCTGGTATGTTAATCTGAGATATGTTCAGTGAATAATTGTCACTTTGTGGTCAGATTTGAGGAGAAGATTTTAACTACTTAGTTGGGGTTATAAGGCACATATTGTTAGTTCAATACATCATCACGCCTGCTATTTTTACTACATACTTCCAGTATTATCCAGAACAACTGAAGGTTGCATCTTCAAATGTAACAGTAGATTGTTTTTGGCCGGCATGAGCAAACAACCTATCTTATTTTAGGGTGCTTTTGTTTCACAAAACTAGTTACATAAAAAAGTTTAAGTTTGAGGAGATTGCTTCAACATTTTCTTAAGCTGACACAGTGGACTTTTCATAAAAGTAGTTCTGGTTACATATGAATATATAGAATAGGTCTCCAGGCTTCCTGTTTCCTTGATCCAGGAAGGCAAATTGAGATCTAAAGCGGACTGAATGAATGAATAAATATGCATGCAGGCGAATGCAAAACTACTTAGCTGGAGTAGAAGAGTTAGTGTTATAACTCAGGACAGTGGTTGAGAAGGATCCAAATACATGAGGGGGCTCTGAGAGCAAAGGCTGTACCAAAGATTTCTATTCTGCACTAGTTGTGTGTAATTCACATTTTGCTACATCACATATTGTTTGGGTTGAAATAATTATTCACTTTTCAATTTCTTTTAGTTTTCTGTTCTGGATCTGGCCAGCCCAGGACAATACATTTGTTTTTCTAAAGGCAGTGTACAAGGATTGATATGTAGTGTCCGCCTGCTAGAAACTCTGCTTTTGAAACAAGCCTTGATGCAAATCCTTCTTAGCTTGGCTTTGCTGGAGTGGAAGAGTTAGTGTTGTCGTTCAGGACACTGGCTCTGATAGCAAAGGCTGTTTTGAAAGTCTTATTCATTTAAACACCACGAAGGAATCAAAACAAACAAAGGTACCAAAAAAAAAAATAAAATAAAATAAATCTAAACCAAGCAAAAAAGACAACTTGGATCTGATCAGTAAAAGAAACTGGACAGATTATGTGGTGAGAACGGAGGCAATAAACCTACTGACAACAGGAGTGTGAGCTGAGAGGAGGAAGCAAAACTCAACAGCGAGCATAATGAGAGAACAATTTCAAAACAAAACAAGCAAATGCAATGGTTAATACACCAGAGGAGCTTTATAAAAACACAGGGAGGCCAAAAACAGAAACTATAACAGAAACACTAGAGCCAACAAAATCTAGACAAATAACCAAAATTGAAATCCTCCTATAACAATAATGTGACCCCCCACCTCTTTGTAGTCAAGAGTCTTTGAACTCCCCTGTCAAATACATTTAAAACTATGTGCAGAACTATGATAAAACTGACATACAGTAGCTTACAACATGAAAAGGTACAGTTTTCTGAATGCTAGATCCGTGATGAACAGCTGCATCTGAATCTGCTGAAGTAAAACATCAATACTGATATATCTTTGATCATCTGACGTTTTCAGTACATTTTTACAGTACAGATTTACTGTATGGGATGAGAATCCTTCCATAATATGAAACCGCTAAAAAAAAAAAAAAAAAAAAAGAAAGTTTGAAAACCTTGAAAACCATGTTTAAAATTTCAAAACCTAAAATAAAGTTTTGAAACCTTAAAAATTATTTTGGAAATCTGAAAAATAACTTTGAATTTCTACAAGCATAACTTTGTGCTTGACTTTTTATTTTCCATAAATGCAACATGAGATTTAGCCTCATATTTTCAGAGATTCAAACCTCTCGTGGCACCCTTGTTGCTTTCAACTTTCATTTTCAGAGCTTCAATGCAACATTGTCCTACCACATTAGTTTGCAACAGACTTTTTGAAACCTTGTAATATGAAATCTGAAAACTGCTGTCTACATCTTTGCAAAAAAGTTTTGAAGCCTTGAAACTTGAGTTTTGAAATGTTAAAATTCTCTGTATCTTTAACAGGTTTAATACTTTACCAGAAAAACAATTGGTTAGAAGAGGGAGGTGCCCCTCCCCCTGGAGCCTTTTTTTTTCAGTGTGAGTTTTACAGTTTTAAACCAAAGAACGCTGTAAAAAAAAATCACGTTTATTTTAATCGTAACTTTGCAGCAGTGTGGATGAAACTCTAAAAATGTGAGAATGAATCTACAAAAACAAAAACCAGTGTTGCCCCCCAGAGCTCACATACAAAATGATGTTGTGCAGAATATTTTAACATTTCAGAACTCAAGTAAATATTTGTCCCTCACATGTCTCTCAGCTACCCTTGAGTCCTGTGTGTCAATCTTCATTTCAGTTCTCTACTAAATGCGACGTGGTTGGATTTTAAACTGATTGCTTTCCAAACTAGAGAAACTATGTTATAAACATTTCCATGTTCATGTGGTGAATGCTAAGCTGCTATTTTAGCCCTGCTGATTATATAATCATGATGAGGGGAAGTGACAAATGCAAATTTGCAATGTGACATATAAATCATCACTAGCACCTGGTAGAACAACTCAGTTTAGCACTTCTGAAACCACTGCTGATTCCTTGGTGCTTCTAGTTTGACTGAATGCAAGAGATATGAGGAGATTAAAGACAGCATATATTATTTCAGAATACTGTGCATGGTTTTGTGCACTGTTCAAAATGAAACTTTGCTGGAAGTGGAAGGAAAACCACAGATCTGTTCAACCTTTTGCAGTCGAGATATAAACAGACTGTAAACACCTTAGGCAATCTGGTGTCATCATCCGTCACTCAATGACCTTTCACAAATAATGTTTTTCTGTCTTCCTCTTTGCGTCACCGCTGACATCCTCTTCCGATCTCCCAGCATTATCCTAATAAATCCAGCTTTCCACCTGAGGCACTTACGGAGGAGATGTTTTTAGTAAGTTTAACTAAGCAAACGGCGCAGCACAGCATTGCTTCCAGCTTCTTTTGGTTCAGTATAAAGCACAGAAATGGAAGCAAATCTATTTTTTTTCATCATTATGTAAAGATCCTTTAAAATTGTGCAAACCAGATGATTCGATTTTAAGGGACTGTGCTTGCACGTTGATTCATTCACAGATATCTTCATTATAATTAACCCATAAGATCCTGATGTGATGCATATGATATAGTTTCTGAGACATTTAGCATGACTTTATGGTAAAAACTTTGCACAAAATCTTGTTGAACACGATCAAATTCTTGTCTTTTGCCCCTTAATAGACACCAGAAAGCAGAACATTATACTGTAAGAATTTTGACATATCACATGGTAAATATCACTAAAAAATTCTTTTTTTTTAAATTTTTTTTTTTTTATAAAGTTTAAAATAAAAACCTCACATTAAACAAAATATGACATTTCCCACCATTTTTTTTTCTTTCTTTATTTCTTTTTTGGGGGGGGGGTGATGGGTCGGGTCTCCAGGGGTTAAATCTGAATTTGTTTGTGTCACCCTTAACCCTTTTCTTCATCCCAAATTAAGCAATATGAAACCTTATTCATGACTACTTTTCTTCAATATCACAGTTGATTTTTTTGTAATGGGGCTTATGGTTCATCTTGCATTCAATAACTCAATATTCAATAATTTAGTAAGTCAGAATATCTAACTTTTGTGTGGGATATGAGTAAAGAATAAATAAGGATTCAGATTTGTGTATCAGTGTATAAATAATTAAACAAACTCCTGGTACAGTAATATTAGCTCATGAAATTGTCAAGTTAAGTTAATTGTTTCATTGCTGATGATAATTTGTTCTTTACTGCAAAGCAAAAGTAAAAAATTACAAACATGAAAGACATTTCACTAATAAACTTTCCCTAATTTTTCTGTTCTTTAAACTGATCATAACTTCAGCTTTGCTGCATGAAATAATTAATGGTTGGCATGAGTGAGTAGTTTTTAATATGGACTAATTAAGTGAACGACAAAGAACCCCATATTTAAAAAGACTGACATTGGGTTCACATAAGGAGAATATTGTCGAATAATTGAAAGCCACAATAGATAATCAAAAATTTATATCCGCACTGAAGAGAAAATGACCCTGCACTGCTTGTAATGTGGATATGAGGCATAAAATTACCATTTTTCTAATTATCAATACAGTGACTAAATCGTCAGATGATTAATAGATGTAAATAACAGATGATGTGAAGAATGTGAAACATCACACCATTCATTTTGTCAGCAAGAAACTCGCACGCAGACAGAGATACACAAAACTGGGTCAACTGTGAGCAGTGGTGTGCGACTCACAACGCACAGAATCCGAGCCAAGAGGATGAGAATGTGTGTTGTGATTAATAGTTTTCTGTTTTTTTTTTCTCCTTTTTTGAAGGATGTGTTGATTTCATCTGTCCAGACCCACCAGTGCATGTAGCGTGAGAACGGCGCTGCAGGGCTTCAGTGTTTTGGAAGACACTCAGAGTACACAGAGCAGATGTCAGGAGGATGTTTCAGTAAATTTGGTCAGTGGCTCGCAATTAAATGGGATTTGCTCAAAGTCAGAGCGAGGCCAGCACAACATGAATGTGTGGATTAAAGGCAGTGTTGAAATACTGTCATTTTTATGTTAAATTCGCATGTCAAACACATGCACATTATTCTTGGTGTCTGTGTGACAGAGAGGTACAAATACTTAAACATTTATTTTAATTGCAAGACTATTCAGACTAAAAATAATCATTTGTATCCCATAATATGAGTTTAAATCTTGACTTATGTGGAGCATTTTATTTATTTTAACGAAGAGATGCTATTTATTTTACCTTCAAGCAGTCAAGAGTTTTTATAACCTTTATCAGATTAAAACTGGTCACTAGTCATGAACTAAAGCAGTCTAAACCTTAACTGTTAAAGAAAAGATCTTCAATAATTTCTTTACTATCTTTTTTCAGCAAAGGAAGATCTGACTCATCCGCCAAGAAAAAAAAAAGTTGTTACAAATTTCAAAGTGATGCTCAACTATGGGTGAATAAATATGAGGAACTGATGGTTAGTGTACAGTTTCTTGCAATCGTTTTCCCTTTCTAGCTTTTTTTCTTCTTGTTTTAAAAAAAACGGATAAAAAAAAAAAACAAATTGTATATCTCATATATATGACCTAAATTTGTCTGTGTAACAAACTGAGTTGAATATTTATTGAGCAGTTGTAGGTTCATCCGTGTGACAGCTTCTTCAGTGTCTCATTTCAGTGCGGCTATCTTTTCCTAAATCAATTCTTCCCATCATCTTTCAACATGCACATTTTTTAATGCAGCAAAGATAAACAACATAGCGAGGTAACATTTTTTAACACTAAACTGTACTGCTGGCCTCAAGGTTGTAAGGAAAGTATCTCTGACTGTGAGTTTGGGTTCACTGAGCCAGTGCAGATCAGAGAATCTCGGTTTCTTTGGATGTTTATTTTCCCGCACTGACACACATGTACACAACTCATTCCTCACGTATTCTCTCGCATGGTTGTGTCAACCAGCATAAAGCTGTCAAGTACAGCACAGTCAAACATTCAGATAATTTGCAACATTGATTTAGATTTGAGGTTTGAAACATTATCAATGTAAATGTAAAGTATTCCTTCTTAAAATAGTAAAATAAACAAAAAACTAAATTAATTCAACCCTGACTCCAAACTTGAAGAATCAGTTTTGGTGTCTGTAACTTCTTGAAAGGTGTTGAGTGATGATCAGGAAACTCCTGAATCCTTCATATCTGTGTTTTAATAAAAGCGCTGGAGCTGAGATTGTCATATTTTAAGTACTGAGGCAAACAGCTATAAAACAAGGCCTGTGGTCGCTCATCTGATATCCATTACCTCCAGTTTGTCTTCTTCTCTGAATTTTCTGTTGTATCTTATCAGCAATAAAAAGGCTCTTAGTTTAAATGAGTATTTTCCGCAATTAGTCCACTCCCTGAGATGCATATGCTCAGATAAGACTTGCGCATGCATTTTCCTCTCAGTGTCAACTTATTCGCAGGTAAATAGGATCTAGATACTGATGTGCCTTTTTGTCACACATTTAACATCCAAAATCAGCTTAAATCTTTTTACTGGTTTTTTTTTTTTTTTTTTTTTATAAATTAAATGTGGATCAAACACACTATAGCTGCAGCGTTTTATGCAGTTATGTCTAATATTTTGCAGGATTGCAGTCTCTGTTATTTCTTTGTGAATTAAGAATTATGCAACATGATGTTGCCTGATTTTGTAATCTTATGCGAATTCAAACTGGATAAAGAACTAAGTTTATTTCGCACTTTACCTGGAAAAGGTACCACTTCACAAAGACGGCTTCCAAAAAATAGGTATGTTAAATATGAAATGTATCTTTTTTTCAGTTAATATTGCTGTTATGAAGGTGAGTTTTTATACCTATACGTATCGGTTTTTATTGTCAGAAATGGCATTATCTGCTACTGCAGGGGTCCCACAGCATATAGATGATCAACAACTCAATGCTCTAGCTCAAAACATTCCTGCCATCGCCATGGCTTATTATTATGACCCATTCTTGTCCTCTATGCTTTGGTTCAATTTTACCACTGACAAAACGCCCAGATATTCAGCAGTCCTTTTAGTGTCTGCTGGAAATTTTTCTAATAAGGTCATTTCCTGTTACCTCACCAGAGACGTTGTCAGGGCCAATCTCGGCCAACTCTCCTGTCCTCAGCACTGCCGTTCTGAACCTGTAATGTAATCTTGCCACTAACTCATTCTGGACAAATTTCTGCTGCAGTTATGATAACCTGCAATGGTTCTGGGAAAGAGGAGGACATGTATGATAGCTTTCGTTTGAGAATGAGGACACTGAGATACAAGTATGATTGCCCCGATTTCAGCAGCTACAGAGGAAGTATTACCTCCAAAGAGGACAATGAATGACATATGAAGCGTCTCAATACTGAACATGGAATATCAATGAACTGAATAAACTTGTAAACCCCTCACCATCCAGTCAAGGAGTAACCAGGAGATACTTAGCATTAAACAGTTCAGCAAAAACATCCATTAAGATGAGGTCATGAACAAGCAAAAGTCTTTGTAAATGTTTCCAGAATATGGCCATCAGATATTCAAATGTCATAACAAATTAAATAACAAACAAATATGAATCCATTTATGATCATACAAAGGTATAATAATCCTGAAGTTTTCAGTTACATCTGTGTGTACATTTATCACAGTTTTAACCTGAATTGTAATGTGTGTGCTGCTTGAAAAGAGGCATATATATATATATATATATATATATATATATATATATATATATATATATATATATATATATATATATATATATATATATATAATTTTTTTTTTTTTTTTTTCCTCAACTAAGCCTCTGTGTTTCACTTTTAAAAAAAGAAAATGTCTGGCAGTAGTGAATCAGAAACCTGGTACCTGAATTGCAATCTGAAAAGTACAGAAATATATTTGATGCAATTGTGCATATACCAAAAAATTTAGAAACTATTTCTCCTGGAAAATTGCTGGCAGTTCTCTAATCTAGATGGAAAATCTCTCTTTTTGGTATCTTGGAAAGGAGAGAACTGCTGTTTGTCAGTGATAGAAAATATATTAAAGTCTCACAGAAATGTGAAAAATTTGCCAAGACTTTATGGACATTCTGCTCTTTTTGTTGTGTTTGCCTCGATATGAGGTATAAATCCTTTCAGTTGCTTTTTAATTAGTTCCCATGACAACAATAAAACAAAGCTGGAAGAGGTTCAACTGTCTTGTTTTAATGATCATGATGTTTGCTGCAATAATAGTTTCTAATATTCTGCAATGACAACATTAGTACTGCTTTTGAGATCTTTTTTTTTTTCTTTTTTTTTTTAAAATTAGTTATCACTTATTATCACCGGGAGTAACTTAAAACTGTTGTTCATCATTACCAGGTTTTGGTCATTTTATAAATCTACAATTTTCTTTTTTCTAAATTTGATTCTTTCTCTCAATACTAATCCTGGGGATTCTTTAATCAGTATTAACTCAAAGCAATTGTAGTGAATCGTGGACTCATGAGAAATGTATTCATTTTGCATTACTCCAGAGGACGTATTAAAACATTGTCCAGGAGCAAAATACACATGACTTATTACTTTGTTTTCAATAACAAAACCAAACAAAAAACACTTGAGCAGTTTTAGAGAATGACCTCCAACTTCAAAACATCTTTTTTCCTAAAACCTACGCATTAAAGACTCTGAGGGTTTGTGTTTTACTGCTGATGGCGGTGATAGTTAAACTGGTGTTTCTCTTCTTGCCTTACCATATTTTTGTATAATATTTTAGCAAGCAGATTTATCTTACCTGCAAAATTTTCAGAATACAGATGGTGATCCACATGTTGGCACCATTGACTGTATAAAAAGGCACACAGTAACAGCAACAAAAGTGTGTGTGCAGATGTATGTCTATATCATGACAGATGTTAATGATCTATGTTACAGTACTTTGTTATTGCAGTACCCTGGATTGGTACCACAGCAACAAAATGACACTTTTGGAAAACAGGTGAGCATTGAACAGCAAGACAAAGTGTAGTGTCTGTCTTTATTATACACATATAACATGTCCTGAGTGTTCGGGGTTGTGTCAGTTCATTGATGCAAAATTACCATTAATCCAATTATTCATCATCCCACATTCTGTTGTAGGCATGCATATCATCACAGCACGCTTTATTTCATAAGTTAATCAAAGCTAATCAAACAGTACCCATCACAGTTTTGAACACATTGACCAAATGTGTCCAAACCCTTGACTTGTAGTGTATAGTTCAAGTTGATGTAATCCGGACAGTTTCGACAGCAAACAACGTGTAGTTTGTGAAAACTGTGGACTCAAATACTTCATTTAAAACAGAATCATCACTCACTGGGGAAATGTTAAAATCTTTAATTAGCTTTCAGAATAGAAGATCAACAAAACAGCCTCACACTTGGTTAACAAGTGCGGTTCCAGTGCATTTCACTCTTCTGTAACTTACAGTGTGTGAGGACCCAGAATAAATCAGTGTAAATCTAAGTAAGCTTAAAGTCTACTGGTATGCCTGGTAAAACAAACCCATCAATTAGATGTGCAGTGATGTCTGTGCCTGCCACCCAGCACATTGTGGAGTCTCAAAAAAGTTATAACTTGGGGATTTATCCTCATAGAGGGAGTACCTTTAACTACAGATGACACCACAGGAATAGCCCAGACATGTGTAGACCAGAGGCTACGCAATAACCGTACAATTTCAGTGCAGAAACCCCCAGACAAAAGCCATCCCTACAGCAACAACCCTGCACATCAAGCAAGCATAACTCCTGGCATGTAGAATGAGAAAAAAGTGTCAAAAATGTCAAAAGCAGAAAATCATATAAACCTAGCAACAACTACAAGCACTTAGTGCAGACCAGACCTCTGCCAAGCTGTTGGAATTTAATTTTTTTTTTTTTTTTTTTTTTATTTATTTTTTTTTTTTTTATGGTGGGATAGTTTTTAGTTAGGGATCATTTTGCCATTGGAACTTCTATCTCCCCATCGTAAATAATTCCTTTAACAAAAAAAAAAATCCTGGCTCACCCCCAAAATCTAAATATTTGTTCCTTCTTCCATTTCTGATATTTCTCAAAAATGTAATCAAAATTTGTCTTTCTGGGTTGTGTTGCAATCAGACACAACAAATCACTGCCACCAAAAACATGATCCTCGCCTTAACAGATGTAAACATAATATTGAAGTAAAACAGACACAACAAATTAAAACTAGAGAAGCACTCGCAGGGTGCAAACCTCAGCCAAGGCCAAGTTCCTGGAGCCAAAAGGGGATCCGGATCACCACCAAATTTAAATAAGTTATTCCGTTTTTTACATTTCCAACAACTCCTGTTATTTCATGAAATCCGTCCATAACTTTTTGAGTTATCTTGAACATAAACAAACAGATAAACATAACCTCCGTGGCAGAGGTAATAACAGTTCAATTAAAAGCTGTGTAAAAAAAAAAGCAGGTTTTGAGGTTGAAATAATGCCTCACCAAAAGTTTTAAATTTCATTTTAAGAACAACTAAATGACTTGCACTACAGGACGTCGGGGTCTGCAAAGGCTCAGAATTTCAAAGCAAGTCAACTAAATTAGAAGATTCAAGAAGATTAAGACATTTACAAACCCTTTAAAGAACCTTAAAGTGTGTAATGCTACATTACCCCCAGATTTGGCCTATAAGAACAAACCCAAATTCATTCTGACTCTCTGGAAAATACACAGTGTAACTCATTTATACTTCTTAGAACTGGAAAGTAGCTCCTCTTGGTGCACCATACTGGACATTCTCAGACCTACTGCCATGGCCTCTGTCCCTTTTACATAGAGAGAATATCTGATAACATACCAGTCATGATGGTTTACATTCCACCATTACAGAAGTCCTTTTTAAACACTGTTATTAAACAGTTTAATGCACATGCACACTATTGCTTTATGCAATAAATCAAATGCATTCACATTTTAAAGCACAATTTTTAAACATCCCTGTTTGTTGCATGATGGCTGTAATTAAAATGAAAGCAATATGGTTTGGGGTCTGATGAGCATATTTAAATATGAAAAACCTTGACATGAAGGATAAGGGGGGGAGAAAATGATACAGAAAGAAAAAATCCCAGCATCATCAACATTGGACACTATTCAAATTATAAAGGGTAATAATATAATGATACCACTTTTCTTTTCATCCCTCTCCACCTGCAGGTAGGTGAATTTTTATGATGACATTAATCACACACAGAGGAAAGGTGTGATAAATGCAGTGAATGCAACAAAGTGCCATGGTCTGATGAGAGTGCTCTTTGAGGCACAGCTACACAGTGAAAATCAGCACTTCCAGATGCAGATGGGGAGAGAGGCACATGCTGTTGCCTCTGGTTTGCAGAGAAAGTTCAGCAAAACACAGAACCTTGATTGATGCAATCTGGTTTTCTTTTTTTAAACTGTACACAAGCTGGTCATTAGTCTTACTCGCTACAAATAAATGACAAAACAAGAGACGTTATGAGAAAATTGCAAGCATTGACCCTTTCAAACATTTCAACTTTTGAACGGGCCATGTATGAAGTGATATCAAAGGATGACATGACTTGAATGCGACTGACTCCCAGCACTCTGGTAAGCACTGATAAGATGGCACACTGTCAAAGTCTAAAGCAAACAGCTATATTGAGAGTCTGACGAAAGGGAAAGAATTGTTTGTGTGTGCAGCGTCTACATGTGCAAATGTCTGGGTCAGCACCATAACAAATGGAACTTAAAATATGAGTAGGCAACACAGTACCTCCTCCTTTCTCTTTGTCAACTTCAAGTGTAATTTCAAACATTGGAAATGACACAAATAAAATCAAATTAATCATTCAAGGGTTGTTTTGTTGTTGTAGTTGGTTTCCTTTATTTTTTGTCTTTATAAAGTCATGACACGTTTTGAAAAAAAAAAAGACAAATGACATGGAATAAAGTAGCATATTATTCATCGTAAAGAAAGAAAGGCTCAGCGCAGGATTGTCATTACACAAAAACCAACTTATGACAAACATAAATATTGATTGTCAATACTTTTACCATTACCAATAGTACAAACACAGAAAAAAAATGTATAATCAGGCAAAAGTGGGGGCATTTATCACATATCACATTGCCGTTTATCATTGCCATGTGATAATTATTGTAAATAATACAAAGGTAAACCCATAATTTACATTCAGTAAGAGTTTTCGCAAGCAAGTGACACAATAAATAATGCACATTATGCAAGATAGCCTGAAGGACCAAAACCAGCTTTAATTGTGCTTTTTGGCTGACTGTGCAAGCCAGTCACACCTCTGCTCTTTGGTGGACTGGACAAGAAAGAGGACAGAGATTAAGGTCCTTTGCCTTTTTGGCAGATGTAAGATTAAAAATGAACCATGGTTATGAGGTTAAAGTACTCATTTTAAACTTTTGTGTTCAATTCATTAAAAAATGTACGTATTCCCCACAGTTAGCAAGGTCCCAAAGAACAGCATAACAACAATAACAACAACATCAGGAGCACAAAAAGTCATTTGTTACAAACCGTCATCAAATAAATAGAGTACAGCTATTTTAACCTCAACTGTAAAAACATTGAGGAAACCTGTGTTGTTTAGCAGCAGCCATCTTCATGACCTTCTTGCTGCAACTAAGGAACGAATCTGCATTAATTTTGTTCAAACAAACTCTGCCGAAACAGCTGTTTTTGTTTTTGGACCTAAAATGGTTATCTCTTTAAGGTAGCTCTGTATTGTCCCTCTGGCCACCAAAGTCCTCCTGAAAACACCAGACGATTATCGTTGACAAAAATCTGACCCCTGACCCACAGATAAACATTCTTTTACAAACCTCCTTTTTATGATACAGGGACATTCCAAGAACTCGATCAATCCTTTCAATGGCAGGTTTAAAATCACTTTTCCATAGCCCAAGTTGTTTTTTCCAATAAACCCCCTTTGCATACTCTAAGGCCGTTACACACCGGGGCAGATGCAACTAAACGACACGAAATTGCAAATAATTCAGATGTGAATTATTAATGTTTCTGTTTATGCACACCAAGTACGACGTGAAATTGTAAATAAATTATAAAAATTGTGAAACAAACTCACAAGGTGGATTCTGCATCAAGTCATGACAACAGTGTGCTCATGCTGCAAAAAACAAAAAGGCAAAAATAGACACTGGGTTCTTCCTATTCTAGGAAACAGAAGACAATTAGAGGAGTTGTTTCATTGTTTTTTTCTCTAAGCTGAAGCTGGACCATGGCTGATGTTCGTGGGACAGTTCAGAGATCTGCTTCAGCAGCTAGCTGCTTGCTTTGAGAATCCCAGCAGAAATCATAAACACACTGGGTTATGATGATACAAAGTGTAAATGGAAAACCTTCTCTGATTGGTTGATTATGAATCTGTCTGATGCGAATATTAAGAAAATTTTACCTCACTTTAAAAAAAATAAAACTTGCAAAATCGCATGAATTTCATTACTGACACTGATCACCATGATTTTACATTAACTTAATAAAAATATTACCATGTGAATTATTTGGATGAAATATTTGGAGTAGGTGTGTAAAGGCCTTCAGATAGACCACCACACCAACCTTCAACAGCAGCATGTTTTTGGTTCATTTAAAGTTCAGTATTGATTAGAAGATACTGTTTATTACAAATTGGACCTAAAAAGACTTGCCCTCTAAAATGCTTCAAACGTTGCAACTCTATTACTTCTCTGCTACATTAAGCAGAGGATGGAGTGGCTCACAACTCTCCGCATTTACATGGTTGGCAGTTCAGAGTAACTCTCCAAGGTTATCCTTCCTAAAACCTGGATGGCCTAAGTGCTTGACAGTAGGGATGTGGTGCCCACACACTTTCTCGAAGCAGACCCTGATAAAAAATTAAAAAAAAGCATAGTTTTGCAGTGATAAATTCAGGCAATGAAAGTCCAGAACAGGAGTGGAAATCTCAAGTTGCATGCAAGGACATTACTATTACTGCCCTCAGACTACAACTCAACCCATGCATCATCCTCTGAGCCACATGCTCATGCTTAGCATTTTCACAGACAAATCCCTCCTGTATTGCATGGCCTACAGTTTGGTCCACATGACTGCAGGTTTAGTCCTCTCATAAGGCAGAGCAGGTGGGCTGGAGGAGGCTATGTCGTATTTATGAATCCAATAATGATGGTGTGCTCTGACAGCTGAGCAGACTCACTGTCACTTGAAACAGAAGTGCTCTTCTCACATTCAAAGAATTTGCTTAAATTAAAAATTAGTTGATAAAGATACCTTGCTAACAATTTAGCTTACTGAATTTATGCAAATACGTGCTATGTTTAATATTATCTAATCAAGCCAAACGGCTATAACTTTGACTGTTTTTTGTGTTTATGAGTAAATTCTCATTAAGTGAATAAAATGTCTGAAATGTTGAAGAAAGTGTTCTTTTGACCGTGTAGGTTTGTGTTAAGCAAAGCATATATTAAAACAGAAAAATATCAAGTAAGACTGACAAACTTCCCATGTTTCACTAGTTCACAGATCAATTCATTCAGTATAAAATGAAACAACCAGCCAAACCTTTGCTAGGAAGTTGTAGACCTTAAGGCTGAAGGCAGTGTGATCTGGATCATTTGGGGCAGGCAGTCTTGCCGTTTCCTAATGGCGTTTTATTTTACTGGTGAGGACTTGCAGATATCTTCTCAAACTAGATGGATGCTTCAACTCCACGTCTCTTCAAATTACAAGTTGTTGAGGCTGATATTCCAACTTGCTTTTTTTGCATGTAGACGGACATGTCTTGCGTAGAAATTTCAGATTTTTTCAATCAGCATTACATAATGCTCCTGTAAGTCATCATAAGCACAGGAAGCATGCGATGTGCACTCTCTGCATCTGCAATTTCTCTCCTTTCACCTCCATTTGAAATTTCAGGGTGAGACTGCATCAGTTTGTCATGCTAGAGTGCACAATACGTGGTAGGTAACATATTTGCCGTAATCATTTATTTTAAAATGTGTTGCGTTCAAGTTCAGCATTCACAGAAAAATGAACATATTCAATAAACACATTCATGCATGTGAGGGACCAAGCTGGCGAAGGAAGAGGAACACAGGTGGCTTCAAAAGAAAAGGGTTTTATTTGCCCAAACAATATAAATGAATTCGGCCTTTAAAAGAGGTCAACTAAGCAAAACCTAAATCAAAGTCTGAAAATAACTAAACTAACAGATTAGGAAACATTACCAACATAACACAAAAAACATACTGACCTAACAAACAAGAAACAAAGGAGAACTTAAATACTGGCTGATCAGACCAGTTACAAAACATATGGGGGTAACAGATTAAACATGCTAACAAACTAGACAAAGAAACAAAACCTAACTGTTAGCTTAATTATTCTTAACAAAACTACTAACAAAAGGTAAACCCAAACTACTCAAAAATGGAAAAGAAAATGAACAAACATTTAAAGAAACTAAACTAAACTTTTAATCTCCCCCTCTGAAGCTGAGGTCTTCCCAAGGGCCCGTGGCACTTCCTGTTCACCAGCTTCCTTCCTGTGCACACTCCTGCCCCCAGTGCCCAAGCTAATCCCTTCAGCACCAGTAAGAAACAAACAAGATTAAACATACATAAACATTTGAAAATACAATGGCTTCTTAAATCTGCGCGCTAACAAAAAAGAAACCAAAGCATTTAAACTAAGTTTAAATATGAAGAAAACTAAGTAACTGACAATGTGGTGTTTTTACCGCCTTTTTACATGTGTGGCCATTGTTCTGGCCATCACAATGCAAAACGCTGCGAACCTCCAGGGTCATATAATGCTTGCAAGAAGCTAGACTTGCTTGTAATCTCCAAAAGGTCTTTTTAACAGTATTTTGTGAGACCTTTCAGGGTTTGTCAAGTTTTACTCTGTGCATTCCTTATTAGTTCAGTCCTTGTATTAAACCTGACATGAGATATTCAAGCCTGAAAGTGGCACCCAACACAATGAACTGAGGAATGTTTGCTTTTGTCTTCATTTAACAAAGAGCTTATTTTTAAAATCGATCAATGAAGCAGTGTGTTACTAGCAACTTGCCACAAAAACACAACTTGTTCCCATTTTTTATGAGGTTGTATCTCCGAAAATGCCTAAGAAAAGACAGTTTGACAGATATGAATGAGCATTTTAGTCACCAAAAAAGGGATTCCCCAGGGGCAATTAGTTAAAAAATTGTCAACATGGTGTGCAGCGTGTACTCAAAAAGAATGAGCAAATCAAACACACAAAAAGATGGGAAGAAGGGGTTAGCCTAAAAACTAGCAACCGTAGATTACCAAGGTCTAAAAGTGATACCCTTGAAAAAAAATTTAAAAAAAAACTGGAAAGAATCCAGTAAAGACGGAACAGGACCTGAGAAACATTTGGATCTTGAGATGATTTTTTATTGAAGCCTGATCAGAAATGGTTTCCACTAAAAGATGGACGGTCAGTCAGCCATGAGCCAAGCAATGAGGCTCATTGAAAACAAGTCTTATAGCATGATCACACACACACACACACACACACACACACACACACACACACACATATATGTATGTATAAACAGGTCACAATCATTGCAACAAAAAGACATTGCATAAAAAAAGTGCATCTAAATTCACACCCACATAGTGTATATATATATATATATATATATATATATATATATATATATATATATGTGTGTGTGTGTGTGTGTGTGTGTGTGTGTGTGTGTGTGTGTTTGTACACATACACACATTTTTAAACATGAATGGGTCTACATACAATAGTACCCAATAGATATGTAGGAAGAAGAGGAATTCAAACTTACTTAGTCTGATATTCACATTACTGGAACAATGAGGGATACGTCTTCCTTTTTTTATTAAGCACAGCAGGAATTAGCATCACCATCCAAAGATGAGCTTTAAATGTCCTTCAAGAACCTTTGAGAACAACTGTTGAACATCATTTCAAGAAATGATAATAAAACTTGTCTAAGAAGATTCAGGCTGTGTCATTTAAGATCATTATACCAAATACTGACTTTGAACTTTACTAGAACTTTACAAACTCTTTTTTGCCCTAAATTCAATTTTTCTGTAATATTTATCTTTACAAACTTTTCAACAACTTTCTGCACAAATTTCCTGTTTTTTTTGGTTTTTTTTTTTCCTTTGGCAATTTAGAAAGAAATGATTGACGGCTGAAAATGTGGGTAGAATATGTCAGGCAGAAAGTAAAATACATTTAGATTGACGTGATAATGGACCATCTGTTATGTCAGACTTACTTTATAAGATGTCAAATCTTACTCCTAGCTTAATTAACTGCGGAGAGCGAGTATCTTAAAATCAGCGGCGCTGAACATTATCCTAGATTTTCATCAACTGTCTGATGTCAACAAAATTCAGCCAGATTTAACGGTGAGGATAAAAAAAAGCTCTCTCCCCCCATTTATTAATTTATATCCATCCAGCACTTTTGTTTCAAGCTGTTCAATGATCATTACAGCTTTGAGCAGTGATGCTTTTGAGCTGCCAACACACACATCCACCAGAATATTGGATATCTCTGTCATATCTGCAGTCATTTACTCTTATCTTAAGATATGGAAGGCAACAAAAAGGGGCCATCCAGTATTCTTTACTTCAGTTGTAAAAAAAAAAAAAAAACAGACCCCAGAGTAAATTTATTCTAAATATTTTGCAGGCAAATTTCCACAGATGCACTGTGTACTCTAGGGCTCAGTCAGCAATAGACTGTTTACAAACTCCTGTCAGATGGGAGCATTCAGCCTATGCATCCGAGTAACAAGCCTTACTGTGGCAGGACAGTCTGCTGTAAGACTTTAAATGAATTCTGTGGAGGCACAGTAGGTTGCCAGTTGCTGTTTTAGCATCTTTACAAGCAATAAATTCATCATAGCCTATTTAAATAAGATCGCAGCATAGATCATTGCTACTCTGAACGAAGTGGTACTTTAGGACTGGTATTTTTCTATGACGAGATTGTTTGTCCTCTTTGGGACTCTCCCTCTTGACCCTTTCTCTCCTCCGGGCTCCCTGGAGGTTTAGGCAGGCCGTTCCTTCTTCTTAAGCCCAGCAGGCCCAGAGAGGCCAGCCACTATGTCTGGGAAACTTCACAGCTCTGCCTGAGGACACAGACCAGTGGTCAGCACAGATCTGTTGGTCAGACTAGATGATCTGACTGATATTACTTGGTTCTATCTCTTGCAGTTTGGAAAGGAAGATTGCTCAAGTAATAAATAGCATGCTATGGATTTTCTCTCTCTTTTTTTCTGTTGTTTTAATTTTTTAGAAACATTTTTCATGTTTTTCAAGCAGATACAGGAGGAAAAAAAACTCTTTAAATGATGAAAGGGGGCACAAAATGGGGAATTGTTGACCATATTAACAGCTTACGCTCTCTTGTGGAGACAGTGAACGCAGCATCAACATGTGTCGTGTGGGTGGAGCTGTAGGTTCAGACCTGCTGTACCAGCTCTGGCTGTGTGATCAGAGTTGATGCAGAGGATGCCAACAGTGGAGAAGCAATCGCTTGGAAGAAATACGGTGAAACTGAGCTGAAATTCCCTATTTGTGATTTAAGTTAATCCTACTGATAGGATTTAAATCCACTTTAACTGAGTACAGTTTCTTCACATTTTTGTTTTGTTTAGTCTGAAAACACACTTTTTCTCCATCAGACTCGAATTTGGACTGATGGATGGGAGTTTTCTTCTTTTTTTTCTTCTCATAGTTTCCTCTTGGCTTTGCCCTGTGGTAAATGTTGACCCTGAGGACGAGCGCCTGGCTGTCTTGCTGGAACTGCATCGTAGCATGGAACTGAAGGCAGCATCCTTCACGCTGCTTTCTAAAGAAAACTTCCTCTAAAGTTCTCTTTATGGCGCAAAATGACAGACTTTAACTTGAGAAACGGAAGCAACGATGGGCTGTATTTTGCTGAAGCGTCCAACGAATCTGCTTTGGATCCCACATTTCCAGACGACAGCATCACAATATGCAGAAACTTCACCATGGACTCGCAGGCTGTCGGGGTCGGGGTCTTTCTTACCGTTTTCATTCTGGTGGCGCTCGTTGGGAACATTTTGGTTATCCTGTCTGTGGTGTGCAACAAACATTTACAGACGGTCACAAACTTCTTCATTGTCAACTTAGCCATGGCGGACCTTTTGTTGAGCATTATTGTGCTGCCTTTCTCTGCATCTTTAGAGGTTCTGGGATGCTGGGTGTTCGGCCGGGTTTTCTGTAACATCTGGGCAGCTGTGGATGTGCTCTGCTGCACCGCCTCCATCCTCAGTCTCTGCATCATCTCCATCGACCGCTACATTGGAGTCAAATACTGCCTTAAATACCCAACTATTATGACAGAGAGGAAGGCAGTGGCTATTTTAGTCATCGTTTGGGTGTCATCTACAGTCATCTCTGTTGGACCTCTCCTGGGGTGGAAAGAACCCCCGCCTATGGACGAGCACATCTGCAAGATAACGGAGGAACCGGGATACGCACTGTTCTCCTCTCTTTTCTCCTTCTACCTCCCGCTCATGGTGATTATCATCATGTATTTTCGGGTGTATGTGGTGGCCCGCAGGACTACGAAGAGCCTGGAAGCGGGTGTGAAACGGGAGAGAAATAAGTCTGTGGAAGTGGTCCTGCGCATTCACTGCCGCAGCGTGCTGGAAGACGCGCGTCCTGCCAGCTCCAAAAGCAACAAGAACCATCCATTCCGAAGTTCATTGTCAGTTCGGCTCATGAAGTTCTCTCGGGAGAAAAAGGCTGCTAAGACTCTCGCCATCGTGGTGGGGATGTTCATCCTCTGTTGGATGCCATTTTTCTTCATTCTACCAATGGGTATGTTCGCAATTTTAAGATTCCGTTTTCCTCCTTCAGTGTAAAAATTGTGCCATTTGTTTTGACAACACAATATGTTCAAACGAACAAACTCTTTAAAAGCTGCTCATTATTCAGCCAAATGACTTTAACTGAATATACTTTGCAATGATTTACGACATTTGTACTTTAATAATGCATGCCTATCGTGAATATTTGATGAATTTGCTTCATCTAACGTGATTTAACGTTTTCTATTTTCATGCAGCTTCATTTGACAACTTGGTAGATTTCTATTTTTGGTTTCTGAGTGCAGTATTCTAATAAATCAGTGAGCAATGCCTTAAAATAACCACAGAAACATGCAAAGTGAGAGTAGTAAACATTCAAATGGAAACTGTCATCTGCTGTGAAGACTTGTGCCACGCAACGATCAAAATCTGATTATTTTAATGTAATAAATGCAAATATTTTTGTCAGAGAAGGTCAAAGCTTCAGCCTGACCAATAATAGGTTTTGGCCATTTAAGGTCCTGCTCCATTTGGTCCATTTAGAGGTAAATTTACAGTGACTATGATGGATTTTTGTAAAAAATTATGGAAATAAACCTGCCTGTGCCATCTCTGCTAATTAGTTTGGGTGTGTAGAGCCAAAATTAAGGGTTTGTTTAAACACTGTTTCAAATTTCCACCATGCCATTATTGTTACGCATTTATTATTAACTTATCAACCATTTGCTAAAAACATTTATTCTGATTGTGTTCAAAACAAACAAAAGTTACAAAGAAACATTTTTATCTGTGTAGTCTTCAGATAGCTGCAATCACACTTTTAAATAGACATACAACAATTGGAATTGTTTTGTAATGAGCACTTGTATTGGGTTTGTGACTGAAATATCACATGATAATTCACAACTCTGAATCCCACATGCAGGTCTTAAAACAATCTATTATTTGCGGGAATTGCGAAGTCATGAGCTGTTGATGTAATTGCAAGAATTCACTGCAGTACTTGAAAAAGTAACTATTAAGTAGTGGAATAACACCAAAACAGGGAAATAGTCATTTATTCCTACAGTTGGTTGAAAAGGCCTGTCAGTGAGGACAACCACTTCAACTACTTGCAAATGGTTATTTGCTTCTCAAACTCTAGAGATGTCTGATATTATCGCCATACCGATATTATCGGCCGATATTTACATGGCAATACAATACCAGAAATGATCGGTATTGAATTTTACTTTTTTAATGACATGACTTTTACACAACATGCACATATTATCTATCAAACTCCTCAACTAAGTTTCCTCTAACTCAAAATGAGAAAATATAAGAAATGTCATGTATAGTTTTCCAGATAGTTTTGTTTATTTGACACAACTCGCTCCAACAATATCGATATCGGTTGACATCAGTATGGAAATTAAGACTTGGACAAAATCGGTAAATTAGATTTTGGCAAAAAGAAAAGAAAAAAAAAAGCCAATATCAAACATCCTTAGTAAACTTCCACCAAATGCAATGAAAGCAAAAGCCTTCATGCACCAACTCTCCTGATGTTTGTTTTAGGTAGAATTGAATTTAAAAACCTTTCTGCAGAAATTCCCAGAATCTATCTGGCATAGCACTCACATGGCTTTCCAATCCCTGCATTTCTAACTTTACAGAATTATCAGTGCAAAGCCTGCAGGGATAAATGAAGCAAATAATTAAACTGCTGCTACTAATCATGTCATCCATTCAATAGGAGAGAAAAGGGCAAATTATTTGTATGCAGAGTTGTAAGACAGATCCATTGTCTTCGCATTAAAGATGACAATGACAACAATAGGCTTCAAACTAATCATGTTAATGATTATCAGTATGCATACCCAATACATTATTACTCCATTTAGATAATTGCAACCAAGGGTGTCAGTACAGTTTTCTGAGTTTGAAATTTCAGGAACATTATCATTTTCATTGACTTCAGGATCAAATTTTGAAGCTTACTTGTAGGAAAATTTACTCTGGTGTTTAAGTTTAAGAAAAGACAACAGCATGGATAACAAAATAAAAGAAAAAGAAATCAGTATTCACAATAGAAAAGGAAAAGCAGCTTTGTCAGAGTGGATTGTTATCTTAGAGAAATGTGCCGGACGTTATCTTAAGGTGTTGCCTTGAATTTCTAATTTCCTGTAAACTGGAGTCTTCTCATTTTCACCATTACGACAATCAGACCATGAAAAATACTGAAGTAGTGTCTGCAGTATATCAGTGCATCATTTGTTTATCATTTTTTTGGTAAAGTTGAATAAAACTCAAGGTTTTTTTTTTTAAG